>NC_064433.1:189874442-190247776 GCF_023343835.1 Lagopus muta | reverse complement strand
AAAGCACCTTACTTTTCTACCTCATGGGGCTTTACTTGCTTTTACCATCACCATTAATCATAATCATATGTCAAGGTACACATGGGTGCTTAAATTATCAATGTATATGAGGATGCAGCCCTATGCAGTTGCATCTGAAGACAAACTATCATTGATTTATCAAAGAGCTCAATAGCATTACAAGGACAAAAGTAGACCACTTGTCTTACCACCACATTGTCAAGGGGTTTACTATGGACTATTCTTCTTTTGCTGCAGAGGGGTAAATCTCACACTAACACTGTAAGCCCAAATAATTCTGAAATTACTCTGCGTTCACAGTAGAACAAATCTAACCACACCTGTCATACAGACATGTACCTCATTCTGCCAGAGTTTCAAGAATTTACAGAGATGAGCAGAAAAAGAAGCAATTAAAAGTTAGGCAGGCCTCCTGCAGTGCTTGGAATCAATCAGCTTGGTTGTTTAGAGAAAGAAATGCCTAACTGTCCAGCATGTCTGAGCCAAAGACAGCACAGATAAAACCAACAGCCACACATAATTTCCTTTGTTTGCCTTAAACATTGAGTAACACTTTATCTCTGATTTTAAGGTCTTGTGAACAATTAATAAGGAAAGTTACATTTTTTAGGGCTTATATTTTAAAGAAGAGTCAGATGGACTCTGTCCTCCCTTTATAATGAAAATGAAGATTTAACTTTCCTGTCTGGTGTAGCCACTAAGAGTAAAGAATTCAATCTAAAACATCACACAAATGCATGGAAGTGTACACCATCACAAAGTCAACCTTTCAAACATCACAGATGCAGTGATACTGAGAAAAACACCCACATTTCTATGTCTGGGAAGAGAGTTATATCACAACTTTTGGAATATACCTGGTCCAAAATCTAATTTCAAATACTGGAAGACAAGACTGTATGCTAAGCAACAGTTCATATTGTCATTTAATCAATTTTCTAGTCATTTTACCTTATGAAGATCTCCCTTCCCTTGTATGGATCACTTTCTGCTTATTTACATCTAAAGCACTTTGATACCCTTTGTTTACTTACAGCCTGAATGTAAGAGATGTACATAACAGTATTAATAACTGAGTCACAGCAATAGGTAAATAAGGCTCTTCACATTCATTTCAAGCTTGATAAAATACCATTTCTTGTAAAATGTGTTTTCATTTAATCTCTTCCTCCTCTAGTCTGATCTGCAGCATGTCCTTCCATTGCAAATATTCTGTTTCAGTCGTAGTTTTCTTGGTACTGGCCATGTGAGCAGCCCTCTGTGAGCTGCAGATCTGAGAGCTGCAGGATGCAGGGCAGATCACAGTGGAAAACTTCACCTATTAGAAGCTAACGAAAAGCTTTAGAAAGAATAACAAGAATAAAAAAGGATTATTTGGAAAACCCTAATCATGATGAAAGTGGCCAGTGTTTTTTGATTGGAATGATAATCATGTTGGGATTACCTTGTAAATGCTCCCTATCTAAGATTAAAGTGCAATCACTTTACATGCTACAAGTATGATAGGTTACTGATTGTGCATCTTTATCTTCTGGATCAGTGAATAATTGGTTCAAGCTCTGGCAGGAATTCATTCATCCTTAACATCTGAATGAGTAAGAGATGAAAAACAGAAGATTTCCTACAGAATGCGTCTTCTTCCAGATCTCTTATAAACTACATTTTTTCAAAGTTTCATTGTTCATTTTCATCCTGCTGCGATCCACAGAAGATCATGAGGAACACAGCTTTCAGAAACCTTTGCTACATTCACAGCCACAAGTGTCACAAACCTAAGATATGTCAAAACAGTAGGGGTTCATTAAATGTGGTCACTGCAGTACCACTTTATTCACAGAAACGTGTAATGTGTTGGCTAATGAGGAACAATTTCCAAAGGTAAATATACAGAATAAGGCTTTATGATGACAAAGACTGTGTCAAACAGCACTCAGACATAGGGAGATGTCATCATCTTTGAGATAAGGGAACTATTTTAAATGCACAACACCATGGTGATTGGTTGATGGTTGCACTAGATGTCTTTTCCAACCTGAATAATTCTATGATTTTGTGATTTCAAAATCAAAAATAGTAGTATTACAAAGGAAGGCAGTCATCAGAAAAAAAAAAAAAAAAAAAAAAAAAAAAGAGAGAAAAATGGAATAACAAAAATAAATGCGTTGTCAATAGATTCAATGGCTCTGGATAGATTGATAGAGAATAAAAAGTTACCATTATTGACAGATAAACCTGGCTTTCCTTCTTTAAATCATAGAGAATATCATCCAGCTACATCATCCAGTTAGGTTTACAAAGACATTATTTTATTATTTTTTTCTTTACCCCTTTCATTTGTATTTATTTGCTGGCTATATTCATTTGCAATGCAGAGAGCTGTAAGCACATCTACATGGAAACAGTTAAACAAACACTCTTTTGCTAAAGATATATCTCAGATTCCACAGACAATATTCCTGCTCTTCCAATCTTATTAATTTGAGTGGTCAGTAGTCATTCTAGAAAGACATGACCTAGCAGCCAAGAAGGGAACACCAAAATAATTTTCATTACTCATCTGCCATTTGAATCCAAGAGCCTTGAATTTCTGGAACTTACTGCTGCAGGGAATCACATAAAACAGGAATCCAGAAGATTTGAAAAAGAATATTTTGTAACTGCTGGTAACTTCTGTTGAGTTTATAGAAAACTAGCTGTCTTTCTAAGTCTAAAATCTAAAAAAGTTTGAACTAGATCTTCAAGTACCTTTAAGTAGATTAAAAATCTTTGTTGCCATTCTGGGTTTTTAATCATTTCATTAGAATTCAGGCCATGTTTCCTCACCTATCAGTATAACATAGCTGTATTTGAACTGATAGAGACAATGAGTTTGTAGTTGCGTTAGTCATGACAACTGACTGGCTATGGTTTCCCCTGAAGCATCTTGTGCTTTTTTTTTGTTGGAAAATGGGGTACAGGTAAAAGGGGAACATTTTTTATTCTTCAGCCACCAACTTCAGTAGGATTTCGAGATCTGGCAATGAACTGTGAGCAGGTATGATACTGCTTTCTCTACGTAACTCAGCTCAGCTTTGGGCCAAAAAGTGTGAGTGTGTTGGCAAGGCTACAACTCTGAGCTAATATAATCTATTAATACAGTATCTATTAATACGGGTTTGACTACACACTATAAAGTCAACAACTTATCTTGGAAATACCAGCAATATTGGCTTGGAAATGCCATGGGAGCACACACCAGCCCACAATAAACAATAATGCAGAGAGAAGTACAATCATAGAATCATAGAAACTTCAGAGTTGAAAGGGACCTCTGAGGGCCATCTAGTCCCAGATCCTGGGACTGGTGCTGGGTCTGGTCTTGTTCAACATCTTCATCAGTGACCTTGATGAGGGGATAGTGGCCACCCTCAGCAAGTTTGCTGATGATACGAAGTTGGGAGGATTGGCTGACACGCCTGAAGGCTGTGCTGCCATTCAGCGAGACCTAGACAGGCTGGAGAGCTGGGCAGAAAAAAACCGGATGAGGTTTAACAAAAGCAAGTGTAGAGTCTTGCATCTGGGGAGGAATAATTGCATGCACCAGTACAGGTTGGGGGATGATCTGCTGGAGGGGAGCTCTGCGGAAAGGGACCTGGGTGTCCTGGTGGATGACAGGTTGGCCATGAGCCAGCAGTGTGCCCTTGTGGCCAAAAAGGCCAATGGCTTACTGGGGTGCATTAAAAAGGGATTGGCCAGCAGGTCAAAGGAGGTGATCCTCCCCCTCTACTCTGCCCTGGTGAGGCCTCATCTGGAGTACTGAGTCCAGTTCTGGGCTCCCCAGTACAAAAAAGACAGGGATCTCTTGGAAAGAGTTCAGCGGAGGGCCACAAAGATGGTGAGGGGCCTGGAGCATCTCTCCTATGAGGAAAGACTGAGTGAACTGGGTCTGTTCAGCCTTGAGAAAAGAAGACTGAGAGGGGACCTGATCCAGGTCTATAAATATCTAAGGTGTGGGGGGCAGAATGGCGAGGCTGGACTCTTTTCAGTGGTGAGTGGAGACAGGACAAGGGGAAACGGCTGGAAACTGGAGCATAGGAAGTTCTGCACAAATGTGTGCAAGAACTTCTTTACAGTGAGGTGACGGAGCACTGGAGCAGGCTGCCCAGGGGGACTGTGGAGTCTCCTTCTCTGGAGATGTTCCAGACCTGCCTGGATGACGACCTGTGCGACCTGCCATAGGGAACCTGCTTTGGCAGGGGGGTTGGACTCGATGATCTCTGGAGGTCCCTTCCAACCCCTACAATTCTGTGATTCTGTGTGATTCTGTGATCCTCCTCAACCATCAGTAAAATGTGCATCACAGCATACAGAGGCTTTATACTACTCAAATAGCAGTAAAGGAGGCATCTCTTCTATAAACAATAGCAGGAGGAATATGATAACATGCCAAGATGGGTAACCATCCCTTGGGAAATGAAAGTCCAATTATGGTTGTCCAAAATACCTTCAGATACCCAAGGAAAGCCATTAGGAGAAGAGCAAAAGCGAAGAGGATCTTTCGGATTCACAGCCTAAGTGAATATAGTCATAGCTATCCACTCTCTGTGGGGTTTAAATGGGCTGCTATATTGCAGCATGTCCAACTGGCTTGACTCTGAGTATCAAGCATGTGTGCTGGCTGCAGGGCACATAGATTTCATTGCAGGATTTTTATCCGTGTGGTTGGAAGGCTGTTTGTATGCATGTTTCAAGCAGCCTCAAATTTTTCCAAACTCAGACAGTAAATCAGACACAGATACAATTTCAAGCCTGAGAAGAGTTAAGGGTCATTTTTTTTGGCTTTTTATTTTTTTGGCTGCCAAGAGACAACAAAAAAGATGTAATCTGAACTGGAATGTATCTGTGTAACAGCTCCCAGTGCTTTTTCTTTACTAACTGGACAATGACCCTTGAAGCCAGTATTTTGTATTTAGAAAAGCACAGAAAATGGCCTGCATAATGCTGCGAAGAGTTGGGAAATTACAGATTGTTATCAATAATTAGTATGATTTTTGCCATTTACTTAGCAAAAAGACAGAAAGAGGCTGGGTCAGTGGCAGTGGTTCAGGCTTGTCACTTTTCATCAGCTTAAGTGCTGAGAGCAGATGTGAATCAGGTTACAGCTAAAAGCTTTATACACCAGTATTCACAGCCAAGAGTGCATCAGCCGTGAGCATTTGGTTAACTTTTATATGTTATAATTTCTAAAAGAGGAAGGTTCTTGATAACTAAGAATCCATTTGAGGTAATGAGAGCTCACTTGCAGCTAACAGGCTCAACTTCGTTAAGCAGTGAATGCAAATAACTTGAGTCTTACTGCAAGCTACACTGAGAACTCAGCAACACCAAAATCAACAGCATCTACAGATCACTGCAAACTTCAGCATCACTCAGTTTGTATGAGCATTTTCAACCTGTTCTAAGCAGAGAAGTATATTTGTTGGTATTAATACCCTATAGATAACAATCTAATACATATAACACTCAGAAAAATTGTATATACTTGGGGTAGCAAGCCTACACTGCAGAACAGTTCCTCACTTCTCTTTCCAAGCTGGCCCTTATAAATTTCCTGTCTCCATCTAACTGCTCAGTTAGCTGAAAACAGCAATCATATTAACAAGATAAAGCCTTTTTGTGGCTTCTGGGATGTAAGCACCCATTTTGCATTTGGAAGTGTTTGGAGACCAGCTGTGTGAACGTCCATCTCCCTACTTGTCTGAGCAAAAGAACTCAATATCCTTTATTGAAGTCTTCTGTGTCATTCCCTTCAGTTTCTTGCACTGTACTGGGGTGGCAGCCACTACTAAAAGCCTTCTGAGTTTTAATTAATTAGGTGACCTAATTTTCTAGCAGTGTTGTGGCATGGGAAGTTGTGGATACATATATCATGAGTCCAACACAACAATTATAAACTTTTTGTCAACAAGTTAAACATCAAGATTTCAGCTAAGTAACTCATCTGAAACACCTCTCTGAAAAAAATGTCACCACATTTTAAGGTGGTTCAAGACAAGTGAGGTGAATTTTGGCTTTGATCTGGGGAAGATGTAATGAGAATGAGTGAGCCCAGAAGGCACTTATTTGCTGGCTGGTAGAACCTTCCTCCACAGAAACCATCTGATCTCTGTATAAACTTGCAGAAGGATTTGGAACAAATAAGACTTTTTTTTTTCTTTGTAAAACAATATGCACTCTATATTAGCAGCTACATTTTAGAAACTTCCTGACTGCAACTGTCAAGCAATAAATGCAAATAACAACATTACACTGGTTTAAAAGTAACAGCTTTCTGAAAGCTTCTTGTCTCTATAGTTCCTGTGTTTCTTGTCTTTTAGTAACTCTACACCACCATAGGAAGAATGTCAGTTGTCTTCCTCTGCAAACCTAGGTTTAATGATGTAGTGAACATATGCACTGCAGAAGAACAGACAGTAAGGTTTTTTTCCTTAACATAATAAGTTGTAGGTAGGGCTTGACACTATGAGTAAAAAACATATGAGAAACAGACAGATTTTAAGAAACAGTCTAGTGGATCTTATTTCCATTCTCAGCCTTCTTTCCCCACTGTCTTCAAACCTAGATGATGATGAAGACATATATATGCATACAAATGCAAATAAATGAAACAAAATATGTTGGCTGTTGGACTAGATGATCTGAGTGGTCTTTTCCAATCTTAATGATTCTATGAAAATAGCAGTGTCTATTGTAAACTGCTAAATGGCAATTGTCATCAATGATGAAAGCCTGGTGCAAGTAATAGCTGAACCAGTCCCAGTTGGTACTCTAATCATGTTGACAAATCTACTATTGTGACAGAGAAGCCTGGTGCATCTCAGACAATCTGAATACGGATATTAGGAAAAAGTTTTTTATGATAAGAGTGTTGAGACACTGGAACAGGTTCCTTAGAGAGGTGGCAGTGACCCATTCCTGGAGACATACAAGATCAGGCTGGATGAGACTCCAAGCACTTGATGGGGCTGTGAGTGTCCCTGTTCACTGCAGGGGAGTTGGACTAGATGTCCTTTAAAATCCCTTCCAACTCAAATGATTCTATGATTAAATAACAAAGGGTTAATAGAATCCAAGTCTACTTTTCAGATAAGCCTGCAACCTAGATGAATGTTAAAAATCCTGGGTCCCCAAGATTCTGGTGGTAGACTGACCACCAGGTGAAGTCAGAAAAAGTAATTGTGCTATCATGAACTATAAATCATTATATTTTTCTTCTGAAATATGTAGCTTTTGTTGTTTCAGCTCTGGTAGAACAAAGATGGGGTTAAGGTCCAGATACATTCACCTGAAATTAGACCTCCACATGAGAGGCAGGTGTCTATTGTACTTCAATTACAGTCAGAGGAGACCTAATCAGCACAGTCAGTGGAGTCTAGAAAGCCATTTGGCTGGTCAAATGCAGGTGTCTACTTCAGGGTCAGAGAAATAACTCTCCAGACTCCATTACCTGCATTGAGTAGATGAAGTTTAAAAGGAGTTTTGCCAACCAACTCACATATTGATGCACAAGATGCTAAAATCATGTGATTGTACATGCAGATGTATCCCACCCAATACTCACTTGCATATTCTGATGTGACAGTTCCTAGGTCATCTACATGCATGTGGGTACTGCAATGAGTCAGCTAAGGCAGAGCAATCCTGAAGCGTTTACCATCTACCTAAAGCAGAATTCTTGCTGTGATATTGCAAGCACCTCTGCCAATATTATGAGGCAGTCAAAAACTACACACTGCCTTGATTGCTGTGCAACTGCAGGTTTTCAGGAAGATAATAAACAACGCTTTTTTTTCCCCCAAACTGAAGCACATTTCCTCCATTTCTACATCTCCCTCATTCTGATAAAGCTTGCTCTCTACTTCAAACTCATCTTCCAGCTTTTCACACTTTAATGAAATTCCTCCCATGCATACTTAGAAATACATGGATCTGAGATGGTAAACCAAGGCCACCGCAATTGAAAGTAGAATACTGAATTGTAAGTACCTCTCCAAAACTTGTAGGAAACATATAACACCATCAAAAAAGTCCACCTTACAACAATCAAAACTCTTCTTAATTTATGTTAAGGACCTTTTTATTTTCTTGCCTTTTTTTTCCCCCCCAGTGAAATCTGTTCATAAAGAACAAAAACCAGCAACTGCTGCCAAACAAACATTATTCAAAATAACATGCACTCACAGCTTTTCATCTTTCCTCACCTTGACTCAGAAGAATCTCAAGTGGGTGCATGCGATGTCCAGACAGACTGCGTGACCTCCTCTAGAACAGCACATCAGTAGGAAATGAATGGAAATTGTTTTTAGCCTTTATAAAAGCTTATTGCTATCCTTGAGAAAAGTGTGAGCAACATTATGCTAAGTGAAATTGTTTATTTTTGTAAAATGTCCAAGATAATGCATTTTGTCACAAAGGCAGTATTTTTATCGAAGATGAAAGACTAACTTGGGCCAAAACTGATAATCAGATTGACATTTAAAATCATGAGGTTTGTCGAACTGTTTGCAGCTATCAAACTGAAATAATGAACATCCACTCTACCTTGTTTTGATAGAAGGAGATCCTACAAGTACCCCCCATTACATAGGCTTGGGATAGATACAGTAACTGGTAGAGATAACATTGCAGGATCTCCTGCATCCAAACCTGCATTTGAATCACTAGGAAAAAAAAAAACCAACAACTTCCCCATCTCAACACTGTTTGTGTCCTTATCTCTTCCCTGTTTCATAAAGAAGGTGAAATACACCTCTTTAGAAATGAGAGAGTGCCCATTAAACCCTGCGAGGAGTGAAACAACAGCAATGACATTGTTAGTTCCAGCATTCAACTTGCAAAACCCAACTTTCCTCTCAGCATCAGTTCCATGTTGTTTTAACAACCTTGTTGATTTTCCACTGACATCAGTGTGTGCTGGAAGGATAAAAGAGCGTAAGTGATCGAAATCAGACCTCTTTTGTAGGATAACACCATACAGTATAAGATACTGCACCACATCTGTATGGCCAAGTAATTTTCCATCTGTCACAGGAGAGTCAAACCCAATCCTTTATATACCCTGAGGTTCTGTTATTTTGCCTCTCCAGAAACAAAAAATTGTTCAGTTCTTATTAACTGTCCTTTTTACGTAGAGGTTTCAATTAAACTGAGAGTAACGTTACATACACTCTTTATTTTGTGATATTAGCCCCCAATGATTAATAGACTGCTCATAATTTCTGAATTGCCGTCTGTGTTCTATTATGCTCTCGTCATTTGTTCTGGTTATGAAACCAAAACAAAACGTGTCTCACAGAGAGTGGTGGTGGCCATCTGGACCCCTGTGGGAGCTTTTTGGTAGATACAATGGCCAACCCAATCTGAAATCAATGACAAACCTAAATGATTGCATGAAGCCTACAGCTCCATGGACAGTGACATCCAAATTTTAGTACAATTTAACTCCCAAATGATATAATCCAGGTGTCTTTCTGCTCTATCAACTCGGTGTGTTTCTGAGATAGTGATTTTTTTTTTTTTTTTCTGCTGTTAAAAAAGACTGGAAAGAAAAGAACCTTACAGTTTTAGGAAAACTTGGTTTTCAAAACTATATCTGAGGAAGAAACAATAGTACACATATTGTGTAATTAACTTGTGGAACCTAATACTATGCTTTTATTGTTCTTATTTTATGCTTCCATTAGATAAATACCACAGAAATATCTTAACAACTGTGCTAAAAGTGTAACAGCTATGCTAAGTATCTTCTCTCAAATTTTATAGGATTAAAAAAAAACAGTAACAGTACTTATATTCAAAGTCTTGTCACCAAAAGAAAAAAATAATCCATTCCCTAACGGCATCAAGTTTGGAAATAATTCTTGCTGTGTCTGCTTTATAATCATCCACATTAAAAGAGTTAAAATTTCCAAAGAAATATTTAGTAATAATGCATATTCCCCCAATCACAGAATCACCAAGGTTGGAAAAGACCTACAAGATCATCTAGTCCAACCATCCACCTTTTACCAACAATTCTCACTAAACAATGTCCCAAAATGTGAAACACAATGGACTGAGCCTGACCTAGCAATTCCTGTCGCTTGGAAGAGGACTGTACAACTGAGAGTAAGGAAGAGGTACACAATAAGCTCAACAAATTGAAATAAGTACAGCTTTTCTCATCTCAGCACTTTCTGGGACAAATGAAAACCTACACAGAAAAGTACAAACAGTCCTAAATTTTCTGAATGAGAGCATGTACCTTTAGCTACAGCTGAGACCAGTGAAGCTAGATGAACAATTAATGGCAGGTAATTCTGCTGAGATCATATCTGCAACACCAGTGTGTCCAGTAGTCATCACCAAGGCTCTACAAAGCTATCATTACCTGTCATAGTTCATGATCACTGACGTTCACTGAATCTCTCCTTTTTTTCCTAACGAGACAAGAATTTTCTTTTGGGAAATGTGATAGTTTTTATATATGTATTTGTAACAGTTAAGTTCCACCTGCCAAAAAACCTCCATTTGCACAACTTTTTTGAAGTTAATTTGAAATCACACTTGTCAGCCAACTCAGATGTTGGCTCTGATAAGACAGGTGCTCTGAATGCAATACTTAATCACCTAATTCATAATAGCTAATATCGAGATTCAAAAACAGATAAAGCTGTTTCAGTGAGAAAAAATGCAGAAAATAAACAGCCTGATTCATGTTGTTTTACTAAATCATATTACAAGCTAATTCTGACCCAGTGATGGCTAAGACAAACTTTTGCTCAACATGAATATCTCTCATCACGTATAAATAGTTATTTATTTAAAAAAATATTATTTATATTAAAAATAAATAAATAAATAGAGCTGCTGTTTAGCAGGATCTTATGAGATTCAGATGCAAATCCTGCAGCTGTATGGTATTGTATGTCTTAAAATGGCAGGTGTGCTTCCTGTCTGATCTTCAGAAAATCATGTCTGAAAAGCTAAGGAACACTTTGTACCAATGTGATTACTTTTACTCCAGTTTGTTGTTTCCAAGTATATTATGGTGTTGTCACCATCTCCTGATGCAGTTCTGTGAAGTGACTGCAAAACCAAGACCTAGACTTACACTTCTGTTTGGAAATAGATGAAGAGATGCTCACTGTACAATGACCAATGATTTTCAGGTGGAATTGACTGTGCTGGGTGCCTTTGACAATGGTGATCCACGAAGGCTCTTAAATGATGTAGTCTAAAACCTGTCTGTGGGGTTATTTCTGAGGAGAAACTTTCATCTTAGTCTTAACTGTTTAAACCAGCTGCCTTGCAGGTTAACTCACATGTATTTGTCTCTTGTTTTGTGAAGGATATGATAAGGTTGGGTATTCTGGAGTAAGGCAGAATATAAATGGGGGCCTGATTTCATTTGTAGGTTGAATATCCAGGAAGTGAGAGAAAAAAAAAATAGTGCGAACTAAGCATATATGATTACCATTTTTAAAATGTTTAAATAGACAGATAATAAGCCCTTTCTGGGATGTGACACTTCCAAATATCAAATAATAATAAACAACATAAAATTCAGATGAGAAGAAAAAAGGTATCTTGATATAACACCAATATAATGGGGTCAAAATGCTTCTGAATTTCAGAACAGTCCAATGATGCTCATAGCAATATTTTGTAATGGACTGCATATCTTCTGCATGTCTGGCAGAAACAGATACACAGGAAATGCTATAAAGAAGTTCACACATCATCTGGTGGAATAAGCATCCAGACTTTTTATTTCTGATATTTTAAGTTTTGGACCATCTCAATTAAAATCGGTTAGAAGTCAATTTCACAGCTGTTGGTTTTTAAGATCTCACAAAAATGATAATTCTCTGCTAGGCAATAATGTACTTCAGTGCAGCCGTCCCCAGGATAAAGATGAGGCATTTCAAATGTCTGTCTCTTTCCTTCTCCTTGTCCTCCCCACAGCTCTCACATCAACCTCTCTGTAAGCCAAGGCTAGGAAAGAACAATGATCCTTCTCACACACTGTGGGGAGGAAGAAGTTTACAGAGCTGTTCATTTAATCTACAGCCACATCTCCCTGACATTACTCCCTGGGTCTAACATGAATGGGAGCTGCCTTTACCTTGTCCACTGAGATCTGAACACTCCTAATGCTTAACGTTGCATACATTCAATATCAACAGTAAGGAATTCCCAAAGGAAGACAAACCCGAGTGCAAGTCATTCCAAGACTAAAGCCTGACAGTTTTTTAATACAAAATCTCCTTTGCCTTGCTCAGAATATTTGGATTATATTTACATTTTGAAAACTATCCTAACCATTCTCCTGAAGGATTATAACAAGATCGGTCCTTTGGTGAAAGTTGTTTTTCATGTGAAGGCCAGAAAAATTGTTCTGGAAACCTTAGACCCATTTTCAAGTGGGTAGTTAAACAGTCCCTTCCCAACATGGGTTGGCCTTCAGTGCAAGTTTGGTTGTCAGTACATGTCTATTTAATAGTTTGTATGTTGCTTCTTTCATGTTTATTTAGCTTGTGTTTGACTGCGTGGAATTGGAAATACACTGAGTAATGGCCATTAACTGAAGTTATATGTACTTGGATTGCTCAAATAGGAGAGTGACAGGGTAGAGGATTACACAGCCATGGATTCCCAGCCAAGGGCTGAAATAGGCTAACATGAGGTTCTGCAGTGTCATGCAGAACACCTCTGAAAAACAGCCATTTATGGCTGCAATAGGGCTTTGTTTGTGTCTATGAGAAATGTGGAATTTTTGCTCAGATCTAGTGAAAATCTTTTTTTTTTCCTTTTTTTTTTTTTTTCCCCCAAAGCAAATCTGTGCACAGCATTGCAAAACTCGAGAACAAAATCACTTAGCCCATCCAATATATAACTGGCTTCTGGTAAATCTCAAGCTTATATTTTCTCTGGGGCAAAATTCACTATATTTTATAGTAAGTAGCAAAATAATGCCTTGATCTCAGTTAGATACTGATGATATATGAATGCTCATCTTTAATAAACATGGTCTTCAGAGGCCTAACCAATAGTCTATATGAAAGAGAATCTGGATTGAGCTCATTTCTTATAAAGATATGTTTCCAGCACCAAATCTAAATGTTATCCAGTTCACTCTTCCTCTCCTAAAAACCGTGATTTCAACAGCAATGAATTATCACAGCTCCCACGCTGCCAGTAGGATTATACATGCAAGAAACTAACTCATAATATTTGAAGCACATCCCCTTTCTTGAACATTATTTCCATTTATTTTCCTCAACGATAGGCTTCCATTAATTTTTATGTATGTTATTAAAATAGATCATAAGCCATCTGACTTCAACTTTACTCTCCGTTACCTAAGCTTGACAAGGTTATGTTTGAAGCAGTCTACAGCTGTAATTAGTGTGCTCCCAGTAATCCACCCGACACTGAGATAGCCTTTGTTTTATTACATACAGCATTCTGCACATCAGAGTAATTTGATGCAAATTACCAATTACTCTATCCCAGTGTATCACTTGCAAAGTACTTTTGGGTGGTGAGATATGAATGGTACTACAGAAACATTTCTCATTCATTCCTGATGTGGATGAACATGACTCAACTGTAGACCACTGCTAAATTAAAAAAAAAAAAAAAAAAAAAGCAGTTTCAAAGAGTCAAACATCTGCCCAATTCCAAAGGGCATCATCAGAGCACTTAAACAAAAACACAGCAGGGAATTTAATCATGAGAAAACTGAAGCAAAAGAAGATTTTGTATGGGCACAGCTAGTTTTGGTTCTTTCAGGGCAAAAATAAAGGGGTCAGAGAGATCAAGAGGTCACCCATTCACGGGTTAAAAAAAAAAAAAAAAAAAAAAGAAAGAAAGAACAAAAAAGGACTTTTCTATAGTCTACTATGCAGTGTTAGGAAATGTCCAGATCAGGGTTTCCCCACCCTGTATTCTACCCACCTTGAAGAATAAAGAAAACAAAATCCTTGGGCTTCAGCCTCCCAGCCGGCTTTTATCATAATCCATATTATTCGCAAAATAGACTGGAGGTGACTTATGTGGTGACCTCTCACCACAATTCAAAACGAGTCTTAATGAACTAGGGTAATTCATTCCTCCGGCAGAGCTTATGAGATAAGGCAAGACCGCACTGGTGGGCTCAGCAGACTGAAATGTTAATCTTTTGTAGTCCCTGCTCTGGAGGACCCCCAGGTCAAATCCCGGTGCTGCTGAGAAGTAGCAGCGCCTTTGTTTGGAGCTGGAGAAGCATGGTTCTTGATTTCAGTGTTACCATTCACTCTGCAGAATAGAGTGCGTGTGTGTAAGTAAAAACAGGCCGTAAAGTTATTTATAACCATACAAGAGAACTATCTGTTGAAAGGTAGAGAACAAAGGCTTTTAAAAAAAAAAAGGGAGAGGATTTAAGGAGACTGGAATAAAAAATGACAATAATGCTGTAATCCCAAGCTGCATTGGTAGTCATTGTTCTCCTCTCCGGGTCATTAAAAATCCACCGTCCCGCTGCTTCAAGGTTTAACTGGAGAGAAACACCAAGTGGAATGGCTTTGATTATTCATTACAAAATAGGAATGCATTTGCCCTCATCCTCCTGTTGCAGCAGCAATGTATGGTTTACCTTAACAAATGTAATGGCATGTAAACATCTCTCATTTTCTCCCTTCCCCACTCCTAGTCATGCCAGATGCCTCTCTATTCCAGTGCACATGAAAATCACTGGTATTCTTCATTCAGCATCAGTAAAAAGAAGCATTCAGAAAGCAAGAATGTGTTTACAGTTGCAATGGAAAAGTAATGAGAGAAGAGTTGAACTGAAGATCCTGGATTCGGAGCTCCTTCCCTAATCTTCCTGCATTTTACCTTTCTTTCTCCTGACTCTGGCAGTCTTGTCAGGCAGACTTACTGGAAAAGGAGAATGGATGTAAGGTAAAAAAAATTGAAAGTCTGATTGAAAAGCTTGCCATTCTCTGTCTCTCTTTCAAGAAGATATCAAAATGAATGTACACAAGACAAAGCGCCTCCTAACACAGTAGCAGCAGACAACAGATTACTGGATAATGATGTTTGGGTGGGGAAGACAGCTGGAAATGACTTACAGTCATCTTGACAGCAGCGAGTCCATCATGAACATAGGATCAAAGAATTACAAAATCATAGAATGGTTTATGTTGTAAGGGGCCTTAAAGATCACCCAGTTCCAAACTCCCTGCCATGGGGTGGTTGTCCCCCATCAGATCAGGCTGCCCAGAGTCCCATCCAACCTGGCCCTGAACATTTCTAGGGATGGAACACCCACAACTTCTGAACGTGTGGCAGCAGTGGTAATGGGAGGACGGTTGGACTAGCTGATCTTGCAGGTTATTTCCAACCTTGTGATTCCATGATTCTATGATTCTCTGGGCAGTCTGAGCCAGGACCTCATTGATCTCTGAGTAAATAAAATTTTGTCTAAAATGTAACCTAAATTTTCTCTCTTTTAGTTTAAAGCCATTCCCTTTTGTTCTATTACTATGAGACTATGGATCAAATCAGTCTCCCTCCTGTTTATAAGCTCCTTTCAAGTTTTGGAAGGCTGCAGTGAGATCTTCCTGCAGCCTTCTCTTCTCCGGGCTGAACAAGTCCATCTGCCTCTACCCAGCTTAATAGGAGAGGTGATCCAACCCTTATACACCTTTGTGGCCCTCCTCTAGACCCACTTCACAGCCTGTTGTACTATTTGAGTGGATGTCACAGAGAACACCAAGACCAATTTTCTTCTCCTAAGTACTTTTTTTCTATTCAATTTGATTTCTGCAAAGGGGAAAAGAGAGACAGCTTTTCTTTTCTAGGATTCCAGAATGGGATTTGGGCAGGGATAATTGCCACGTCATACCATACAGTGCACAGGGTCCATACTCTCAATAGAAACCTCAGTGAATAACCATCTCTCACATAAATGCCCATGTTGGGGAAAAAGGGCAGAGTAATTAAGGACCATGACAGAGGCCAAAGGGAAGTTTTCTCCCCCCCCCCAAAAAAACATCTCATCAAATTTAATGTCAGTCATCTAAAGCCAATATATCCCAAAGACTCCTTGTTCCCTTGCACACATCTGTAAGAGCTGTGTGCACCAGCAGCAAGTACGGTCAAAAAGTTTATAATCTCTTTTTTTTTTTTTTCCATCCTACTATAATTTCTGTTTGCATTCAGCTGCACAGTGTGCATACTACTCAAGCCTGGTTCTAAAACCATTGGATGAATGGAAACAGAAGTGGAAATTGCATTTGAGTACATGTATTAAAGAGGTTCCCGTCTTTACTTCAGGAGATTTAGTGGCTAGATTTTGTGCAGCAACAAGAAGGCATGGTTTCAACAAGTTGATGATCATTTTCTTTTGCAGCCAAAAGTCTGAAGAATATTTCCACTGTGAGAGCAACTCATCTCAATGAAAACTAGTTATAGTTTGAAGACTGCTGCTGCTCCAACAGCTGAATTCCTATAAAATTATAGGGAAATATTTTTCCTCTTCTCTTTTATTACCTTACTTAAATTGGATCAGTAATGACTATTATTTTTAAAAAAGAGGGAGAAAGAAAGAGAGAGAGACAAAGAGAGAAGGGAAAAAAAGAGAATATATGCTGCAGAGTAATATACTTGGAGAGCTCAAATAAAATATATGTTATCTCAGGAAAATACTGTATAATTATATACATTCCTTTATTTCCTGCAAGTTCGTATAATGCAATCCACTAAACCAAAAGGCCAGACCACTGAGCTACCTAGATCCCTTGCAGTCTACTTAGCCAAGGGTGAAATTAATTGAAATTCAATGGTGAAATGCTGATTTATAGTGGAGGATCTCTCAGAGTACCATAAATGTCGCTTTTGCTTTTAAATGGATGAGTGGTTAGATTTAGATTAGAGAATTTATATAAACACAAAAAGATAAACTGTTTCCATAGCCTTTTCTCAGATCATAAAAATAATCACATGCAGGGTTAGCTTTCTAAAAAGAACAGTCTACAGAAGGAAAAATAAAGGAGCATCTTAACCCACTGTCACCACGTTCTAAATTGCTGCCACAATAAGTTCACTTCAGAGTGAAGCCGGTCTTCCTTTTGGTTCATTTGATGACATTGCTTGATGAGCAGCTTTACTCTTTGCAAATAAAGGCTCAGAAATCCTGAGTGAAAGCTTCAGAGCTGGATGGAGAAGACAATCGTTCATCTGCTCTGCAATCACAAAATCTGTGTTCATGTGGCTTCCTTGCAAAGAACTACATTGAAACCCAGGATGTGAGAATGGCTGTTTGCTCTCAGCACAAGCATCTGAACCTGGGCCCCCAGAAGTATTTAACCAGAAATTTGCCTTGAGGGTCTTCTTGCCATTTGTCTTTTCTGCTTTCCTCTGTCTCCAGAAGGGATTCCTTTTGATAAATGTTTTCTATCTGTCACAATTCCCCTTAAGGTGAACCTTTATGCCCTTTCAACAACATTGTGACTAGAGATCCAAAAGCAGAATAAATGAAAGAGGAGGGAAAACACCTCCGGCAGGAAGTGTTGGGTGTCCGGGAGAGGAAACCTGGGTCTCATTCATTGATCAGTTGTTGAAAACACATTCCTGGCTAATACATGAAGGGAAGCGTCAGAGTGTTTCCAGTCTTGGCAGAGATGCTTTTGTGATATGAACAGCAGGCATCTTCAGTTGCCAGGTAGTTGTGTGAGCTTAGTCCTCACACCAAACTTAGTTGGAACTTCTGTTCCAACCCCAAAAGTGGTATCTTTGCGTGTATGCCCACCCAACTGCTCTCTCATGCTCAAGAACCATGGTGGGAAACACTACACATGGCAGTAGGGTAGTGTTAGATGTGGGAGGCCTGAACCACAGGGATCATGACGTAAGGTCAGGTCAAAGCATTGCTGGCAAAGTTGTAATTAGAAGAAAAGCTTTGAGCATTAAATCTGTTCTGCTCTTCACAGCTAAGGTTGATTCTCTTTCAAAAACAAAAACAAAAAACAAACAAACAAAAACAACACAACCAAACAACAACAAAAAAGTGCTATTTAGTTTTCCTTTACTGCAGACTGAAGAAAGGACAAGCAAAGCCAGCAGGACTTAGCCCAATGTGTTCAATGTGTCCAGCTGACTGTTCTCAGTAACAAAATTCTTTGATCTGCTATCAGTATTGTAGAGATCAGCTAAGAATGATACTCTAGAAGGTATACATTTCAAAAAGTGCCACTATTAAGTGAAACTGCATTTTCACTACAAAACTATAAGACTCTGAATGAAAGAGGTGAGTGTTTCTGCTTGATATTCTGTTCCCACACAGACTTATCATTAGCATTGGTGATTCACATTCCCAGACAGCATATGACCTAGAATGACTTGAAGCCTGTTGTATCACCATGTTCCTTAGAGACAAGATACCCAGTACTAAATGTTCCCTTCCTCCCTCAGGTTTCCCCCCACACACACATTTAGGAACCAGTGCAGTGTGCTCCCTTGCTCACTTAAATTGCCACTTAGAGGAAGACACTGTTAAACATGGTCACCTCTGGTGATCTGCCTGCTGCACAGTGATGAAGTCATCAGGGGGCCACTAGAAAAGCCAGCTAAAGAGGGTCAAGAAAGCTGTCCTCTACTTGGAAGCAGCATCTTAATAGTTTTCTAGAAACAGTAGGCCATCAAGTACCCAGACAATTTAATTTCACTTCTCAGCTGGAAAATAAGTACAGCAGTTGCTTTCATTCAGAAAAGAGAGGAAAAAATGAGAACTCATCTGCCCATTGATTCATTTATCTGTTTCCTGTGTTTACTTCCACATACTGTGAGATGACAACTTTCTGAAAGTTTTCTAAGACAATACACGGACACAATTTCCTCTAACACCAGTACATTCCCTGACACTCTTGTAAACTTCCAGGGTACTTGGTTTTCTCGTGATGCTATAGGAAATGCCTAGGTAATATTCAGAGATGATAGTCATTGCCTTACTGTAGTTCTGCTCTGCTTTGAATCATAGAATATCCCAAATTGGAAGGGAAGCATAAGAATCATTGAGTTCAACTCTACTGCTTCGCAATAGAAATTACATGTAGTTGGGCACCAATTTCTCTTCAATCTTTTGAAAATATCCTATAATTACATAGTTTTCAAACTCGGCATATGTTATAATAAAGTTAGAGCCTCTCATAACCTTGTATCATTTATTGGAGACATGGTCAGACACTGACAGCCATGCAGAATCAGTGTCATATATTCTGCAATGATTAGTTAAGCAAAAACTTGGCAACATCCAACTTTTGCCAGATTCATCATAAATGGTTAAGGTCAGACATATTTTCATTTTGTTGTTAACTGGATTGAAATTATTCAAATCACAGTGCTGGAAGTTTTGTACAGGCATTTTTTTAGCTCAGCTTCTAGAAGGTTGCCAAGTGACTTAGACAAAGCAGAGATTTACTCTTTGCTCTGCTCTCAGGTTTGCAGTCTCAGAGTACAGCAGTCACAAGAATCTCACCATAAAGCAACTGAACCTTGTGAAATTAATGTGGATTGGCACCAGAGCAACAGTCATCCTGGAATGACAAGAGCAAACCTGTGGCTTACGTGCCAAATTTGAGATTCATTGCATACAATGGCATGTGATGGCATCTTTTCATCAACAAATGGAGTTTAAGCTCTTCTTCCCTGACTTCATATACTGAAGATATGTCTATAAGTCTACAGCTTCAGGAATATGGCTCCATCAGTAGTGGTATGTATGAGACATAAACAGAATAATAATAATTCCTATATAGCTCGATGGAACGGTGACTAGTCAACAAATGTTTACTAAGTGCTCAGACAACTTAACTAGCTAAATATGATTATTAATTATTAAGGTGATCAGGTTTGTCTCTTCCAACTTACAAATCTACAGTATATGCCTTTTTAAATCCTTGAGTGTGAATGCTTTCAAATAAACAAAGATGGTCTGGGAATTCTTTCCAGTGCTTCCAACAATGTCATATGGGCAGAGTCTTTTATATTCTGTGCAACTTTGCAGGCAGAAATCTCATCAAGGTACCAAATTAAACTGTCATGCTTCTCTGTGACTCTTGAACTACTGGCACACCCCAGCTGTAGTTCACGTTATTAATAAAAACAAGTTGTTGGGAAGAGTTTCCAGGTCATGTTGTAAAGGCACCTAATTGGTAACAATGAATGACAGATTTCCTTTAAAGTTCAGGAAATAACTGTTTGAGCCAAAAATGATGCAAAATCCAGATAGCCAAGCCAAAGATCACATTTTGAAACAGTTGCACCTCGCTAAGACCCTTCTCAAAAGCCAAACTAAACTATTTGCAGAGAGTTTTAAGCATTCAAATGCTTCATTTTCCAGGCAGGAATGAGTTGCAGGAGAATGAATAAATAATGCAGGTCACAGTGGATCATTATCATTAATCTATAATAACTAGCTAACCAAACATAATGTAAAGGTTAAATTTCTAGAGGTATTGAGGTAATATCGATAGGGTCATGTGACCAAATTAAGACCATCAAACTTCTATCCTAAATTCCCTCTTTAACCTTTGGAGGAAAATAGGCAATATTACAGCATGACTCATCTTGTCTTAAAGGAGGCATCTGTAATAGCTGAGACCAATCATTTCTTTAATATTACCTTTTAGCACTGAGTACATACAGAGCCCAAAGTGCCCAGCTTAGATGGAGACATCTAATCTTAAATGAGAAGATTCCCAACTTTTTAGAATAAAGGTCATGCGAAAGAATAAATTAGGTGTAAGGCTGCATTGCACATGCACCAAGTGGATAACTTTGATAACCAAACTGTCACATATCTCCACTGATCATCACTGTTTCGCATGCAGGGGTAACTAAAAAAGCTCATTAAATGCTATCGTTTTTGCTTCTGTTTATGACTCAGTTAATTTTGTTAATGTGGTACCAATTTTCTGTACTAAAGTGTAACCTACAGTGCTTTGAGACCTGTCTCTCAAGCAGTCTCTAGGGGCAGGGCATGTGCTTGGAATGTGAATAACATCTCCCAGGGTGAGCACCAAGAAGGATATCTACATCCCATGAGTGCATCACTTCTTGTTTGAGGACAGAAAGGTATATAAGTAAGACCTTAAAAGTAGCTGTATCACTGCAACAGGATGGATTCCACCCGAAATGCCTCATCTCATTGTAAAATGATTCAGAGGTGCACAGGTTCTATGGCCAAAGGGATCTCTCATCAGCCCACCTCAATACACAGACAAAACAGCTACTCCGAGCAGTTGGATTAAGCTTTTCCAAAATATACCTGATCTGGTTTTACAGACCCAGGATGATGATCAGTCTGCCACCTCTCCTGGTTAGGTGCTACAACGCTTAATTAACCTCACTGCTACAAAATTGCACATTCCTTCAAGATTGAATTTGTTTAACTTTGCTTTCCAATTAACAAACTTTGTTGCTCCCCTAGACTGCAATATCAAAAAGGCCTCCTTGTTTCAGAGCTTGTCCAGACATTGGTGTTTACATACAGAACAATCCCAATTCCCTCAGCTGCTCCCCATAAGCCCTGTGCTCCAGACCCCTCACAGTTTCGTTGCCCTTCTTTGAACAAGCTCCAGGGCCTCAATGTCTTTCTTGTAGTGAGGGGCCCAAAACTGAGCACAGCACTCGGGGAGAGGCCTCACCAGAGCTGAGCACAGAGGGACAAACACCGCCTGCTCCAACAGTGCTGGCTGCACTATTGCTGATACAAGCCAGGATGCCAGCGGCATTCTTGGCCACCTGGGCACACTGCTGGCTTGTGTTCAGCCATGTGTCAACCAACATCCTCAGATCCTTTTCCCCCCACAATTTTCCAGCCACTCTGCCCCAAGCCTGTAGAGTTGCCTGGGGTTTTTGTGACCAAAGTGCAAGACCTAATACTTGTTCCTCTTGTTAAAACATAGACAGTTGGCTTCAGCCCATCGATCCAGCCCATCCAGATCGCTCTATAGGGTCTTCCTACCCCAGGCAAATCAGCACTTCCTCTCAGTGTGGTGCCACCTGCAAACTTACTGAGGGGGCAGACAATCTCTCCACCCAGATTGGCAATAAAGATATTAAACAGGACAGGCCCCAGTAATGACCCCTGGGGAGCACTACTAGTGACTTGCCACAAGCTGATTTTAACTCCATTCACCACAACAAGGAGCAGATGCCCATTACTGTGTTTTTGCCAGTCACCTGAGCAAAGGGAAAAAGCAAAAAAGCAAAAAAGAAAAAAAAATACAAAAAGAAGAAAAAAAGAAAGGGAAAAAGGAAAAAAAAAGGGAAAGAAAAGAAAAAAGAGAAAAGGAAAAAAAGAGAGAAAAAAAAGGAAAACAGAAAAAAAAAAAAAGAAAAACAACAAAGAAAAAAGAGAAAAAGAAAAAAGGAAAAGGAAAAAAAAATCCTGAAGAATTATTCATCAGCTCAAGTGAGATTGTATCTGTAAAATCTGCACAGTAGCAATTCCCAGGAAGAGCTGGCAGCAACACAAACCTGACTGTGGCCCTCCAGCTCTAATCAGCTCCTCGATGCTGTGCCTTGCAGGAGCAAAGCAGCGACTGCAGTGATGGATGATTCCCCAACTGCTGCTACAGGCACTGTGAGAAGGGCTTCAGAAAGGCAGAAAACAGGGACTGGGAAGGGGAGGGATGAGAAAGGAGAGAGAAGATAAATATATGAACGAGGAAGTCAGGTAGGGGACTGATAACCAAGTGGGGTTTGCAGGTTGTAACTGGCAAAGGAATGCTTCCATGTGAGGACATGAATAGACATCTGTACAGAAAAGAGGAAGGGGGAGAAGAGGAAAAAAAAAGTGAGAAAAGTAATAGGCTGGCAGTGGAGATGGATGAAATTAATCAACAAATACCTGGACAGCAGAAAAGGTGACGTTTGTGAAAAAGATACCGTTGCAGAAAGGTCGTGGGTAAATTGTAAAAGTGATGAATACGAATTCAGGATATTTAGATTTGCTAAGAATAGTTTCATTCTCATCAGACAAATGAGAAATTAAGATCTGGCAGAGGTATTTAGGAAGAAGATATAGGGTCTGTCTTTGCCAGTGTCTCTGCCAATATGCAGCCTAGGGCAAGCTATTTTAATATTGTCTCAGTTCCATTTTGCATAAATGATAACTGTGTCACTTTATAGACATTATTTATGTCCACACAGTATCATTTTTGAAGGTCCCTTACAGTTATGGGATAATTAGGCCTACGGCCTCCAGTATGGGAAGGATGTGGAACTGTTGGAGTGGGTCCAGAGGAAGGTCATGAAGATTCTCAGAGGGCTGGAGAGCCTCTCCTACAAAGACAGGGTGAGGGAGCTGGAAATGTTTAGCTTAGAGAAGGGAAGGCTGCGGGGAAACCTCATTGTGGCCTTCCAGTTCCTGAGGGGAGCTTACAAGCAGGAGGGCTTTTTACACAATCTGATAGTGATAGGACAAGGGGGAGTGGCTTTAAACTAAAAGAGGAGGCATTTAGGTTAGATGTTAGGAAGCTATTCATTACTCAGAGGAAGGTGAGGCCCTGGCACAGGTAGCTCAGAGATACCTTCATCCCTGGAGGAACTCAAAGCCAGGTTGGATGGGGCCCTGGCAGCCAGAGCTGGTGGGGGGCAACCAGCCCATGGCAGGGGGTGGGAACTGGCTGATGCTTAAGTGCCCTTCCGACCTAAGCCATTCTCTGACATGATTCCATGTTTCTGAGCAGATTTTCTTTCTGAGGACAGCTACATACCACACCAGAGAACTAAAAGGTGAATGCAAGTCATCTAACATAAATCAAATATACTTTTGGCATCACGTCCCACTGCTAATTTCCCCAGTTTGACTTCCAGGTTGCTAATATATGGTGTGTGGTTGAGCTCATTGCATACAGTACTGCACAATGGGAAGACACCGAGCAAGCTGTTAAGGAAAGATCCCAATTACAAGCACTAGGATGTCATCTCTAATAGGGCAGGAATCAAATGGCCTCCCTTTGACTTGCCACTCTCTGCACACCGAAGTAACTGCCTTTGTGTACACACACACTGGGCACCACTTGCCTTAATGATGCAGATGGTGAAAATGTATGCTGCTCTCAGATAATGTGCATTAAAGGGTTTTTTTTCCACTGCAAATAAAAAGACGTTTTAATATCTTCTTGGTATTTTATAAAAGTTCTTCCATAAAGAACATGCGCATGATTTACTGGCATTAAATAAAGGAAATATCTGAAGAATCATCTACCTATCCTTCCATCTATCTATCATTAGATGTAATTTAATACTTAATGACATTTGTGATCATCATGCCATGCTTGTAATTGAAAATGAATAATTGAAATTCCAATTACCACAGGGGTCAGCGTAAGGGGAATTTGTATAGTAACTTGCTAGGCAATAGCCTAAATTTGCAGCCATGTTAGGACTGCAAACAATGTGTCTCATTCTTAAATTATTTATTGGGAAATGTCGTCTTAATTTCTCTTAGCTATTTCTATGAACAGTCGGGCATTGTCCTGAAAGACAGAAAATCTAAGTTTCTTCATGCTCGTTCAGCAGATAGCTGGAGAGCCCATCATCAGCACTTTCGGGGGACTCTCCATTGACATCTACCCTTATAAGAGCACCTGAAGATGACACCACAGAACCAGTTGCATTTGAACACCATCCACACATCTTTCAGCATGGGGGAAAACACAAGAAAGCAAGAAAGAAGAAAGACCACGAATAGGAATAGAATTAGCCCTAAATAATCAATTCTGGGCTTCAAACAGCATCCAGTGGCAAATCATCAACATAACAAAGGGGACTCATTTTCAGCCCATTAGCTTCTTGCAATACAAGGAACTTTTCTGGCTTTCTCAGAAATTTGATCCCCTAATGACTGCAGAAAGGGCATCAGGACAGAAAATAATTACAGTCTGTCAGACAGTCTGGCATTCAACCCTCCACATGGTCCAGCAGACGGTGTCAAAGATTTGACCTCAAGGGGGTTTGAAGCACATTGTCAGAAAATACTCATATAAATGGTCTACAGAGCATCCTACAGCTGATCAATGTCTTAAGTGAGCAATACTTAGCAGCTGGAATGTTTTTGATTAGTACATCTAACCCCTGATTGATTGGTTTTCTAAATAATTAATTGTCTTGTTCGTGGGGGAACAAAATAAAACTTTAATAAGTGACAAGGATCTCAGTGTCTCTGTTGCGGGCTATGAAGATGTTAGCTCTGCATTTCACTGGTCAACTTAAAACTTGTGTATGTGTCACGGAGTTGATCAGATCAATCTATGTCCGTGACAGGGGCGGCAGGCCTCTGCCCTCCCCCCCCACCCCAGTCCCACAAAAAAATGGGAAGGAAGGAAGGGAGGAAAAGAACAGCGGCAACAATCTATGGAGGAAAACTTATTTTACTATAATATTGGAATACAAGATAACACAATATATACAATTTAATTGAAATTGAGATGAATAAATCAGACAAGATGAGAGAGAGAGAGTTCCCGGGACCGATTCAAACCTGAAAAGCTTGGAACGGCTAGGAAAGCACCCTCCAGCACCCACTGCAAGGCAGCAAGAGAGCGCCCCCCCCACCTGGAAGGGCCAGATCCCGTGACTGCTGTAATGTACAGGGATAGGTACGTGGGATTGGGCAGTGACACTTTAATGCCCCGTACACTACATGATGTTTTGATGTGGAATACTGAAACCCAAAATAAAAACAAACAAACAAACAAACAAAAAACATAGAGCCATGACAGTATGAATCTACATGTTTGTCCATTCAGAGCTGCAAAAGGGCATTTATTTCCTAATATGAGGTTTAAACCCAAGAATATGAATCTGGCCATTCCCCTTAAACTTGCTACACCTCCAGGAATTTTAGGGTTACTTTCACTTTTAGTCCAGCTGATTTTATTAGGAAAGTATGAAGGCTTTAAGCATTAATCTTCTATCACTTGTGTTTAGAAAGAGCTATGAATACAATACATAATTATATTAGTTTGTGTTTGTTTGTTTTGAGTAGGGTGCTGATCATCCCGCATTAGATACCTGAGCTGGTGCCCCTTGTCTTCTTAGAGGTCTTTTTCAGCCTTAACGATTCTATGACAACTGATTTGATCTGCCTTAAGATGTTTCTCTTTAAATGCCTGGGTTTGTGCAGTGACTTCTCCACTGTATGTTAGCCTTTCTGCATCCAAATTAATCATATGGTTCCCCCATTCAAGAAACAAAGTACTGATTCTGATAACCCAGATAGAATGGCACTTGGTACCTGTGGTTAACATCACAGAATCACAGAATGGCCAGGATTGGAGGGGACCTCAAGGACCATGAATCTCCAAACTCCCTGCCACATGCAGGGCCACCAACCTCTCCATTTAATACTAGATCAGGCTGCCCAGAGCCCCATCCAATCTGGCCTTGGACATCTCTAGGGATGGGGCATATACAACCTCTCTGGGCAGCCTGTTTCAGCACCTCGCCACTCTCATAGTAAAGAATTTAACCACCTCCAGCAGGAGGATGTTGGCATGAAGTCATTTGTTAATAAAATCTGAGAGACTGATTGATTGGATCTGCAGCCACTGAAATTTGTGCACAGCCTGACACGAAAAGCAAACAAGCTGGACATCTCCCTTTTACAGAGATATCAGCCAAAGCATGGGCAGGCTTCACAGGAGAAGAAAACTGGGCCAGTCTTCACTCATTCCATAATTCCATATTGCACTTTTAGGCCTGTCTGGCATTTTTTTTTTTTTTTTTGTAGGAAGGCCCCAGATGAGTGCAGGAATCCTTCCTCTCTAGAGCTGGGAACACTACACTCAAGATCTAAATTAATCCCTTCAGCAGATAAACAAACATTTCCTAAATACTCCTAAATAGCCATAACCCCAGGCATAAATAAGGGAGGCTGTAAGAAAGAAGGGGACAGACTTGTGAGCAGAATCTGTTGTGATTTGACATGGGGAAATGGCTCCAAACTAAAAGAGGGGAGATTTAGATATAGGAGCATTGTTTTTTATAGTAAAAGTTATGTGGCACTGAGGTGTCGTCATCATTCCAGGGGAGTTGGACCAGATGACCTTGAAAGGTTCCCTTCAAAACAAACAATTCTATGATTCTGTACTGTAAAATCTTTTTGTGTATACATGCTAATGTTTTTAAATGATCTACATGATGTTTGAGCCTGTGTATTTTTCGCTCAGCACTACTAGATGGCCAGGCAGCTCACAATGTTGTTATTAACATCACATTTATAAGGACCATCATCATTGACTTTCAGTGGGTGAAGTGTCCTTGGAGAGGCTTTTTAAACAAACTTGATTTCAGCTTATGGACCAGAGACCATCATTATGTCTCTCACCAGCCAAAGAATGCATGTTTACACAAGAAGAGGCCACAGGTCAGAGGCAGAGAGCAGAAGCACAGACAGTGCAAATCAATATTTTTAGATAGCTTACTGTTAAATAAACTGAAAGACCAGGTCCAGCTGGTTTGTATCAGCTTCACCACACTTGGTATCAATGGAAGAAGAACTGTTTACTCCTATCAGAGTTACAAGACTCAGCACAGTTATCTCAACAAACTTCTAGCTGGAAAACCTCGCATCTTCTCAGGGTAGTTAGTCATTAAGTATATGGAAGAGGTATAGAATAGAATCACAGAATTATTCAGATTCAGAACCTCTAAGGTCACCAAGCCCAACCCCAGTGCATCCTCACCATGCTCACTGACCATGTCTCTCAGTACCACATCTCCATGGTTCTGGAACACCTCCAGGGATTGTGCACTCCACCACCTCCCTGGACAGCCTGTGCCAATGTCTCACCACTCTTTCAGAGAATAAGTATTCAGCTTCCTTGCTTACAAATAAAAAGTAATTTAGAAATCAGAGTAAAATAAATTATTTACGTTCCTAGATTATTTGAGTAATCAGGGTATGGTGAGTGTCAGACAGGTCACAGTGTTGGAAGGATCTGTGTTGTGATCAAGCAAAGCAATTTTCCATCTCCTGACTCTCAGGCTAGAGCCCTGCCTTCTGGATGAAGGGTCCCATCCCTTCTATGCGTAGCAAAAGCCAAAAGACAGAAAGCCTGAGAGAAGAAAAAAATGAAAAATCAATCCCATTAGTCAACAAATTTAGGCAAACTCTGGCTGGAAGGTTGGCTGTAATGGCACGGCAGGGTGGAAAAATTGCATGAGCAATACTGCAGAGGGCAAAAAGAGTTTTAAGTCTGACTATAGGAAACGTCATGTGGAATAAAATTCCTGCCAGGCTTGGCAGCAGTAATGTCAGGGTTGTTCACCTGTTTCCTTGTGAGTCATGTCCAACTTTTGGACATGCATTTCCATGTGTATCCAGCACAGCCTGAGGTGGGAACTAATGAGAGGTCTGTTTCTGACATGTGTTGATATACACAGCACAGTTGCCTAGCACAGATGCTGCTTTGCACATATTTCTGCACACTGGATTTGTAAGTCAACAGGGGCCCTGGCTCAGCAACACTCGTTTGGGAACTCCTCACTCCAGGCTTTGAATTCTGCCAATACTCTGCACAGCTTCTGTGAATACATTAAATACCTGTAGAGCATCTACCTTCTGGGAGGATTACTGTAAGCCTGGCCTGATAACATAGGCAAAGAACTACAAAAAAATTCAATTTTTTTTAGCAGTGAAGCTTGCACGGTGGCTTTTTTTCTTCCCACCTTCCTATCTTTCATAGAATTGTGTAAGTTTTAACCTTTTCATTACTTTTTCCTGACTGAAAGAATCAGAATTGATTTTGTTTACTGATTAAGACATAGAGACTCAAAGAAATGATGAAGTTACCTGAAGGTTGAATATTATAAATAGTTCTACTCACTTTTCCTTTGAAAGCCAAAACTTTTAAACATTCTCTTTAAAAATCATAATAATAAATGTTAATTCAGAAATTCTACTGCATATCCCTCCATTGAGAATGTGACTAAATCATCTTGTTTCAAATAAATCTAGCCAAGATATGTGTCTGATGGCCACATTTTTAAATATTATTATTAGGAGAAAAAATTTATGGTGTGATAGCATACAAAATTCCAAGAGGGAATTATTATTGTTGCTACTTCAACTCTCCAGTGGCAAGGGATCTCCAGATCCATATGGCATCTCTATATCTGTGTATAATAAGATACAGTCTTACACCACTTAGTTGAATTTGATAATCAACATTTATTTCACAGTGGACGCTTTAGTGATTTCTGCTTTGTTATTTTCCTAGCACTGACACTGTAGGCCAGAGAACTGTGGGTGCCCCATCCCTGCAGGTGCCCAAAGCCAGGTTGGATGGAGCCCTGGTGGGGGGTAACCAACACATGGCATGGGCTTGGAGCTGAGTGATCTTTAAAGTCCCTTCCAACCCAAACTGATCTCTGATTCTGTGCTTCCATGATTCTTCATTGCTTTCATTATCTTTCCATTTCCCTGTTTCCCCTATGTATTTTCAGTGTAGCATTCCTGTACAGAGGACCTGATTCAAGCAGTGACTTCAACCAGTATAAGTTCATACTTAGGGGTATACTTTGGCTCAAGTTTAAAATAAAGTGAGAATTAGCCTCAGTGAAAAAATTAAAAGGAATACTAAGCGCTATTATTACTGCTTGAAGCTAGCTCATGTACATTCATTCATTTATACTACTAAAGGATCTTTGAAGACTTCGGCTCCATTAAACATCTTGATTCACAAAGTGAACAAAAAAAAAAAAAAAAAAAAGAAAAAAGAAAGGAGCAACTGTATCATAGGCTGACCTAAACGATTTTTCTCATTGTTTTTCTTTTCACTAAAAAGGCAGCTGTGTAATTGGAAAAAAAAAAAAAGAAAAAAAGAAAAAAAAAAAGTGGGATCAACAGAAACATTTAGCTTGGACCAACATATCAAGTTTTTCTTTGTGGAGGTAGTTTTCCATTCTTTTACATGTTTTTTATTTCTTTAGGCCAATAGGTTTAAGCTAACAGCTTCTACCAAGCTATTGAAATCTTTCATGTCAGTGTTCTTCTTATTTTTAGTTTTGTTTTTTCTGGGATGGAGAACTGATAACATATACGTACATCACATCACATTATACAGTAAACAAACCACTGAAATATTTTACCCAGCTCCATCTATATGGCCATTTTTCCATATTATCTGGACATACAATCAAAACAGCAGCAAGACATTAAATCTCAGACAGACTCAGTACAAATTTGTCCTATGTACCTTTTGGCAAGAGAATACCTTCTGTATGAGAACAGCCTTACATTTCCACTGCAACAATGGTTTTCAACCTTTACTCCCTTGCAATCTCCCATGAATTTCACATTGCAGCAAGGACCTCTGCTTTTTGTCTAAAAGTCCACTAAAAATGTGGAGGTACTATTTCTTTGTTACCTTTTGTGTTTATGCACAGAATTAACAGAATTCCAGTTGATTCTGGAAAGGCAACAGAGGATGACACTGAAAAGGGAATGTCACTTAAGTTCTGCCTGCAGTCTTGCCTTAGGATCTGAAAATCTTCATCTATACCTGAGGTTCATTCGGCCCTCCTCAAACTGAGCATCTACAGCCTTTCAGGAGCTCCCTGTACTTCCAAAACATTAATGATGGTACATTGCCCTTTTATGTAATAATGGAGTAAACTGAACTTCCTCAAAAGAAACAGATATAGGTTCAAAACACACTTCTGCAAGCAGAGGTGAGAAAGAGTTTCTGACAACACAGGAGTTAACCTCCTCCCTGTTGAGTGACCTTATAACAAGTTTAAAGGCTGTGTAGAAGGGGATGTTCTCTTTCGTTTGCACCTTTGCAAGATGGAATTAATGCTACCCAACTACCCAAAGGAATGGGATGGTGACTTTGTAGTGACTTTGTAGCCTGGTATTTAAAAACTAATCCACAGCCTTGATTCCTTACCCAAGGAATGGAGCTGGCAGTTGCAACACAAATGAAGGAGAGAGATCCCATGCTGACAGGAAAAGAAATCTTATAATTCAAGTCTTCTCCAGAACCTATCCAAACATGTCATACTGGACTCTTTTTCTAATCCCCAGAACGAAGTAGACGTTGCCAGCCACATGTCTTTATTTTAGACGTCTCTTTTAAAATGAAAAGATTGCAACCTAGATTGTTTCTCTCCACTGCTAAAAAAGCAGCCTGTGGTGATTGCCTCAGCTGTGAATATTTACAGTTGATCAGATGCACCTAATCCAGACTGCTTCTTTCCATATATGTTGTCATCTTTTTTTCCAAACAAAACTTGCATTTCTTTAAGAAATCTCCTTCACACTATCTCAAACAAAACCTCTATAAAATCCAGGATGAAGAAAAAAAGGCAAATTAAAACCTCCTGTTTTTCAGGCATTCATGTCCCAGAGTAGACCCAGAAATCTAACCACTGCTATTTGGGCAGCCAGAGGGAGAAACAGACTATAAACAAAACTAAAACAGATTTTATTGATTTTTCCCCATGCAGGCTAAGCTACATGCAAAATCAAAATCAAACACAGAAGATCAATAACTAACAGCAAGTCAAGTGCATTTTCAAATGACTTCTCTCTCCACGGTTTAAGGCATTTCTGCAATAAATCAGGTTAAGAAAGATACCTACAAATAATGGTTTGAAGTGGATTATGTCCCTTTTAAGGGTTCATTTCAATATATTTTCACAACGATGTACTACTCCAAAGCTGTTTGCCAGGTGTACTTCTCCATTGTCTGTATCGTAACGGTAAGACTCAGAATGTTTTCTTTCACAGCAAAAAGAGCTACCATCATTTGCTGCTCTGTGCTAAGCCCTTTGACCCTGAGATATACATACACACTTCCAGCTTACTGAACTATGGCACTCCACCATGTCAGTGTTCTGACTCCAATAGCTAACTCACAAATAGGGTTTAACCTTAGAATCACAGAATCATAGAATCGTTATGGTTGGAAAAGGCCACAAAGATCATCTGCTCCAAACCCAACCCATCCTCACCATGCCTACTGACCATATCCCTCAGTGCTCCACTTCCATGTTTCTTGAACATCTTGAACAGGGATGGTGACTCCACCACCTCCTTGGGCAGCCTGTGCCACTGCATTACAACTCTTTCTGAGAAGAGATTTTTCCTTATATCCAATAACCTTGCAAATTCTGCTCAAAACTTGGCATAAGCCAAGGATAAACATAAAGATACTATGAGTTACTGCAGATGTGCAAGTGGCATTCTGGGCCACAGCTCCTCTCTCATGAATTGAAGACTGCTGGAGAACAGTTGACTCCAAATAACTTAGATTCCAACAAAGACAGCCTACAGAAACTATCTGGATGGAAAACTTACATAGTATTTTATTGCAGTCCCTGAGACAGTTTCTAGACCACACTAGATTACTTATGTATCTTGCATTTAAAGTTCCCTGGAATTTCTCATACAAATAAGTATTATAAAAGGAAGGACAATTCAATTTACATTTGATAGGGTACAAAAGTCACTGTAATTGAATGATAATTTGCCGTGAAGCACGGATGTGAGTCCTCATGTTTGCCTCTTGACCTGAAAGGATACGGCTAGTGAAAATGTCTAGCGGATAATTACTGCTGGGCTAACCCTGAGGCTTGGCTATTATTCACAGGTCAATCTCTCTAAGATAATTCCCAGGATAATATTACTGAGGAACATGCTCCCTCTGCATAATGCAACACCTGCCTCTCTCTGGTGAGATCCCACGAATGGAGAGATGAGCTTTGGCTTCTCTTTGCTATCTGTATTAGGCTTTCTTGTAGGGCAGAGATTGAGAGCTACAAAAGGGGAAAATAATGGAAATGTCACCTTGTAACAGGGAATCTGGGAAGACTTGATTTTCATTATTTATCAGGGCTGAAACTTCTTGCAGTCTGTAAAGACGGGGGTACATACAAATGTCATTTAATTTGTCAATTTAATTTAATTGCTGATGACCAAAAGGAAAAACATACCTGCTGAATAAGATCAGAAGTTTACTTCCAGGACCCAGATATAGAAGTCAACTCTGTGCTCTGTTTCAGGTAGTGCTGAGATGGTCTGTGGGCTTCTATAGCAGCGCACATGCACAGGAAAGACCAGGTCATAGGCATGCATTGCAGTGAGCTCAGCCTCCTTTATTCCCCTCTGGATCCTAGAAACTTATGGCCAGAAAAGATCTACAAAGGTCATCTAATCCATCCCCTTGCCCCAAGGCAGGCTTATCTATGGGGAGGTCATGTCTGACAGATGTTTGTTTAACTTGCTCTCATAGTGATGGAAACTCATCAGGCATTGAAGATTATCTGTGTATGGTGCTCAGTGTCCTTAGTGTTAGAAACCTTTCCTTCCCAGTGTTATAAATCTATTCTTTATGTTGGAAGACAAGAAGCAGCATAAGCTGATCAACAGTGGGAAAATATATAATGAGGGGGGAAAAAAACAATACCCAAGGGGGAAAATCAGGGGAAAAAAAGCCCAGCAGTCTAAAACCAGTCCATGGGTTGGTCTGCAACAGCTCAGAATTTTGCAAGTCTGGAAACAGTACTGAAGGGAAGAGTCTAGAGAGCCCGGTGCCAGCCGTAAGTCTAATAATTAATAGCAATTACACATCTGGTCAAAGGCCACTGGTATAGTAAGGCTACATGATTAGTCTGGCAGCAACATAGGGGGAGGATGGGAAAAGGTATATAAAGGCTTTAATTAATGCTACTTCTAATGTTATTAATAATGTATGATTAACTATTTAAATATTAATTTCTTTTATTACTTTCTCTTATTTTGCTATGTTATTGCTTAGATAACCAAAAAATCATCTCCACAATAGCTCATATATGAAAGTTACTGGCAAATTTTCAGCCCTGCATGGCAAGACACACAAGTCTTCATGTTGTGATTCAAGTTATTATAAATCTCTTTAAGTTCAGTTGTGTTAATTATGTCTTTCAGCTCATTAGATAGATAAAAGAACTGGAAGTATCATGTGTACTTACTAATCTAATTAGTAACTTCTATGTGTTGTTTCTTGTTTTGTGTAATCTTTTTTTTTTTTTTTTTTTTTCCTTTTAGAAAATGCAGACAAATAAACTGTTTGTTGTTTTTTTTTTTTTTTTTGTACAGCAACATTGTGTGGAACAACTCCAAAAGATACCGGCTTAAATTGGAAACAGCTGGGTGAGGGGAAATCAACTATCAGCCTCGAGTTACTACTACTGTAACTGGAAACAACTTTACAAGTACACTTGGATAATTCATATTATTTTGCCAACACTTTGAAGTTACACTTTCCCCCTTCATTTCTTAAGTCAGCAAGAAACGGTTATTAAAGGCATCTCTTAAAAAAATGAAATTGTCAAGATGTGGCTTTGAAAACTCTGAAAAGACGCCTGTAACATATAATGTGCTATAAGCACGTCTATTAAATCATGGCTCTTGTGGTTCTAACACAGAAATACCAGAAAAGAATTCTTTTCACATAGGATCAGTAGCAAGACAATAATGGAAAACATTTGGGCCGAAGGTAAAAGTTGGCTAAAGCAAGCTCCTTTCCATCTGCTTGTTATCAGTAGTTATAGGAGCCAGGCAGGTGACCCATAAATTTTTTTTAAATGACAGACTTTTGTTTTTGACTGTGTCACAATGAAGGGTCTTGTTTTAACTTTACAGAGATATTGTCCAGGACTTCAACATTAAATAGCAGCTGTTAGTAAAGAAGAGAGCAGCGCTGAGAGAAATGAGAATGATTTTCTTGTGTTGAAAAAAAAGAAAAATGCTAAGAAATAGTCTTCAGAATTTACTAAACATTGTTGTGTTAGAAAATTAGTAGACTGAAATCAAGATGAGCAGTGACCAACTAACTTCCCCCATCCCACATAAAAGAAATGAAAAGGGAAGTAAAAGCATGAGGAAAGACAGCAAAAAACTTATCTAGGTGTGCAAAGAAATCCATAAAGAGCAGACACTGGGGCACACTTTATTTAGCATTGAACCAAGGATTCAAAGGTGAAGCTCCACAAGCTCACAGCAGAAAAAAGGTACAGATGCTTAACAGTGAATGCACTTAACCACTTAAGCACACTTGTGATAGGCACGAGGGGATCTCTATCTCTGAATGTGCTCAGAGCGTCTCTGGAAGATAAGAGTTGTCTGCACAGGAGTTTCTAGGCTCCAACAGGGAATGAATGAAATTCCATCACCCTCATTAAAGAGGAGGTCAAGGTGGAAGAGCTAATGGTTTCTCTGACCTCAACAATCTTTGAAATTATGAAACTGTTAGATTAGGTTGCTGGTCTAATTGTCTGGGTCTCTCGGAGTTGTATTTTTATTTTTTTTTTACACAGGTTTTTTCACTTAATATATTGCTTGTGACTTACTGTAGTTGGGATAGATGCAGTGATTAATCTTAGGTTATTTCTCAATACATAGCTTCTCTAAAAATGATGCTTACTTTTGTAGAAGTAGGTGCAGGTTGGTATTCAGTAGCTATAATGTGACAAAAACCTGCAAGTTCCCTTAAAGGCATTCTTTATGATGAATCCTCTCTCAAATGTTTTGTCACCAAGAATGTTACTGAACTGATAAATCAATTAAACAATTTTAATTAACAGCAGTAAAGGCAAAATAACATGTAATTATAAGTGAACTAAAAACACAAGCTCTATGCTTAATTTTACTTGCCTTTTTAAAGCTTAATTCCTTCTCTGCCATCCATCCAAAAAATTTCTTGGTGCTCATTTTGTAACTAGGGGTTCTGCAGATGCAGGAAAAGTAGAGTGCTCTTGCAGAGATATGCCACGTTTCCTAACCAAGCAAAGGCAATGATGTGAAATTCTTTAATGATCAGGCTCTGGGATTGATCTTTCAAGACAGCACCAAAGGGAAAAAAAAATAAAAATCTAAAGCAACTTTTAAGAAATCTCAGATGGACTTCAGATGAGATTATATGCATAGATGATCTACCTAACCTTTAGGGCAAATCTGGTTGCATGTAAGCTTTTCCACAGAAATGAGAAATGAAATCAATCTATGAAGTTAAGACTTAGATCTTGAGTCAAGGCTGTGCAATTACAGGGTTTTATTCTGTCCCATCAAACAGCCCTTAAAGTCAGACAACAAAATCACCTCAATTTTCATGAATGTCCAGACCAGTTCACCTTTGAGGGAAATTATACAAAAACTGATGTCTCCTGTGGTTTTAAGAAGAAATGAGAGGAAACTCCACCTTTGAGCTGACCTTGAGATTTAGGGGAACCTAAGGGTTTGAATAACTGTTAACTATTGGCAAAGGAATTTAACTCATTCTTGTGCAGAGCCTCATCCTTTGTGAACTAAAGGCACAGGAAGATTCAGGAGTTGAAACATCACAGATTCGTTTAGCCCCTTATAAGAGAACTTCCCACAGTTTGACAAAGGAATGAAATTTAGAAAAGTGCAGGCAGAGTGCAAGAGACAAGAGGCTAATATCTTTAAATGCTGGCGTTTAAAGCATCAGTAGGGAGTGGCATCTTTAAAACTTGCCTATTTACTGGGGAGAAGAATTAATTTGTCAGTATAGAATGAAGGTGTGATCTGAATGATGAAATCACTGCAGACTGACTGTATGATATTATGGAGCAGCACCTGATTTGTCAGTATTCTCTTCTTGTGCTTGCGTGTTACACATTTAATACACATGAAAAACAGAGAAGTAGAGAAGGCCAACAAAACTGCTCTTCATTGAAAATGAAACTGAACAATAGAAACAAGCAAAGCATTGGTGCATATGTGTCTTCAAGTCAGCCATCAGACTGAACACCCGCAGAATTAATGATATTTCTTCAGGGATCACTTTCTGTTGCTAATGCTGCTGTAAATGGTTCCATATCTTCATAAAGGAAAGGCTATGGGCAGCCAAAGGAGCAAGTGTTGGCAGCAAAGAGCAGTGATTAGAGTCAGTGGCTGGGAGAAAAGGTCAACCGTGTGAGCTGCTGGGCTTAACACAGGTTTAACCAATGAGATCCTGTTACACAGAAGGTGAAAGTCAGTGATCCAACGCTTTACTTTGGCATAATCTGTGTGTTTATTAATTAAATAGCAGCCGCAGAATGTGGGGAGAAATGTAGCTGCTCTTTGCGTTGGCCCTCACAATCAGGCACTCACAGAACCTGGGGTACGTTTTGGTGCCAATCCTGTTCTTCTTGCACTGTTCCTTCTATTTGCTTGTTCACTGCCTTCCTTCCTGCCCTTCTTTTCTGTGCCATTCCTCCTGACCCTTGTTCTTCCTTTCTCAAATGTATTTTTTCTCTTTTTTTTTTTTAATATAGCTTCAGCTCTCTGGTCACCCTCCTTTGGTTTCTTGTGGGCAACAGTTCTGGGTATCTGGTACTTTTCACTTCACTCCCTGCCTGTCAGCAATATTAACATATGAAGCTTGATGAAAGAAAAATAAACCTGCTGATAGGCCATGCCAGCCAGAGCCTTGATGCAATTAAATACTAATTCAGATTCAGATTTGTGACAGTTTGCAAGCAATTCAACCCCACTTTGTCCTGAAGATACACTTAAGGTAGTTCTCTTCTTAACAACAATGGAAAACGGATGTAGTTCTATGTATTTCCACAATGAAAGACATTTTGCCTTGCTAAAAGCAACTCAGTCTCACTGGGGCTCCTTTTTCCCCCCCTTTTTTTTTCCTTTGTAGAACAGTTAGAAAGCAGTGATTTTAAATTGTTATGCAGAGGATGTGGAATTGAAGTTCTTTTTGTGATGACAGTGCTGTGTATTCCCATCACTGTTTTCCCAAATCATACATAACCATTGTTCTGGGCTTTTACAATCCAAAACCAGGTATGTTTCATAGAATTATTGAATCTTTTGAATTGGAAAGGACCTCTAAAGACCATCTGGTCCAACTCCCCTGCAATGAACAGGGACACCTACAGTTCCATCACACTCCGTTTTAGCCTGACCTTGGATATCTCCAAAGACGGGGCGCATTCACCACCTCTCTGGTCAACCTCACCAGTGCTTCACTACTCTTAGCATATTAAGCCTTTTCTTATATCCTTAGTCTCCCCTGTTCTAGTTTGAAACCAATTCCCCTTCACCCATGTACTGAGTACAACTGTAGTTACTTGCATGGCTATACTGATACAACACCTAATGTTCAATTAAAAATGTGTAGAAGTGTCGTAATACTGTACCTCATTCCTTTTATGACAGAAGGCAGCCTGGTCCAAAGCCTGATTGTTATTTCAAAGAAGAAATTTTTCATAGTATGGATTTATCATAGTATGAAGTTGAACCTCCCCTGATTCAACTTCACGCCATTACCTCTCATCCTATCTCTAGATAACTTGGGAGTAGAGACCAGCCCCCCTATCTTGCTACAACTTCCTTTCAGGAAGCTTATTTGTTCTGTGACTGTGTGTATTTGTGTGTGTTTTTAAAGACCTTCTAAAGATTTTCTGAAGACTTCATGCTCATTATCTCCATTTCAGGAAGAATTACAGAATCACACAGAATCACACAGAATCACAGAATCACAGGGTTGGAAGGGACCTCTGGAGATCTTCAAGTCCATCCTCCCCTACGGCAGGTCACATAGATAGGCATCCATACAGGTCTCAAATATCTCCGGAGAAGGAGACTCCACCACCGCTCAGAGCAATACGTTCCAGTGTTTTGTCACTCTCACAGTAAGGAAGTTCTTCCTCGTGTTAGTACAGAATTTCCAGTTTGTGCTCATTTGCCCATGTTTTCTTGCTGCATGTCACCAAAAAGAGTCCATCCCCACTGACTCCACTTCCACGAAAGAACTGATCTAAGAACCCACCTACAAAATATCTGGCCCCGCTGTGATACGCAACATTACATTGCAATAAAAACATGCAGACATTATGTGTGCCAACCCCATCCTTCAGTCTGGCTCCCTGTACATCAATATCACAACAAACACAGTGCACCATATATCACCACACAGTTCCTGAAGAAAGACACCGGTTCAATATCAGTGTTCAATCTCCTGAGCTAAAGAACAAAACAATGCATTCAGGGAGGTACTATTTTATAAATATGGTTTATTAACCTGGCAGGCTGTAATGTTTGAATGTAAAATGAATCCCTCCGTCTCACACGAGTATTGACAGAAAATGTCATCACAAATGGCACCACTACAGAGGATGGTAAGAAAATTGTTTTCTTGTGCACCATAATTATTCTGCTGGAGAAGATACTCAGCAAACCTCTCAGCTGCTGATGGACAAACTCACACTTTCACCTCATCTTATAGCAGCCTGCTTGATTTATTTCAGCTGATTCTTTATGAACTCCTAATTTAGTTGTGTACCGATGATTTTAAATACCAACTACAGCCAGGTACATAATAATGGGAGATTAATTGGGTATGATGCAGTATAAGAAATCCAGATAATTAAACCGTGAGCACAGTATACTTGTCTACAGGAGTAAATGTAAATGTAAAATAAAACAGCTTAGTATTTCACAATACAGTGAAATGAAAATGAATGACAAAGTAGGAAAGATTGCTACAGACATTTATACATATTTTAAGCATGTTTTGAAAGGTAATATACGTATAACTGTAACATTTCTATCAAATCCTTCAAGACTGCTAACAGAACTGTAACTATTTAAGAGATAGAGAGCATAAAATGAACAAAAAGAAAATATTCAGGAGGTAAATATCTGGTTATTTTCAGTTTGACTCATTGTGGAAAAAGGGCAAAGTAATCACATGAAGGTTCTGGAGTTTGCAGAATCTTGCATATATTCTGACAACTTATTAGTAATTAGGTATATATGACTTCAAAAGCATCCTCACAATATACTCAAGGATGTTTTTGCATATCCTTCTCAAAGTTTTTATTATGCATTTGCTCCTTGCACCTATTAATATAGACTTCACAATTTGTTTATCTGTATTGGCAGAGAAATTCAAGGATTGAAAGAGAACATTTTCACAATATCCTTCTTATCCCAGGTAACAACCTGGGATTTGTCTGTCCTTCCAGACAGATACCAATTTAAAAAAGAGGAGAGGAAAAAAAAGAACAATAGCAAGAGACTGATTGACAAGTGCTATTGAGCAAGAGTCCCTTCAACTACTTTATGAAAAGAACACTAGATTTCATTAATTTTTGTTTTCAAAAGCTATCTATATTAAAAAGAGTTCATTCAGAGGCATTAACTATTTTTGTCCTGCAGATCATGTATCCAAATTCAGAGCTCACCTTCTCATGGCAGGCGGCCTTTTTCCCCCTTGCCCTGTCTGCAGTAGGCAGATAAGAGGCTAGTGGAAAGGTCTTGCATCCTTATTATATGCAAAGAGTAAAGGCATTTATACTGGGCTCAGTATGCTTTGAAGGACCAACTTAAAATACATAATTGCTATATCTGCAGATACAATGAGGATTGTGCTATCTTGGCAACACAGGTGGGAAAAAAGAGTGCTCGGAAAACTGCCTAAAAATTTTCTAATTTGCATGCTCCACAGTAAACTTCTCAACATGGAAATTTTTAACTATTTCTAATGGCAGGACACGAGACTATTCCTATCAGCTGCAGGCCACCAAAGTGCAACAAAAGTTAACATAGAGAAAGACCGTGGCTCAGACAACACTTGGCCATAAACACCCTTTCTTCCAAGTGTGTGGATATTTTACTCAAATATATTTGATGGGGAGTTGTTCAGCAGGCATGGATTTGAGTGTACAGAATAAATGTTTTCAAGGAGAATCAAGGAAACAATAGATTTGGAGCCACCAGAAATGTCACAGAGCTAGATGCAGAGAGGACAACACAGTGCACAGTTTTCTTCAGAGAAGTGGCCAAGATAAAATCAAAATACCAGATCTGAATTCAGTAAAGCCTGAGAACAAAGACAAAATAAGAATTCTACTGCTGTGAAGATTAAAGAGCCTGCAACCACTATTATGGATCTATTCACAGTTGCAGTTGAGGACAGGATTGAAATGGTGGAATTTCCTTCTCAAACTCAATGATGGTTTTCTACATACAGTCTGTCTTCCTGGGGTACAGAAACAAGGAAACTAGCAGAAAAATTTGTTTTCCCCATCCGTGCCGTAAGTAGGAAAATCAAAGAAGGATACAGGAATCAAACTGAAAAGAGATGAGAAAGGTGGGAGTAGATGGTAGGAGAATCCCATCTAGTACATCTCATTGGGCATCTGCATGGCTTACTTTTGCCTGGTAATTTGCCTCCAGGTTGAAACAAATCACAGTATCCTTTGGATAGGAAATTTCTAAGAGGAGAGAAGCCACTTTGGCAATAACTTGACTCCTCAGGCACTTCAGATTTGGTTATGGTGCATGCCATGTTGCTGTTATGAATTAGCCAAGTCAAGGATCCAGAGGATTAACCTCCTTAGCAGGGATATTGTGAAGTGGCTGATATCAGTTCACTATACCATTCATGTATGCCAACTGCAATGGCATTAAGTATGAAGGGAACTTACAAGGATGGAAATGCCTCCAGCCAGGAATCTCATCCCACTTCTTTGCCTGAGGATATCTAGTCCAGATAGGCAGTCTAAATCCCCACTATGGAAGTGTTGACACAGAGGAAGGAAACTTCACCTAACATTTAGCTGAAGCTTCAATGTGTCAGCAAAGTCAGCCACTCTCCCCTTACACTGTTTCCAAGAGCTGACAGAGAACATGCACTTGTCTTTCCCCCTAAAAAGACAGATAAATGGAAGATATCTGTAGCTATAGAGCCTTTGGATGTTGACGAAGATAGGCTTTCTAGTTTTTTCTTAATGTTTTCTTCTTTGTTGGTCTCCTTTCCTCATTTTTTTCCTCTGATCCTCCTGTTTATAATACAGAGAACCACTAGATAATTCAGGTTTGACAGAGACTGAGGGAGATCTGTAGTTAAACCTCCTATCAGGTCCAGTTAGATTAAAGACCTGTCCAATTATTAGGGTGGAGATTTCACAACTTCACCAGACTTACACAACTTCAGTGGAACAACTGTTCTGAAAATGCTAACAAAGAAATGACAGTATTTTTTAAACACATTATATGAATTCCCCCATTATACAATTTGTATTCTCAAAGATTGGCTTCAAACTTCAAGTTACCAAAGTTACCGCAGTGGCAGTTTTGTTAATTCTGTTATAAATATTCAATTTTTAAATGTATTTTTGCTTCGCAACAGTGCTCTGTGTTTCAGTCCATATAATGTAGCTATGCTGACAGGTTTATATCTGAGGAAAAGAATTACTATGCACATCAGCAAATATGTTTTTCCTTCTTCCACCTGTAGAAACAACATCAGCTTTATCCAACAGTTTTGTGGCACTCTATGTCTTTTCCAAATCCTTCTGATAAATTACCATGGATCAATGTCAGCCATGCACTATAGAAATGATACATGTCTAATGAAAGAGGTAGTGTACTTTAATATTTTCAGCTAAAGGACAGGGTTCTGGAAATCAATTTATATAGTATAGGCTGCAAGGGTCTGAGTATATCACCACTTCACATTCTATGTTTATTTTTTGGAAAGACTGTATCATGAAGGAACAACAGCAAAAAAGATAATAAAACAATGTAAGTCCTAAAGGGGATGAAGTCCTAAAGGGGACAGAGAAGGTTGCTCTATTTATCTCATAGGCCTTTACGAATATCAGTCAGCCTCATTTCTATCCTATAAACTGGCAAGATAGAATATTATAATCTACCAAAGTCTTCTTTGCAAATCCAGAATAGATGTAAGATTACTAGATCTCACCTCTCCACACTAGGTCTCTCAATGTCCCTTAATTCAGGTTCTGAGCAAGATCTGTAACTGAAATGTGATTAAAGAGAGACTAAACCAAGGAGGATACAATGTGAGAACAGAGGGCATGGTCAGATGCTCATCTCTGATCAGTGTCTGTGTTTCTTTCTTGTAACAATAGTAGTGAACCCTTACAAGGCAACAAATGACTTTATTTTGCAGACCGTTAATCTGGCATCCTGGGGACATCAAATTACTGTCTCTCAAGGAAGAGGATAGTAACAGCTGATAGAAGAAGAAATTATCAATTTTGTAGTAGAACCAATAAAAATGTGCTAATTACTGTTCATCTGGACACTCCTTGACACAAGAAACTACGTCCCTTCAATGATGGTTGCACTTGCTTGGGGAAAATACTCCTATCTAGATACGTGATGTCTTCTCACTGCAATTCAGTTGTGCCAAAGGCTCCAACAAGCTTGAGAAATATCTTTAATAAAAGTGACAAATGATTGTTCCTGTTTCATGTCTCCATCAACTCCCTACTTGCAGTAAGCAAAACAGAGTTCACTGCTATAGAAGATCTTTCAACCTCGAGGTCTTTGAGGACATGGCACCAGCAAAACAATGGCCTTGATTCAGTAGATGCCTTACAGGAGTTCTCTGTATGTTTATTATGGAAGCTCAACATGCCCAGTGTGCAACCAGAGATTATTTTTCTTCCAAAGGCCAAGCTTGCATGGAATTCTGCTAATTAAATGCACTATAGAAATGTCAGCCTTTACCCTCTCACATATATACATTGCATCCTTTGTCCTTCATATAATGCTGTTAAAGTGTTCTGCAGACATCATTTGATAGAATAATAAGATATTATTATTGAATCTTTATGTCTCCTATTGTTCCAAAAGCCTTGACCTTGCTTCCCCAGTACAGAGGTCTGTCTACCAGGCTAATCATATCGATATCTGAGTGCCTCAGAGGAGATCCTTATGTGGCAACATTTCTGCAGGAACTCAAAACTGGCCAGGCACACTGATAAAATCCATTTATAACCCCTGTGCATTTCTGCAAGGTTATAATCCAATTCCTATTTCAAATGTAAATCTCCATCCTGGCAGCATAGAGAAGTGTGGTTCTGATAACTCAGACTCCCCCAGTTCTCAGAGTACCCTATATAGGTATTGGTGGATGTGATTTGCTGTCAAGACAGTAACCACTGGGAACCAGGATGAATAGATGTCCATTCATTGCACAGTCATGTAGTACTGATTGATGTCTGGAATACGGAACAGTTATGGGAGCAACTCTTCGTTTATGTCCTTCACTTTTTGTTTGATAATACAACGTATTAACACTGCATGTTTTAGCACGGACAAACAGATATTAGCACATCTCCTTATGAACATGTTGTTTTTCCTTGACTGCGTGTGCTATATAGATGTATCTATAAATATCCATGTGCACAGCAGGGTACGTATGATACATCTGGCAGGGAATGGTTACCCCCAGCACAATACCGAGTTTTAATTTAATCTTGGCTTGTTTTCATAGCTGTCAAAAAGTCTAGGTTAGGTTGATGGTTTTTTAAAGGGAAAAATTGCAACTTGTGCTAGTTGTGTTTTATCCCTCCTCTTTGGCAAGTCATGATACTTGTGAGGGCTTTTTCCTCCAGGAGTGAGACAAAACAAACTGATACATAAACTGGAGATAGGGAGTTATGCCATGGTATCATCAATGCCCTCTGAATATCTGTTTGTCTGACAAAATAGCCAAATGCTCCATTTTACCATTCACAGCCTCTTCGTTACATTTAGTTCTTGAAGTGAAAGCAGAGTGCTTCCCTGTTGCCTCACCACACTTTTAGTTTGTCCTGAAATTTTTTTTTTTCTCTCCAATACTGTTGAGATACCTAGGCTATGGTTTCTTTTTATTGAAATATCTCCAGGAATCTCCAAAAGAAAAAAGAAAAGAGGCTTTATATAGCAATGTTATTGTTATATCAACCTCTACCAAATCAGTCAGATAGAGTCAGAAATATAAACACCCCTTAAAACACATTTATTTTAATAAAGACATTTCAAGAACAACGTGCCTGTCACTGTTAAAATGTGCATTTTAAATAACTTGCCCAAAGCTGCACAAGTCCAGACTCATCTCGTTTCTATATAAACATCATAATATGAAATATGTAACTACAGCCTGGGCTGAGGGAAGAATACAAGCATACACTTACTGTTTAAAACCAATGGAAAATCAGTGCATACATGAAGTATAAAGCTACACATTGAAGTCATGTTTGAATAAAGACATTCTTCTGTGTTGAATTTCAAAACCAGAAATGTTATAAGACTCATAGCCCCATCCTTACAAGTCAGGCCATTACATCTCCTCTTAATTTATTTCTATACTTTGAAATGTGGAGTTCCTAACTTGAAGCTGTAGAAATACATTTTCCACATTTTATTTTATTTTATTTTATTTTATTTTAGTCTGCTTAAAACCTCGGTTCATCACTTTAATAATATGCCAAATTTCTATTGATTTTATTTTCTGAAATATTTGGGATGCGCACTCACACAGTATTCTGTGGCTGACAAGTTCTACATGTTAAATACAAATATTTGTTAAATACAAATAGAATTACGGTTCTAAAAGGCATCTCATGCAACATCATTAGATGAGTCAAAATTAGTAGATCCACAAGGTATTGTAAAATCAGTGGTAGTTACACTCATTCAGAATAAGTGTTGGAGGAAGTCAAGATAAATTTATCAATTTGGAAGTCAATATGAAGTCTGTAATTGTTGTGAGAAAAGCATTATCTTTGTACTGAGAGTGTTGAAAAGAAAAAAAGGCAACTTTTGTTGGGTGTTAGGGGAGTTGGGAATGCTGGTGAGACAGCAGAGGAGCAACAGTCAAGAGTAAGTTATGTTAAGGAGTACATAAGCTGCCATGAAATTATATGCTGTTTATTTCTTGCACTTCAAATGAACTTCTAGAACAGTATGTTGACATGTCAACATTATTTATTCAAGTTTCAGGAACCTAGGAGCATTTCTTGTCTTGATTCAATCACTTCAGTTAAATCTCTTGTTACCAATACAGAAAAAAAAAGTCTTTTTTCAAGTGATAACAATTTATTAAACAATGAATTTTAAATGACACTGCAAATATAATTTTGTGCATTTTGTTCTTTTCATTTCTTTAAAGAAAATCAAGGATGAAATCAAAAGGCAAATAATGGTGCTTTGGAAGACCACAAGAAATAACTTGATTTATCAGCTCCACTCGGGTATTAATGCATATGGAAAAAAAATGATAAATACATAAATCCCATATACACAATAAATTTTTATTGTTTTCTCTCATTATTACAAATAAATCTTAAAAAAAAAAAAAATGATGGTGTACTTACATATTTCAGATCCTCATTTGTCTAAGAATATAAAGCACTCAAGTCATGTGCCAGAATAACTCCGATGGTGTCTTCTCAATCCCCTTTTGTGTTCACGATCCACAAAAATCAGAGTGCCACTGCAGTGGTCCAACCATTCTCACTACAGAAAAGGAGCCAGGTGTTGTGTGTCAGAATAAAACTGGCATGGATTTGTAAAGTTTGTTTGCTTGACAACTGCCAGGAATTCCTGGCATGAGCCTTCATAATTCCAAAGACCCAGACAGATTCTTCCTATTTGTGAGCAATTGATTGAAAGTACCTACACAAAAAGGTGTAGTGAAATACCTCCACAACCTTTTTCAGAGATTACCATCTCAACAGAACAGCAATGAGCATCTGTCTTTGGGTATATATTGATTTTAGGAAATTAATGTTTTCTTCCATATTTGCAAGTCATCCACCCCCATGCTGTCTTCCCATGCTTTAATTTCCACAGGAACAAAATACAGTCAGCCAGCTCCGAGTAATATCCTTGTTCCTACCCAAGATGCTCCTGGATCAGTACATAGGAGATGCCACAACCCACTGGTGGCTTCACCATTTAAATGTGCTCTCAAAGGCTGGATGATTTCACTGTGGTTCTTTTCAACCCAGGCCATTCCATGATTCTACGATTCTAAGACAAGGAGCAGCTGTACACCTACTGTGAGATGCTCCAAAGTGAGTAGAAGGGCCTTAAGCTAAGTGAGTGAGTGGGACTAAGCTAGTGTGTACTCAGATTTAAACCTCGACAAAGAGAAAATATGCATTCAATGAGACGAACTGCTTAGCATCAAATGTATTTCTGTATTTCTTCCTTTCTAGATTTCACGCTTAGTGCTGGCTATAAAGCTCATTTAGATATTTTAAGAGATAAGTAAAATAGTGGAGTTTTTACAGACTTGCACTGGTCTTTTTTAAGAAATTAGGGAAAGAGTCCAGAGTTTTACACGTAGGAAAGTCCAATTGCTTCAACATATACAAAAAATGACTGTATCAGCCCATATTTTTCACCTCTTTATGTTGTAAGTTGGTAGCACCCTGAGCATTTTTTTGGCAGCTCAGTATTTAATGGCATCTCAAACAGAACTCTGAGTTTTGTAGACACTTAAACCCTAATATAATTTTATTGTGAGGTATGTTTGGACAATACCACTTATTTAGTGACAACAATCAGTTCATTGCTGTGACACAGCAGTGAAAACGTGCCAATACACAATCCTGCTAAGGGCCAGTGGCTTCTGGTAACAATAAACTTGTTCTTCAGCATTATCAAAAAATAACTTGGAAAAAATTGTAATTACTGACATAAGACACAGCTCAGCTTGGCTGTCCACACAAAATGGTCCACTAGAGTTACCCTAATTAACCTGAATGTCCTCCAGCTGCCACTTCAGAAAGATAGTTTTTCTGCAGATCCTGCACACCTTCTTTGCCAGTCCCTTAAACAAATTTGGACATCTCAAGAGGATCTGCTCATTTCAAATGGCTCTGGATGTATTATAAACCATTCACTAAGTCACAAGTTATGAACTGAAAACAGAGCTCTGACTTCTCTACCTCATCAAGCTGCTGCTCTCCACATGCACTGCATGCACACTGTCCCTTCCCACAAGTACTGCTTTAGGCATTAGTTTGCACTGGTATGTCTACATTTGCATGTTGTACACTGTTTATGCACATAAATGAATGCTGGAATAGAGCACATATGTATTTTAAATAATATACTTGTTACTTTTGTAAAAACTAGAACAGCAACATTTCCAAGAGGCAGTTATACTTTGATTTTTAGGAGCTGGCATGAAAGGACTCAAGTAGAGATAATGCTGTAAATGTTGATTGTGTTACAAGTACACCTACTGTCACCTTAGGAAGTAGAAGTTTAAATATAAAACACTTGTTGATGGGACTGGGTTGACTGACACTGGGTTGATGGATGAACTGAAGGAGGAGATGTTCAGCTGGGGCAAATAATAGCTTCACGGATGCAAGTGGCACTACACTTAATTACAGCAAGGAAGAAAACAAAGCAGTGCATCTTCTCCCCACCAGCAGCTCTACTAACATATTCATGATATTAATTTGATAAAGAAAAATCACAATACAAGAAAAGCTGACGTCATTCGAAAGTGTGTGGTGAGCCCTTACAAAGCCTTATGAGTAAATGAATGGAAATGCGGAGTATGTCTTAGCCCACTAGGCTGCTTCAAATCCCTGAACTAAAATCTGAATGTTAAATAACCATGTTTTATTTACAAGAACTGGAATATTCCTCACGTAATTAAAACTGAGAAGATCTGTACTGCATACCTCCTATTGACACCAAAGTTTTGTTAAAAGAAAAAATGAACTAAGCAACAACCAAAAAGATGAAAAAGAAACAAAAAAAATCAAGCCACTAGTTCAAAATATTTTCATGAACTTCAAATATTAATTTATGTTTTCTTCTTGAAGCTGTAACTCCTGTAACATTATTATTAAAAATAAAAACAAAATAAGAAATACGGGTTTCCATATTTGAAGACAAAAATAAAAAGTACAAAAATGCTGTAATAATTAGAACCACCATCTCTGAATACCTTCATTTATCTTGAGTTATTAAATATCCTGGAGTTGGAATATTCATTTTGAGTGTCTACTCCATAGTGCTTGGACTTTTTAATACTATGTAAACAAAATTTCAAAATCTAATAAGTTCAGCCCCAAAGAACCTTACTTCTCAAAAAATCCAACTATTGGAGCCAGAGTTGTGTTTTCTTTTTAAATGACTTTCTCTATCTTTAGCCTAAGTGTTTAAAGACTCCATAATGAAGCATAGTACAGACTCAAGCATAAGAAGGCTGAGACTATGGGCTTTAGGGAGATCAAGGGCAGGCAGAGCTGCTCGCTTTTTGTTACGTTAACCTGCCCCAGGAAAGCAATTCCCTTCTCAGCCCCCATACCCAATTCCCATAAGTAGATACATATGGCAGTACTGTGATACAGAGAGCGCACTGTGGTAGTTTTATTGATACTGGAACTGCTCCTTAAGCAAAGTCTTCTCTGCTCAGCTATGAATTCATGGCATTGACTCTTGGTGAAAGGCGAGTAGTCATAAAGTTTAATGCTGGCCTTAGAGTTAGAGGCCTGCTTTGAATTGCCCTTCGAAGGTGCCTCTCTCTGCTGACTTTAGAGGGAATTGCTAATTAAAATTAGGTTAGAGACAAATTTTGTGCATCTGCCAATACAATGGGATTGATTTGCAATGATGTACTTTAGAGTTTGTGAACATTTGGTCCATAATGCTTAGATGTGCTTATAAAAAAAAAACAGCAGCAGCAGCAGCAAGGCATGTTGGGTGTAGCTGTCCAAATAAATGTGACTGGATCCATCAATATCCTTCAGAAGGTCTTTTCCTTCTTTCTCAGAGCACTGGTTGAAAGAAAACCAAAAAAAGGGCTTTTCCTCCATTGGGTTTCAACCTATTTCATAGAGCTAATCATCACCTGAATATTTTTTTTTTTCTTCCCTACTTCCAGCATTCTGTGGCAGGCTGTTATTTAGAAAATCCATCTTTCTTGAAGAATTATGATGACCTGTAAAGGTTGAAATGTTGGCTATCAAAAACCTTGCCTATATCCAGAAATGCTTATGTAAGGCTTGAGCTGTAACGCCAGATGAACTGACGACAGATTCATTTATCATTAGTAGGAACAGGCACATTAATTGTCTACAGTATCAATGCTATCCTCCTGCATTAACAAAACTCCTCTTGATCCTGAATGTACCACCAGAACATCCTTTATTAAATAAGATGAATAATACTGGGGCCAAGGGTTGCCCTGCTTCAGCTGAGAAATCTTAATTATTTATGAATACTTCACTCATTAAGACACCAACAGGTTGCCAAGCCTTGTAAAGACAGCTTTTTGGGGTACTGAATAAAGGTTATTTTTTCTACATGTATGCATCTTCTGTATCAAGGAATCAACAGCAGGAGACTCAAAACATTTGAATCCTATAAAGCTTTTGGCCTGTGGCAGAACCTTACAATAGTTGGGATTGAAAATGGTCCTAAAGACTCCCTAGTTCCACTCGCCTGACACAGACAGGGATACCTCCCACTACAGGGAGGTTACTCAAAGCCCCATCCAGCCTGGCCTTGAACACATCCCAGGATGGGGCATCCAGCACTTCTCTGGGTAACCTGTTCTAGTGCCTCATCAGCCTCTGAGTGAAGTATTCCTTTTGAATATATAATCTAAATCTAACTTCTGTTTGAAGTCATTATTGGTTATCCTATCTCTATAGTCCATGATAAAAGAGTCCCTAGCTTTCCTGTAACCCCCCAAAGATACAGAATGGACACAGTAAGGTCTCTGCAGAGCCTTCTCTTCTCTAAGCTGAAAAACTTCAACTCTTTTCATAGAAGTGCTCCAGCCCTTTGAGCATTGTCATGGCCTCCTCTGGACCCTCTCCAGCAGCTCCACGTCCTACTTGTTCTAGGAGTCCCAGAGTTGAACACAGCTCTACAAGTGGAGTCTCACAAGAGAAAATTAGAAGAGTCCTCACCTTCATGAACAGTGAACCAAGATGCCTAGGGAGACAGCAGAGTATCCATTCTTGGAGATATTCAAAAATTTGACTAGATACAGATCTGATCTGCTGTAGTTGACTCTGCTTTGAGCACTAAGACTGGTCTAGATAATCTCCAAACCTAGTGGCCATACGTAGCTACAATAGCTGCACTCAATACATATGAGTTTTGGTGTTATCAACCCCTTTTTAAAAATCTTGTTGACTAATTATGTGTTGATCCTCTCATAAATGTCATCCCCTCCCCCCCCCCCTCCCCCTTTATAATCTAATTTCTTTATATTGTTAAGAAAGAATTACAGCTTTTTCTCTTTCACCAGGGGGCTTGGGGACTTTTTCCTCTCAGAATGTTAGAAAATTTTCTCCATACTTGGAAAGAAGCATTTTGTTTGCACACAACACACATTGCTGGGGGATTTTCAGTGCTGACACTGTGTCGGGTTGGCACAGATGCTTTATACCTGTGCAGCCAAAAGAACTGGCAGATGGTTGGTGACAAAAGGAGCATCCCATGGAACTGCAGGAGAATCATCTCAACAGATTCTGGATTTCAGAGCCTGAATGATACTGTTCAACAGCCAAACCATAGCACAGCTCAGCATTCAGCCAGAAGCAAAGCAGGTGCTTGAAACATTTGCCAGGATTCCCAGATTCCAAAGAGCTTAGTCTCCAAGCCAGAAGCTGATCTGACAACTGAGTGTAGGAACCTTTTTCAAAGGGATCAAAGGGCAGCTACCTAGTGTAGGACAGCATCTCCAACCTAGGCTATGTGGCTTCCTGATACCAAGATGACAGGCTTCTCCAGCATTGCTCTTGCCAGGACTCAAAGCAGGACAGGGGACCAGTAAGCATGTACAGTATTATGAAGTGGCAGCTCAGAGAAGAAATGTTTTACCCAGCAGGGATTCTTTGAGCACATGTCGCCAGGACCACATGATAGAATCATCTTCCACCCCACTGTATTTGGTTCCAGAGACCAAATAAGTAACGTCCCACTGTTCAAGCCACAGCGTTGCACAACCACATCAGACAGAACCCTTATTGATGGGGCTAGGGAGGAAGGAGTCAAGGTTGTTGAGCTTAGTATGTTAGACTTGCCAGATTGGGATCAGTTCTGCTCCCTGCTTGATGGCTTCGTATTTCAGGTCATTCTACCACAAACAGGAAAATGACATACTTGGAGTTCTGTCTTCCATCTGAACTTAAAGAAAATTGTTTTCATCTTTTCTTTTTCCAGTTAGTGGAAGGATACAGGTCTTTGCTACTCACTCTTCATTTATTTTCTTTAATTTCCTTCCCTATTTTCCAGTATTTGCCCCTGCTAAAAACCTTCCCAGCTACAACTTCTTGTTAAGCAATAGTGAACCAATCCAGAATATGTTGAACCTCTTTTTAGAAAAGCAATGAATGAAGCAAAGATCACTGCAATAATCTGTTTTCAGACTTAGGAATTCTTCCACATCTTTGCATTTCAGAAGATGACCTTTATCAGATGGAAAGTCTACAAATATGTGTTGACTGCGAAGGGCAGACTACAGATACAGAATGTGATGTACAAATGTAATAGCCTTTCTGCTATCATACATCAGCCTGTGCAGCATAGGCACAATGTCACAGAATGGAAAGCATAAGATAGAGACAACAAACACAAAAAGTAGCTTGCAACTTGCAAATGGAGAAGAGGAATCCAAGTAAAACAATTTATACTGAATGTCCAATGGAGTCCTGTGGAGTTAGTCTCCCTAGAGGAGACAAGAGAATCAAGAAAAATATTATCTCTCTAAACGCAAACATTGTTAGGGAGAGAGGGTGCTGATGGGATCAGGCCAGGGAGAACAAGAGAGCTCTTTGCTGAGTAAGTGACTGGTGTAGCAAAGGTTGTTCACACTGATGCCTTAGGGCTTTGATTTCATGACCAGGAGACCTTGAGACCTGCCTCAACTGATCCTTCCCATAATGAGTGGATTGAGCGCATTAATCAAACCTGAGATTTTGGGGCTCAGAGTTCAAAAAGCTACCGGAGGTGAAGTCATTCCCCTCCTTCCTCCTTTTCTTGTCCTTTCCAAGAACAACCCCACTATATTTCTTTTTCTTCCTATTTTACTGAAATCACCTGGGGGTCAATTATCTTTCTGGGATGGAAACCATATGCCCTTTCACATTCTTGAATAAGGTTAAGCTGCATATGATGAAACCGATCAATTAAATCTTGTGGGAAGGAACAGGGAGAATGAAGCCTGGCCCGGAATTACCAGTAGTTCTCATTTGCTGACAACCTAATCCAAGGTATCAGATATATATAGAAATGTGCTTGACACGAGGAACAGAAGAGAAAGTGCTGCTTATATCATTGTAAAATCTAGCTATGCTGGAAACATTAATATAAACAAGATGGAGCTATATCCTGTCAAAGACTGGTAAGAATTTAACTATGGGAGGATTTAATTATTTCAGAGACAAATGTTCTGTGTGATTTTGTGTTTGCAGCTTGCAGACTGCTTTGAATACAGCAGATACCCTGCTGATTTATGTTCACAGAACCACAGAATCACAGAATCATAGAATGGCTTCATTTAGAATGGACCTTAAAGCTCCAACCTCTGCCTCTCATCGCTTCAGGCTGACCAGGGCTCCATCCAACCTGGTCTTGAGCACCTCCAGGGATGGAGCACCCATTGCTTTATGGGCAGCTTGTTCCAGTGTCTCACCTCACTCTGAGTAAAGAATTTCTTCTTAATATCTAAGCTAAATCTCCCTTCAAACCCATTCTGCTTTGTCCTATCACTATCAGACCACATAAAATGTCAGCTCCCCTCTTGCATGTAGGCTCCGTTGAAGTACTGGAAGGCCTCAGTGAGGTCTGCCCTGAGCCTTCTCTTCTCCAGCTGAACAAGCCCATATCCCTCAACATGTCTTCATAAGAGAAATGCTCCAGCTCTCTGAGGATCTTCATGGCCCTCAGGACCTGCTCCAACATCTCCTTGTCTTTTTTGTGCTGGGAGCCCCAGGGATGCAGTACTCCAGATGTGACTTCCTGGGGACAGAAGAGAGGGGAACAATCCCTCCCTGCCCACTGTCACCCCTCTGTTGGTGCAGCCCACATCCTGTGTTGGTTCTTATCACTGCAAATGGTTATCCTTCAAGACAGAATCTGGATAAATATACATATTACATACATATAGTGCTAATCTGGCAGAGATAAAAGAGAAGGCAATACGAATGAAGAACTGATCTGTTGAGTCTTATACTGGTCAAATTCTACACAACCAAAAACAGCAAGTGGAAATAAGAGCTGCAGGCAGAAGCAAGAAACTATAAGGAAACAGAACAACAACACAAACTAAGATCTGTTTACAAATAATTCTCAATAGTCTCTAAATTGAAAACTTTGTTGTGTGTTTCACTTAATTTCCTTATGAAGCAACTTTTCCTTTGTCAGTGAAAAAGAATAACTCTGAAATCACTCAGTCCAGGTTTGAAGAAGGTCAGTTGCACTTGGGGTAACATTTCAGTGCAGTTACACTTTCTTGTTAGTGAGCATTTGAAAAGTGAACTACTGAAAAGAAATAAGCATGCACACACACACACACACAAACATTCACAGATGTCCACTGTTCTGGCTTCAAATAACCATTGCGGAGAAAGAAGGGTAGTATATATATAGGCATGCACGTGTGTGGGCATGCATGGGAAAGCAAAGTGAGCTTTATTTTTACTCTGATTCCCACCTAAACAAAGATCCTAATGTTATCCCCTGGAATGAGGTAAGAAACATGATCATTTGGTTCCAAGACCTGCCTGCAACTACAGTTTGTGTAGCCCTGAATGAGCAACAGGCAAAGCTAGAGAGATCAGATGAACTGCATTTAGAAGTGATGCAGTGAACTGGTACAAGGGGAAAGTGCTTTCAGTGATCAATACGAAAACAAGGGGTTTTCATCTGACCACGGTGAGGATGGCAAAAAGGAATTTGGGCAATATAATATAGGATAAAAGGGCAGATAGCCTCCTATTTCAATCTAAAGACTTAATGATGCTTATTAAAAGGTTGTTACTTGGTTTCATGGAAGACTTATGGCCCTCCTCCTTCCTTAGAATTAATGGTCTCAGAGGGAAAGGCAAGAATTTTTTTTGTCTTTTGTTCTTGTTAAGGAGGTGGTTTTTTTGCTTTTGTCTACTTTCTGCCCAAAGATCAGCTCATACAACAACCAACTTACTTACATGTTTTTTAAATGAAGTCCATTGCTTATTACCATACACGATGCAATTCATCAGGAAGAGCATTCATAAAGCAGCTAGTGGATAATAAATTATTATGTCTTGCTACAATTAAGATGGGGGTCAACTTCACTGATGCTTGGGAGCTCTGAAATAGTGGACTGGCCTTATGTTTCAGAAAATGCACTACACCAGAGTCAAGCCTGGAAGAGGACACAATAAAGAGTCAATGAACCAGGGGTGAGCTGGGCTGCACAAGTCTGCAGCCATCCTTCCACCACTGCAGCACTTCATTGGAGCTGCCATTTTGTCTATGAATTATTGCTTCCTTGTCACATTTGCCTCTCTTTCCATTTGAAAACAGTCACTGGGGAAGAGGTAAGCAGCCAAAGAAAACCTCCTGAGGGGTAATGTATCAACAACAATGTAAAAAGATGTGGGTCCACCTCTTGTAGAGGGGGGGCAGAGCCATTTGGTGCTTGTTCAGTTACAGGAATCTAATCTGTCTATCAATGTAATGGGCGGTACTGTTTTTCTGGCACTGGAAATTAACAGTGTGTCTTGAACTCACTGCTACTGGATATTTTAGGCTACTTAGAGTGTCTCAATGCCATACAGTTCTTCAGCAGCAGCTAGCAAATATAATTCAGAAGAATATCATAAAAAATCCACAATGTATTCATTTGCTTTTCAGTCACTGTTAGGAAATTCTGTATGGCATTCCAGTGTAAGCTTACAAGGCTACAATTCTACATTAAAAGGACAATGCAGAGAGAAGCACTTGGAGATAGGAGCACAGAGCACCAAACTTCCCTTCTTGTTAGATAGACTCATCTCATTAGCATGAATTGGTCTTTTGTGCATTAAAGAACTCTCCTTCCACTTATCAGAAACAAATCATGGGAGATTATTTCTGATATAGTTATTTAAATTAAGGTAAACTGGGTAAAACCCATGCAAAACCACACTGCTACTGTATTCCACTTCTGTGCTAAACCTAACTCTATATACCCAGAGGGAGCCTAGCAGTCCAATATGCAGACTCAAATACCTTTCAATTTGTAAAATGGGAGAAATGTTTTGAAGTTAAATACTTTCAGAGATGTAGAACATGTGAGAATGTTCCTTTAGAAATTAAAATGGCATGGAATCAAGGAAAGATCAGATGAATTAAATTAAAGAGACTTTCCTCTGTTGCCTTCCTTGAATAGTCATTTGTGAACCAGAAAGTAAATGCATAAAGAATCTAAAATCACGACCAATCACTCCAAGAAAACTTTTGCACTCACTTCACACCACTGAATGGTTTAAAAGCAAACTGCAACAGGAAATAAGGTCCAACTTTACTGGAACAAATTGTTCTTTGAATTATATTGGTGCAGTGCCACAGAAGTCAATGGGATATGACCTTCACAACTCATGAAAGAGGTCTACAAAATTTGTCCTACTCAACTTGGACGCAGACCTTTTTTTTTTCACATTCACTACACAGCCCCTTGTTCTCTCTATTAGAGTAAATAAAAAATTTCAGGTGAAGTTTAAGCCAATGAATGGGAAAGATACTCTTTAATATTAAATCTTCCTGGTAATAAGGATAACAGACTGGAAATGGCAGATTTACATAAAAACTGATAGAACTTGGACTTGGTGACTCCAAGTCCTTTCATTGCAAAGTCTTTTTGTAAGGGAACAGATTTATTAGGAGATGGAGGATGCGGACCAACTTTTTAGAGCACTGTCCACTGCAGTCCTATTTATTGCTTGTGCAACTGCACTGCTCTGTGGAATTGATCCTAATCCCTTTTTCTTCTTTCTATCCAGCTCACATCTGCTTGAAGACCTGCATATGACAGAGGGATAAAGAAATTTCTGAGATGTTGTCCCAGACAATCCATGGAATGGCACACATTCACCTGATAATTCAGTCAAACAACAATTGGGAGATGTCTACACAAGTCGGTTTGTTTATTCTTTAAGGAATAGATTCATTTAGGAAGAGAAAGGAGGGGGAAGGATGAAAGGAGTGAACATAATGAGAAATTAATACAACTATCATCATTCATAAATATTAAAGCAGATTAACAGATTTTGAGATTAAAAAGCAAATGGAGCTTCTGCAATTTAAAGTTCTAATAGCATTAAGGTTCTATTTCCTGTCAACTTGTTATAAGTTAATTGCCATTAATTTTTCATAGCTAAATAGTGGAAAAAATGAGATTCTTGCATTATTGGCCATACACTCTAGCTGTGAAAGGAGTCCAATGTAAAATGATGAAAAAACTCATCAGAAGATAATTGAAATTACAGCTGAGAAAGCTGAGAAATCCATACCCTCACCAGAGCAAATTCTTCTCTACAGTGAAGCATCTGATGAAGTAGCCCACTCAAACACAGTTTAAAAACAACAGTGATTTAAATTTTTTTGTTATTAATTCTTTTTTTAATGAAACCTCTCAGCAAGCAATCTCTAGGAAATGTATGGTATGTATCTGTATGTAATTAGAAATATACTTTAGAAAGATTTCTGAGCTAAGTGCAAGAGACAGAGCTTCATTTTTTCTTTTCAGTGCAAACAATTTCTTCTTTCTTATGTTCAGCATAGATTTGGTTCCACTCTGTAAACACCGTTTGAGGATCTTGTTCAAACCACCTTCATTAGAAAGGTGACTTCAGTTTCTTGAATAGTTTTCTGTATTGACTATTACTGGAATTTCAAGTTCTGATAAACCTAAGTAGGAAGACAATCTAAATAAGTCATTTCTGCCCTGATCTTGGTGGAAGGAGCAAAGCATAAAGCACTTAGTATATCCGAAGCTTCTTTAGGATTACTGTCACCACTGCGTCATCAATAGAATACTGAGGATGGAGGGTTTCATCCAGCTAAAAAACTCAGTGGTGGTAGGATAAGTATTAACCTATGCTGCTGAATCGAAAAGTGTATACATACAGTGCATCAGCTACAATGCTGTAACCAATTCATAAAACTCTTAGCTGAAGGTGGCAGAAAATCACAGGGAGTTAATATTAATGTTTATTTCGCAGAGCTGTTCATACAACTAACTCTATGCCAGTTCATCATCACAGCAGACATTTGCATGGTACCACATGCTGTCAAATACACAGAATGCACAAACTAAAAACATAGGTTGTGATTCTCATTTCCTTTAATTTTTAATAACAGCATAAGTTACTTGTAACAAATGCCGGAACAAACCGAGTTCTGATTAACTTTTTTATGATGACATCTCCTTTTAATTATCTTAAATGGCTTCCACCATCAACTTTGGAAAAGTCTTTTAAGTCATGCTGCGAGAGGAATTTCTTCCTGATTTGCAGCTCAAATTTTCTTTCTTTTCTTTAACATTATCCCATTGTGCCTGTCTTTGTCACCTTAGGGTAACAAAAACAATCTTTTCTCCTTATCCTCTGAATGTATGGCTTTCTTTTTCCTACACAAGTTGGATTGTTCTGCCCCTTAATGATTTTTGCTGCTGTTCTCAGAATTCTCTTCAATTTGTCAACATCCATCACTAGATTCAAGGTGCAATCTCATCACTGCCATATAGCAAGAAAATCACTTCCCTGTGGACAAAGGAATGAAGACTCTGCACGTACAGACCCAAATCACACCATTCCTTTTTGTCATCCTCAAGCATTCCAGAATATATATATATTATATGCAGTCTGCTAAAACCCCAAGGTCTCTTTTGACATTTCTGCTTTCCAGGTATCTTTGTCCAACTGCATAACTGTTCTCTAGATTATTTCCCTCTCAGATTTATTAGCCCACATTTTTTTCTGGGTCAAATCTCATTTTTTTTACTTGAAGCACATATTTCTGACATCTCCCATTCTCCTTGCACTATTTCCTGGTGATTAAACATAACTTTTTATTTTGTGGCATATGTTGGAAGGCCTTTGTTAAGACAGGGGTGGCAATTGATCAGAGTAGTTCAGTCCTTTTATCTTCGTATGTCTTGCCTTGATTCTACTGATTGCTAAATCCTTGTTCACTTCTAGGACTCTTTTTTTCTCAGTATTACAGATGTCAAAAGGCAGCCCTAGAATTCTCTCCTATGCCAATGCTTTGGCCAGAAGGAAACATGCGATTATCAACCTCTTCAAAGGGCAGCAGTTATCACTAAAAGAGTGTACCTGGAATATACCAAAAGGGTCTTCCATTGCTACAAATATAACAAAGTACTTTGCAACTTTCTATTCCACCATCCTGTGCAGGATCTTGCTCTTAGTTTAGCTGGAAATACAATTAGCTTGTTCTTCATGATTGATGAAGGCAATAAATGCAGCTGTGACAAAGCAGGTTCCTTTAGCACCTCAATGGATACTTTCCTGCAACAGGTTACACTTAATTTTAGCCATTCAGTTAGTCTTTGAGAAGTCACAGCCTGTAAAGTAAGCCCACCAACATAAAAACAAGAATTTTAATGCTGTTTTGTTTTTTTTTTTTCCCCCTGAAAACCATTTCTGTAGATTTTGAAACTCAGACCAAAGGTGGAAATTTTCCTAAATACCTTTTGATATCTATAGTGACATATATATATAGACAATCAACACCTGAACCAGCCACTCTAGGCTCTCCCGTGCATAATTAAATAATAATTAAAAAAACTTGACATGTTCAGGATACAACTAAAATCATCCTAAAATAAGCGTCAAAACTTGATCTTAGAAATTAAACTCTGAAAATGTTTATTTTCAGCGGCCATGGAAAGAGATCAGCAGAACTAGTTACAGATACATTAACACCTACAGACAATAGCAGATCTCTTCTGGATGAATCCCAATAAAAATCTCTTTCCTCCAATTTGGAGAATGCATACCACTGTATTTTGTGCACCAGCTCAGAAAGAATTTAAACTTTGGTGGCCATTGGCTTCATGATAATGCATTACTACAAATTCAATACTCTCTCTTTTCTTCTTTGTAAAGCTTTTCCTCTGTGCTACTTATGAGAACCTTTGAAGATCCACCTTTCATGGTGTTATTTACCCAACAGATGTCTAGACAGTTAAAGCAACATGTGAATACTGAATCCTGTATCCAGCTTTTGAGTAGCCAGTCTAAGGAATTTATATTTTCTTCCATTTCAAAGTCTGCAACAGATGCCTACTGTTGTCTTTCCTCCCTTGTAATTTAATCCAAAGCATTCTACCATTCTGCTATTCATTATCAAATGGTATCTCAGTGTCAGTGCAAATATGAAACTATTCATGACTCCAATGAATAGCTGTAATAAAAAAAAAAAAAAAACAGAAGATGTGTAAATAAATAAACCAGCCTGCTCCCATATTTACTGGCTTAAAACTCTTGAAAATTTGGACATCTTTCTTTCTAGTATCTAAGCAATGGCCCCAAAAGTTTTTCAAACAATACTTTAAGGAGAACAGATAACACAACTGTAACTGCAGCAGTCTGCAAACCCACACATTTTTGACTTCACTGATTTATTCTAACCTTAAGAGTTGTAAAATTCTGACTGTATCCTGGCTTCTCAAACAGTGAGTGGAGTCATGAGTTGGAATCAATCCCTGTAGGTCCCACTCAATTTGGGATACTCTAGGCTACTAAAATCCCTGAATCCCATTAAATCTGTCAAATATGAAGATACTTGCCCACCACATGATACTGTACATTAAGTTTATTTCGACAAGAAAAATCTCTTTAAGTTTCATTATAGGAATAACTATCAGTTTTATTTCTTGTTTAATAATATGAAACATTCCATAAAGATCAGAAACCTTAATTACCTTTCTTTACCTAATCCTCTGGGCATTTTAAACCCCTTTTCTAGTTCTGGACATGGCTATTCTTTTATTTATTGCTGCTCACCAGCCATCCTTTTAAGAGAGATCAAATCCAACATATTAGGTAGCTTTACAAGCCAGTGGGATACTGTTTTCAGACTGGTTTTTGTCTCAGGAATATTTGGAACTTAAAGTAAAAGCAACAAATAACTTACTAATAGGCAGTGCTAAACTGTGCAAAAACAAAGACTGTGCAAAAATGTTCTTATTCAGTAGGTTTATTCCCTCTTCTTTTACTACCTTCCTATTCATTTCAGTTGTAAGTTTTTGCTGTTTGTCTGTCCTTACAATTCTAACACAGACACAAACTAAAATCTGCTCCCATGTATGCTTTTTCAAAGTAACTGCTAATTACGCTCCAAATAATTGTACTGATACACACCAGTCTGAATTGCAAGGGTTGCACATCTATCAATGAGTGCATCATTCCAAGAGGAAGTCTTTACCCAGAAATAATCAGGGAAAAATTATCCTTTTAAGTATCTCTCATTCAGAAAGGCTGAAATTCTGCTTGACTCTGAGACGTGTCATGTTTGGAAAAATCTCCTGATACAGAGCAGTACAGGATTCTACATTAGAACTGACCTTCATGAGAGAGGTACAGAAACAAGTGAAATTAGCAATCTTTATTTTTTTCACTTAATTGTAACTTCAATACAATATGAAGGACAGAGAAAGGCAACAAAAGACAGGTCAGGACATTTCCTTCAATTAATTTACAAGTCAAAGAAACAATGATTTTACTACTGGTAGTGACCACTCTGTAGGAAACCACTGTAATAGTTCAACATTTTCGGTGTGGGAGCGAATCCCAGAACTCCTACTTTAATGGCATGTTTTGGGTAGTGTGGGCAGACTTATGGAAACTTTATTAAAGGAAGGATTTTTTCCAGGCTTCTTTTCCTGTGGACTGAATATCACTGAAGACCAAAATGAAAGCAAGATGTCCCTCAGACCTGAGACACAGGCTGAATTCGTGGAAATGATGCACAGTTTGTGTGTCTGGAATAGCGTCAGCATGAAACATGGGATATTCGCCCACAGAAAAATGCAATTTGGATTAAATTACTGATACAGGAAACCAAAAATATTCCAGAGATTGTTTCAGAAGAGTGTGTACAAGATGATGATCAGAGGGCTGGAGGGCTGGGGTTTTTCAACCTGGAGAAGAGAAGGCTCCGATGGGACCTTATAGCGGCCTCCCAGCACTTGAAGGGGCCTACAGGAAAGCTGGGGAGGGACTTTTTTAAGGGCAGGTAGTGACAGGATGAGGGGAAATGGCTTTAAACTGGAAGAGTGTAGATTTTGACTAGGTATAAGGGAGAAATTCTTCACTGTGAGGGTAGTGAGACACTGGCACAGGTTGCTCAGAGGTGTTGTGGTTGCCCCTTCCCTCAAGATCAGGCAGAATGGGGCTGTGAGAAACCTGGGCTAGATGGAGGTGTCACTGACTCTAGCAGGGGGGTTGGAACTATATGAGGTCCCTTCCAACCCAAACCATTCTATGATTCCATGATTCTACGATTCTAAGATGGAGCCGCTAATTTATTTTCGTTCTTTCATTGAACAATAGGACATGTTCATTATTCCTAGCTTCTGGTTAAAAGATGTATAAATCTGTAGACAATACTTTTTCTCTCAGGTTCAAAATCTAAATAAAACCGGGTTTGAATATACAAAATCAGAAAAAAAAAATCTTAAATGCTGGAGACTAGGAACACACAATAATTTTCATTAGTTATACTCGAGAGCTTCAAAACCATGACTGCATATTTTAAAAATTTTCCTAATTTGGATTAATTTGATCCTAACTAGCACAATTTCTTCATATATAAACAAGAAACCTACCAAAATTGGATTTACAACTTTCGCTAATGAGCGGATAGAAATTATTTATTTTTTCCAAAAATATATGGCAAAACACAAGTAGACATAGAGATAGGGAATCATGGATAGAGAATAACATTTTGTTAGGAAATTGAAATAGGATCGAACAATAAATGAAGGATATTATACTCAGTTCAAAATGGGAATAAAGATATAAGGCTAGATATTACTTGTTTCAACATTTCTACCTCACAGGTTAAAAATGGAATTAAATTAAACTTGCATTCTGTTTTTCAAATTTATTTTTATAAAACTGAGAAGAATTTCAGATTTGTTTTGTTTTTAAAGCAAACCAAAAAAAGAAAGAAAAAAAAAAACAATCCAGGAACACAGATTTTTGGACTTCCTTCAACTAGCTGGAAATAAATAAATAATTAACTGGGGATGCCAAACAATAAAGCCAATAATGTAAGTAATAATTTTAACAGACATGATGAAGCAGACTTGCAAGTGGGTGTCTGTTGCTACTTCAAAACCACAAAAAAGTAGGCTGCCAATACTGCTAACTGAGAGGAAACAAATACACATGCAACTTCTCAGCACTGAACAGTAACCAGTATTTATTGCATTTAAGCTCATTTTATCTGATTTTTTCATTTAATTTTGCTTTGCTCCTCATGGAGTGCATTATATTAAATATTTACTGTCTTGGTTAGAATGTCAAGGCACACTTTACTGTCTTATTAGATTACTGAACAGTAGTTCATGGAGGAATTATTTAGGGTTGCTCGAGGGTAGAGAATTAAATGTGATGGGGTGAAATTAGAAAAGGAAGAAAATATAGACAGCTAATCCAGTCATATCCAGAAAACTGTAAACTGTAAACTGTTTGCTAGGGAAGGACCAGATTTTTACTTCCTCCAGATTTTCAAGTAGACTGAGTAGACTGATATCCGCTGCTCAGTAACAAACATTGCTGCATAGAAATCTCCCTGATTTTGTTGACTCAGTGGCACCATGGTCTCTTGCCATATGCAGTGGCCTGGAATTCAGAAGACATTTCACCATCTCCATCACTCACCTGCTTCATAGCCCTCTTCAGCTCACTTCAGAAATTTCACTTTTACCTGAGCGTCTCATAGAGACTTAATTCTCACAAAGTGAGAACAAAGTGAGTTAAGGCAATGCAAATAACACATAAATGCTGTAATTTCTAGCTATGATTGCACTCTGCATCTTACACCACATTCTATTTCTGTGGGTTCTTTACCCCTTTCAATTGTGCCAGGATCTAAAAGAACAAAATCTCTTTACACCCCTGAAAAACTGTCTACATTAAAAGAAGCTTGCCATCTACAAGTGAAAGGATTGCAAATCTCAGCATTTCTCTTTTGCTCTATCCCTTCATCATCTACCAGATTCCTCTCTTGGAAGAACTCTACCATTTGACAGCTGTTTATCATGTCACATGGCCAGTAATAACCTTCTCAAAGACGATTTTCTCAGAGATAGGTTTTCTTGCTCTGTTAGTTTCTGGACTTATTATATATTTGAATATTGAGAAGCAACTGTGGAAAATGATTTTCTGCCTATTGATATAAGAGGAGGCCCAAGTGATTCCCCCAGGAATAGGTGTTCTAGGTTGGACCAATGACCCATCAAGACAATGAACAACACAGAAAATCAGTACGAGAGTAGGCAAGCATACCAAGTTTTAAGTCCCCAGAATATTCACCCAGATCCCTGTAAATTGTTGTTTCAGACCTCTTCAGCCAGAGAAGGAGATGCTGTGAACAACTAGATGGCTGATCTTTAGATGGCTAAAGTGAGAAGAAGCTCACACTGAATTTTATCACTGTTATATGGTAATTCTGTTCTTTTCTCAGCCCTGATGACATTGAGCAGTTGCCTCTTTTTATCTCCTGTAAGCCCAAATATTCTTTAGTGATCTCTGTAAGGCAGGAGGACAGGATATCTCTCAGGCAGATACTGGACCAAGTGGTCTGATTACTTGCAGGGACTGAAGAGGAACTGGTGATAAAGGCTGGAGAAGAGATTCAAGGACTGAGGGAAATAGGAAAAAGATATCATCTTTCTACCCACCAAACTACACTTTCAGGTGTGGCTTGAAGCCAGGAGTCTGTTCTGAGTGCACCTCTAAAAATGGTCCACCACACTTCCCGGGAGGTTAAACTCATTAATCTACTCCTAATATTTTATTGCAAATTGATAGCTTGTTCTGATCTATAAACTCCCACTCTATGGAGTAGCTGTCATTTAAATCATGGTTTGGAGGCTTTCCCAATCTTCAACTTCTAAAGTCTACCCAGTTGTCATATAACTACTATTTTCTGCCACGTGTGCTTACAATAGCCCTGTTTTATGCTTGCTTATTTTGTGGCTGTGGATTTGTTTTGATCCCAATGGATCACTGTCATGGCGTGAATAATATCTCCAAAACAGCAACCACAATCCCATCTATCATCATGAATATCCTCAGAAAACAGCAATACAACTCTCCTATTCTTTGGGAACTACTAGACCAACTCTCACTACATTTTCTCCCATACTCAACACTGCTTTCCCTGTGACCATAGGAAAACAATAGGAAATCGTTGATGGAGAATGAGAGAAGGGCTGAACTTTTAGTGTAAATAAACACTCAGCATTTCGTGATGAGGATCACATCTATGTAATCACCCTGAGCACTTCCTGATATTTGAGGGGAAAGGGATGAAATGAGATTTTTATTAAGGAACATATTTTCCTTTAGTATTTCACATCAAGTTCAATATTCATCAATAGAAAATGTTTCCATCTACTTGAAAAAGAAGATGAGCTCTCCACTGTACACTCTCCTCCAAGATGCTTGATTAGCTATCAGTTTTCTCATTTGTAAATATGTGCAAGGAGATAGGCAATAAAATTAAAAGCAGAGCAGTTCAGAATGAAATTTCTGCAGTAAAGGAAATGTTATTTCTTCAGTTTTAAGGGTAACGTTGAGGAACTGACTGCCACAGGAAAGTTTTGGAGACACAGATATGGCAGGAGTCAAGATCAGCCTAAACTTGTATTTGCATACCTAGAATGTTTCTGTTCTGATTTTACTAATTTGTGAATTCAGATTTATAGTATCATTTTCAGGTATCCCTCATAGTTCAACTGACACACATAAGCAAGTAGCCCTGATGAAATATGGCTGATTCTGCAAAGTTCATGTCTGATTTCACTCCTTTTTATTGGTGCCCTATGTGTGCTAGAAACTTTGAGATCCCAGATCAAATGACCTATAGAGACATGCTCTTGGATGGACAAACACCAGAGAGGTTGTCAATGCCCCATCCTTGGAAGCATTCAAGGCCAAGTTGCATGGAGCCCTGGGCAGTCTGACTGAGGGTCAGCAAACTTGCCTGAGGAAGGGACATTGGAACTAGATGATCTTTGAAGTCCCTTCCAATCCAAGCCATTCTACTATTCCATGATTGTATGATTCTATGGTTCTATAACATCTGGAATCCACCTAGAAAGATTTTGTGATGAAACACCAGTTGCTGTTGATCTTGTGATCTTCATTCATAGATTTATAATAACTTTGGCCAACTGTTCATCTGATAGGATGAATTCTGAGCAAGGCACAAAGACTTTCGGAGTACTAAAAAACAAAAATACCCCATTTGCTACCAAATAAATCGGGGAAAAGCTCTGGTGACAGGGTCAAGGATGAGACTAAAAGTAACAGATGGAATTAATGAAGGATATCAGGTAAATCAGATATCAGGAAAAAAATGAAATGCCACGGGAAAGGGAAAAGGAAAAAAAGAAGCAAGCAGTAGTTTTAAACTGCCAAAATGCCCAATCAGCGGTAGTTTGCAGCTCAGTCTGATACTTTAAATCCACTTGCCAGTGTCAAAGCTGAAGTGGAATCTGTTCAGTGCTCAGCATTACTTTTCATTAAAGAAAGTGGCTGCTGGGAGTACAAGTTGCAAGCAGGCTTTGTAGGAAAAGATGAGCAGGGAGAGGATCAAGGAAATCTCAGAGAGAGAGGACTGGAGAAAACAGGCTTGATTTTCCTCTCACTTAAAGCAGTTTTTCTTGTTAAAACTCGGCTGATTTCAAAAAAGCTGCCCCACATTTACAGTAGGATGAGACCTAGTAAGTACCAGGGAAATGTACTGTATAATATATACCATTCTAGTATTAAATTCTCTTTTTCCTTCCTTTTTTTTATTTAGGCATTTTCACAGTTGCCATAAAAACACCAACTCCTGAACGCCACCTCCCCTAGAAAAAGACAAAACAGAAAGAAAAAAAAAAAAAAAGAAAAAAAACAACCAACAATCACAGAAAGGATATATATTGTTTTATAAAAAAAGCAAATATACAAATAAAAAGAAAAAATGATGCTTCCCTAGAGTTTGCATTCACAGGCCATTTATGATATACTGGCACAGTACCAGTGTGATTTTGCCTGGTGACCTGGTGAAGACACATGCCAACAAGTATATGAATTAACAAATCCCCCAACAAAACACTATTTCCCACTACGGTATGTTACTACACTGTCATTTTGCCTTATCCAACCAGAAATCTCCATATATCTGCATTAGAGAGCCCCAGAAAATGTAGAGATAAACATTGCAAAGTCAAGTAAACTTGCTGAACCATTTCTAAGGGCAAACATTTTGTATGATGCTTGATGTTGAGTAGCCAGAACGTCTGCAATCTTAAAGTAGATTTGTTTACATGTGAAAGCATGAAAATGAGTATCAGGAAAAAATATATACATATAAACATAGTATTTCTTGGCCCTTGACAGTTGAGGCTACGGACAATATATTACACGCAGATGTACATTTTGTAATGCTTTCATTTAAAAGGTTTAAGCTGTTTCCAAGGGGACTGCTCCAGCTCCCAGACAAACGGCCGCTTGACAGCTCTCCTAGTGCTCAAAGCTCTCATGCAATTTTGTTCAATACACAAAGTGCCAGACTGAAGGAAATTGCTGTTCCTCATCTGATGTTAAGTGATTGGCTTTCTATCTTCATTAAATGTGTGCTACTCGATGCCTCAAAGACATTTTACCTTGTCCTAGAACGTGAACTTTAGCAGCTTTGTGGAATACCCAGAAGGGCTCTGCAGAAATAAGCAGAAAAATCCTAAATCCTGCCTGCATGTGCCCTTGCCCCTATTAAATCAGTTAAGAGATTGGACAGCTCAGATGTTGTCTCACTAGATGTTCTGAGTTGCTCTTAAAGTTGTTTTCTGAATTCAAGTAAGATTTGACTTCCAAGAACTTATAGAATCAGAGAATTATTTTGGGTTGGAATACCTCATAAAGGCCATTGAGTACAACCCTCCTGCAATGCACAGGCACACTCACAGCTCCATCAGGCTCTCAGAGCCCATCCTGCCTGACCTTGGGTGCCTCCAGGGATGGGACATCCACCATCTCTCTGGGCGATCAGTGCCAGTGCCTCACCATCCTTAATGTAAAAAACTTCTTCCTTATATTCAATCTAAATCTTCCCTCTTTTGTTTGTTTTAAAATTATTTCCCTTTGTCCTATATGCAAAGGTGAATTAAAAACAGAGGAAAAGGGGTAGAAAGGATTAAAGGAAAGAAGAAAGAATTTGGCTTGAGGGGGGATTCATATACAAACAGTTACAAAATCAAGGCTGCACGCGGGATGTGACATCTCTGTGCTTCACTGATTCTGAAGAGAATTTGGGTTCTTAGACTCATGCAAAATGGGGTTGAGCTGAAGTATCTGGAATCTTCCACCAATTTTACAGAACACAATGAGATATGAAACACCTTTCTGGATCAGAAATGGCAAATAAAGGGAGATTTGTCTCTCAACAGTCATTAAAGAAATGAGCATCCTTTTTTACCCCATTTTGGTAATAATGAAGAGCTGCTGCACATCTGAAAGCTTGAAAACACTGCTGTGCTGTTGAAAGCCACTATAATGAGATCTCTGTTTGAGAGTCAGATCTGATCAAATAATAGACCTTCCCTGTTTGCGTTTAAGCGTGGGTAAACAACCTCAAAGTGAATCCTAACTAGAAGAAATTGCATGAGCTTCTCACATTTTTGCAGCTGGTTTGTTTGGTTGCTATTCCAAGCTTAACTGTGGCTGGATCTACATCCTGTAAAATGGCCTGGTACTTATTTGCAAAGAAAGGTGAATATTTACACCATTGACAATTTAGTGCACTAGAGAAATGTTGCAAAAAGGCAAAAGCATTATTCCTTGTGGAGAACATAATCACCTCTGAAAGACCAGAAGGATAGCAGCATTATGTTTTTTCATCCACTCCTTCCAGTACTCCCCAGATAGCAAATACCTGTGTAAAAGGGATGGAACAGTAAAGAACCATCAATGGGAAAAGTGGTATTCTTAGTAGAATGAGCAACAGCCTTTTCTAATAAAGTATGAAAGGACAAACTTGCACTGAACAATCCCAGGAGGTGAGATCAACCACAGTCCTAGTGGAAATGACAGAGTATCTTCCAGGTGAGATTTGTCCCCACAGCACTATGTGGCCAACTAGAGGAAAAAGATCACATTTATACTGGGATATATATGCATACTTTTCCATCCCATAAAAATATTCTAGCCTGCATAGTCTAAGTTGGGCAGGAAAATAGTCTCAAAAGTTAGGGAGTTCTTGCAGGCCAAAGATGAAGTTAACATACTCCTGAGACCTTTTTCCAGGTGGTTCCACATAATTTACCAAAATGAATAGCTCTACATTCAGCTAGGGCATGGCATTTGAGGATCTGAGGGACAGATGCCTTTCAACCTAACCTTAAACACTTAACTGAGCTGCTCTATTAAAAATATGATCCTTCTAGAGAATGGAAATAACACACTGACAGTTGAAGCTTCTGTCCACTGACTTAAAAAGCAGTCTAGAGCAGCTTAATTTTTAACACAATTGTCATAATGAGAAGCCTCAAATTAAACAGGATGAATCCCTGTTCTTCACATCGACAGACAGGATTTTCTCTAAGATATCAGCCACTGTACTTCTGCAACCTTCTTCAATAAATGTTTAGAATCCTAACCTGGTCTACTGAATATTTAGATTGATCTCTCCCAGTTCATCAAGAGCCACGTGATGTAGGAGAGCAGATAAGAATTTCTGTATTAGCTACTGGATAGGGATTGCCTATAGGAGAATTAGAAGAAAAGAAGAACATTATTTTTCTACCATACAGTGCAGAGGAATGAGGATAAGCAACCGATCTGCTTGGAAACCCAATTCCAGCAGCAGTTGTTTGCAGTTATGAATGTACAAGCCTATCTTTATATTCCACATGTGGATATAAATTGCCAGCCCTGCTCTGCACTTATCAATATGTCATACCTGTGAAATATTTTATTGTATAAACAAAACAATGTTTTACTTTATATGAGCCGGTATTTCTAAGTAGCTATGCCATCAAAAATGGTGCTGCACTACACCATAATTATACTGTCTATCAAGAAGCTTAATCAGTGCCAGAGCTGGGAGACAACCCTTTGCACTGTAGTCTTGAGACAAAGAGCAAGGCGTGTATCCTCTCTCCCCATCTCCCTCCTATTAAATGAGGGAAACAGCTGTGTCTTCCACAGGGTGGCGAGTGTTTGTAAAGTTTTCAAAAGACTAGGTGAAATTATTCATGAAGTACATAAATATTAATGGCTTGATTCAACGCAGCAATAATCTGTCTTTCTTAAAGGCATTACACAGTTCTCCATCACCACAGTGTCAGGGGAAAAAAAAAAAAAGAAAAAAAGAAATCCCAAATAATATTTCAGGAACAGTTTTCAATTTTTGATCTTGCTTTGATCTGTGGTTTTAAAGGTTGATTGATTTCATTGTGTAATTGATTTTATTTTGCCATTATTTAATTTACTACAATCACAGTTGTGAGGGATTGTTCCAAACCAACTTCTTGTTATGTTAGCAGGAGATTTTTCCTGGTTGAATACTAGCCAATTTGCCATAAGTCAAGATTGCATTGAAATGATGGAGAAAGTGCAAAAATGTTTGCAGTTATCAACAGCAGTGTAAAAACCAAAGAATGACATATTGTTTATCAAATAAATTTGATGGAGTAGGTCACAAAGATTTCTACCAGAAACAGTGTTGTAACCAGGTGTAAAATTGTGCAGAGCCAAACATCTATTTCTTCATTTGCTTGGTACTGATCTATGCTGTGAGGCTGGGAAGATTGGCCACGGTTTTGCCCTGTCTTTTCTGATGGAGAAGGATGATGTCTGAACTCTGCTTATCACAGTTGCGAGGACTGGCCCCAAGGATATGCTAAATTATATCTCTATTCTAAATTAGACTACACATATAGAGGTAATTTAAATGCATGAGAGACATTCATGAGAGCTGAGACCATGTGGGATGGAGTAGTACCTATGCTAGTGTTGTGGATTAACCCTGGTAGGCAGCTAAGCACCACTCAGCTGCTTTTTCACTTGTCCCCCAGCACCAGTGGGATGGAGGAAGAAGAGAGGAGCAGTAAAATCAAGAACACTTGTGTGTTGGGATAATAAATCAAGGAGAAGTGGAAGAAGAAGGAAAGAAGGCAAACCAAGACAACTGAGCAAAGGCAATCACCCTCTATGTCTGTGAGTACACAGATTCTCAGTCAGTCCCTGAGCAAGAGATGGTTGACCACCCTACACATCCTCCTCTCCCTTTTTATTGCTCTGTACGATGATATATGGCATAGAATATGTTTACTGGGGTCATCTGACTGACTGTGTCCTCTCTCAATCTCTGGTACATCCCCTGTCTATTCACTGTGGGAGCGGAGTGAGAAATAAAGACCAGGATGCTATGCAAGAACCATGTGGTAACAGCTAAAATGTTAGAGTGTTATCAGCATTGTTTTGGTCAGAAATCTGAAACAGAGTGCCTTATGAGCTGCTATGAAGAAAATTAACTCCCTTCCAGCCAGACTCCATAAAGTTAGCAACCTCCCTTAGCCTTCAAAACAACACATGCATAAAATGTGCCTGGTGGGAATGATCTTTTTTGTTTTCCAAACGCAGGAATTATTTGAGAGAGTGCTTGTTGATGCAGGCAAACATCATGTCACAGATGCCTCTAACAATGCAGCAAAAGAGACGATTGTACTCCAGTGCCTGGGACTGTTCCCAGACACTGTTTAATTTACTTGCATGTAGATAGTCTTAATATTTCCATCAGTGAGATGAGCGTTAACATCTACTACAGAGCAACAAACTTATTCAATGCATGTCCTGAATATGCCAAGACTGGATGGTCTGGGAATATTAAATTAAAATGCTTGCCAACTAGTAATGCACCATTTTTTAATTATTCAGAACAACTCTACCATTGTCAACAACAAGGCCTTGGCAGAGAAAATTGAGATTAAAATCCCACCACTACCACCATCAGCAAAGCCAACAGGGAATTCAAAAGTGCCAGGTGTTTCTTTCCAGATGTTGTCTATGATGATACTGTCAAGTGGATTTAACTCTTGAGCCAGAGGATAAATGTGAAAGCGACTGTCCTATACCCATGCCCATCTGCACCTTTCCACTACAAACAGCACAATGCAAGTAGAGGAGGTTAATGATTTCCCACACAATGTAATCTAGTTTATAGATCCGTATAAAGGTTTTATGGCAACACTTGATTATGTGATGTCCCAAAAGATTTATCAAAGAAGCTGATGTAAAAGACTGGCAAGAAATGCTCGGGAATTAACTACCTAATTCTTTCTGGGAAATAAACACTCAGAGCCCTCAGGAAACTTGAAACCCGTCTGTTGCAGAAAACAACTTGTAATTTGTTTGGCTTTGATGACTCTCCTTAGTCGCAGGTAATAGTGATAAATTCACAACCTGTGACAAGTAAAAAGAGGAGTGGGAAAGGCACAACACGCATTAAAGTCATTTAATCACCTACAGAATATGGCATCTAAGAACAGGTTTCCCTCACAAAGCTTTATTGCTCATACTGGGGGAAGAAAAGAAAAAAAAGCAGGCTTCACAATTGTCTTTGAAATGCTGAAATAGCAGAATACCAAGAATGGAATGGCAAATAAAAAATGAAGACTAGCTGAGGGAATTGTATCATCCAATTTTATTTTTCTTATTTTTTCACAAAATCAAGAGTATTCTTACTACACAGGTCACCAAAACACAAACTGCATCTATAGTACTTTCCCTCAACATGATCAACATCTAAATGTTACTCTCAAAGCAAAAGTTTCATCCACTGTAAATCATCATGAGCTGTGACTATGAGTGACACCCTCTCCTCCATGATAACAAACTTTCTTAAGGATGAAACCATATCAGAAAGATGAGGTGGGGCTTGGGATGCTGCTTTTTTACCCAACCCAGTGAAAATCCCCTGATCTGATTATTTCCTATGCACCTGGACAAGACAGTTAGCCACAAATCCACTCCACGCTGTATGCACTTACATGAAGTATCTGAATGGAGGTTCAGGTAGTTCTAGAAGGAAATTAAGCTGAATAGAAATGGTGGAATCATCACCTCTGGAGGTTTTCAAGAAAAGGGACATGGTTGGTTTGCATGGTGGTGGTGGTGTGTTGATGGTTGGACTAAATGATCTTAGTAGCCTTTTCCAAGTTTAATGATTCTATGATTCTTTGGTGATAGAAACTCAGTAAACTACTTTTTAACATTTTCTACCACTGTATCTCGTTCTTAAGGCCTTATTCACTGTAAAACCAGAGTTAATCTTTAACAAAACAGAGATAATTCTTTAACAGAAATTAAGTGCAACCACGCTGAATAAACAATAAAATGGTTTAAAGTTGTTCTTAAGGAAAGAGTCACTATTATTGAGGTGGCAGTGTGCTCCTCTCTGACCAATTCCATACTTCCTATGTAGACTCCTGGGAATATCTATCATTAAAGAAGCAGATAAATTAGTACAAAAGCAACAGAGTGAGGTCTAGGATCTGACCTTTTATGTCAAGCATTTTGACCATTTGGAAAGTGATGCAATATTCCTACAAGAGTCAGAAATGCTTCTTGGCAAAGGATCTGCAAGCAAGGCTGGAAGCCTGATTGCTGAGTGGTGTAAATGAGCTGGATGACCAATAGTTTATTTCTTAAAGCCACTGCATGATCAAGATCTATTTCTGACTTAAATGGCCAAAGGTGTCATACTTGTTGGTATGCAGTCACTGAACACAGCTCTGGCACAAAATGCGCTTGCTGAACCCAGAAGATTTTATCTAAGTCTGCAAAATTCTACTGATATAGTATTTTTGTTGTTTTCATCTATACTGGATAAATTAAAGTTTGAGCATTAACCTGTGATTGTCTGCACTGTTCATTTGGTGAACTGTGCCCTGACGGAGGACATATCTTGGAAGTTTGAGCAGTTCCAATCACTTTTCGGGAATATTTCAGGTTTGCGTGGACTAGAGAGCATTCCTAAGAGGAAGTAGGCCAATATTCACCTCTATCTGAATGAGAAGAGTTCAGAAATAAATTCCTAAATTGTGCAAGTTATCCAAACTAATACCTTGCTTTTATTATTGTATTATGTATATGTTATATATATATATACATATATTTATTTGTTGTATATTATTATATTATTTACAAAGTAATATTACCTTATGTTTTGATTTAATCAACATGAGAGAAAAATAAAAGAGCTATTCACGCTTCAAGAGGAAGTGCACTGCCTTGGTAATTATCAATGCATAAGAAAGAAAGAAAGTGACATTCACTGGGACATGGGCAACTTCATAAACTATGGAATAAGAGCAGTGCAAGAGTAGAAGGCAGAATAATTAACAGTAAGTAAAGAAGTTACACTTTTAAATGGACAACAGTGGAGGAAATGAAATCCACCGAAGTTGTTATTTGTGAGAAGATAGGAGCCAAAGTTTGACATGAACCTTTACTACCTCATAATGTTCTCAGAGCGGTTTGTATGGACACAAAATACAAAGTCCCAGAAACTGAGCTCTGTAGAACTTCAGAGTAAGACATCACCTTGGCAGAACTTCCAGAAAAAGGAATCTAAGACTACTAACCCATTCAGGTCATCATCGCCTTGCTTACTGAAAGCCCAGTGATGAGAAGTGAAAAGGCCCCTTGATCTGAACTGGAGATATGGCATTCTCCTTCAAAAGGGGCAAACTGTGCAAGACTGAGACAACATCATCGCAATGAGTACTATTTTTACATTATGACTACAGCTGATGCAGTGTATTTTTTGGCTGCGAACTGTGATGTAACACTGCTCTAGAATACATGAGCTGTTGTGGATCAATAACGTGACTGGAAAAAATGGGAAGGGTGACAAGTGAAAGATGTTCTGTACTATATCTTAGCGAGCAAACAGATGATCAAAGAAAGACATTTTAGAAACCATCAACAGTTTGCAGATCACCACTGAAACTGTATATCTTCAAAACAGAATCCAAAAATAAATAAATATATATATATATAAAAATATATATATATATATAAATTTGAATTTATATATATGTGAATGTATATGCTTTTGTACACATACATACATATTACACTTACTGGTATAGGGAAATGGAAGAAAAAGGTTGTTTCACTTAATGTGATAAATGATATCTAATTCTTAGAGAAGACAGGAATTTGTGGGATAGACTTTGAATTAAGCCATGCTGGTTCTGTACAAATTAGGCCAAGAGATAGCTAGTCTGCTAAGATGTTTGCAGTTCTTTATTGTCTGCATTAATTAATGATAATAGTTAAGAGAATTATATTCATGATCTCAAAGATGAGATGATCTCATGATTTAAAGACTCTGTGCTACAGACAGACACAAATATATTATCAATGAAGAAACAAAAATCTTGGAGTGGGATAAATAGTTTAAACAATTCTTGAAAATATTATTTACATGAATACTGGAGGGAACATTTCTAATTTTATTTTTTTAAAGAAAATGGACTAAAGATACTGTATAATGAAGAACTTGCTCTAAAGATCAGAAAATTAGTGAAAAGCTGACTAAGAAGCTAAAGAAATACATGACATCAGTATATATACTTGTTCTCCAAAGTAGCATTTTTACTGAATGGTTTTATTAACTAATAAACATTTAAGTTGAGCATATGCATCTAATATGTTAAAAGGAAGTCTATAATATTTTACTGTATTTTCTGGACAGTACTGCTGCTTCTATTTTACAATAACACAAAAGGAAAAGAACTTAAAAATATTTCTTAGAACGTTTTCTGCTCTTAAGGTCTGATCATCTTTGTGACAACTCAGCACAGTTCTGTGTCTTTAATCTAAGAAGGACAAGAAAGGTGTGGAGACTACTTCTTGGCATGGACTTCCATGTTGATAGGATCTGTCTATTTTTAATTTATTTCCTCCCTGCAGTTGATGAAGTGGATTTGTGAACATTCTGAGTAACTCTCTTGGATGAAAACTGGAGACCCACAAGTCATGTATAGCAGACAGCTTCCTGATAATATTTTCAGTTCCTTTAGTTTTATCCTCTGAGAGGCAGTCATTGTTATCCAAGAGCAGCCTTTATGTGTATGTTTTGACCAGCACTGATTCTAGCATCTCTCTACATTTCACTGATGTTAGCTGATTTAACATCTGCTTATCCTTGTACAAGCAGGGTCTGAAAACAGAGTATAAAAATTTAATGTTGCAATCACAATTACAAATCATTTAAAGCCAGAATAAATTGCTAGATAATTTTCCCTGACTGTACATATGTCACAAGCCATCACAACATATTAATTTCAAAAATTAAGATTGATTAAATTGTGTAGATCTATACTCACCCAATATAACTCTTCAATTCTTCAACCCTTTACATGGGTAGATAATAGCAGGACAAGGGGAAATGGTTGTAAGCTGAAGGAGAGATGATATAGGATGGATATGAGGAGGGAAGTTCTTTACTGTGAGTGTGATGAGGTGCTGGAACAGCTGCCCAGAGAGGTTGTGGATGCCCTGTCCCTGGAGGTGCTCAAGGCCGGGTTGGATGGGCAACCTGATCTAGTATTAAATGTGGAGGTTGATGGCCCTGCCTGTACTGGGGGGGTTGGAGCTTAATGATCCTTGAGGTCCCTTCCAACCCAAGCTATTCTATGATCCTATGATCCTATGATCCTATGATTCTATGACAAAAGGAACCAATGAAAGGCCCATCCTTGATCCTTTGTAGAGTATAATCTATGCAAAGATGTAATACCTCCAAGGGGTATATTAGGCCAGGATACAAGGTGTACTGTGAAGAAATCCCTGAACTTTTAAAAAGCCTGGGAGTTTTAATGACTACTTCTATGATATGAGCTTTGTGGCAACTCAAATAGGAGAAGTAGAAGAACATCAGAGAAATTAGAAGAAAAAAAAAAAGCAATGAAGAACAAAATGAAATGCATTAGTGTGCTATCAGAGAAAGTCACAGCGTGTCTACTCTTCAAACACAGCGTGCAGATCAGCAAAATGTTGATGCAAAAAAAACCAACAGAGCATAAAAAAGGAGTGAAGATGGTCGGAAGTATGAGTGGGCTTCGAAATTTGCACTACTAAATTTACTGGGGTTCTGCTTGCCACAAATTCAACTAAGAGAGACACTGATTGAAACCTGCACAACCATGAGACAATTCTGGATGCTTCATGACTCCTTGCAATACAAAAGTCAGGGAATAGCAAACAAAGTCAAGTGGCAGGCGGAGGCCAAAGGGAGGAGATATTTGCAATTATTACTTGCAATTATGCAATTATGTAATTATGCTACACAGTGTGTAGTTATGATGTGGAACTCAGAAGTTTCTTAAAACAAAATAAAGAACATTTATTATCTCAGGATTCAGCCTGCTTCAAATTTTTTCAACTAATGTCCTCACTGAACTACTGTGCTTCCTAAGTAGGAAAGCATTTGGCTATTTAAATTGTGCAGGAGATATAAGAGAGAGAGAGAAAAAAAAAAAAAAACAACAAAACAACCCACTTGCAGCTTCTGCAGCTTCAGGGACACTGTGTACACACAAAATAGCAGCTCAGGAGCGACGATGCCTGGTGTTGGGCAAAGCAACGTTTGTCTGAGCCAAAACATCTGGGCTGCTGCAGCATACAGAAGAAAACAAAATTTGTCTTGAAAATTTCCCCAGGGATTGGCAAAAAATGTATTTTCCAGACAGAGTTAGATTTTAGCTGCACGATATCACTGTACCAGAAATTGTAGGTGTACTCCAAAGTGCTGATAACTGACACTCTTTTGAGGAAACTTCCCATTAATACTGTGCCATGTTCAAAACACTTCCAAAAAATTGAGAGCCAGACCACACCTCACATGGTCAATACAGACTGATACCCCTGTTTTTGTAGTATGTGAGGGTTTGGATTTAGAATCACAGAATCATGGAATGGTTCGAGTTGGAAGGGACCTTTAAAGGCCCTCTGGTCTGAATCCCTTGCAATGAAAAGGAATTCCACAGCTCCATCAGGTGCTCGGAGCCCCATCCAGCCTGACCTTGGTTGTCTCCAGGGATGAAGCAACCATCACATCTGTGAGCAATCTGTGCCAGTGCCTCACCGTTCTTATCGTAAAACACCTTTTCCTTACATCCAATCTAAACTTCTCCTCTTTTAGTTTGAAACCATTTCCCCTTGTCTTATCACAACAGAACCTGCTAAAAAATCTGTCTCCTTTCTTACATCCCCCATTTAGATACTGAAAAGCTGCTCTCAGGTCTCCCCAGCGCCTTCTCTTCTCCAGGCTTTCCGTGCTCCACTTGCAGCACATTAAAACACTTGAGAAAGCTGTGAGCCTACCCTCCCAGGTGTTCACCAGCAGCCTGGCTGAGCAAGCTTGTAAATTCAGAGTGACTGGAAAATGCTGTCTTCAGCTGGCAAACCTGAATGTCACAGTGAACAGGCATATGTTAACGAGGATCATGGGCTGTTCCAACCTATATGCAACTGGATCTTGGAGAAAATATGCCCTCTGTGAGCAGAGCCTACCTGCAGCCCATGGTGGAGCAGTCTGTCCCCTGCAGGCCGTGGGCACCATGTGGAGCAGATCTCCATGTGCAGGTAATAGCGGGGGCCATGGTGCAGCAGTGGATGTGGTCTGGAGGAGGCACAGCCTATGGATATCCCCAGAGGAGCCCTGGGCTGGAGCTACAGCCCTGGAGAGGAGCCAACAGTGGGGCAGGAGGGCTGGGGGAGATGAGGCCTGTGGCAAGCCCACGTGGGATCAGTTTGAGAAGGACAGAATCCCATGTGAGGGATCTATATGGAGCAGGGACAGAGAGTAACTATGGAGGAGCAGCTGTGTTATAGACAGATAGCAGCTCCCATTGCCCACTGCCCATTTTCCTTCACCACTCAAAGGGAGTCCATATTCACATCAACTACTCTAAATCCTTCTTCCATGTTGTAACTACCACGATACCTAAGCAGTAAGCAATTCAGATCATCTGTACTCAAGGCAGCCAGGTCCTAACCCATCCTATCCATCCAGACAAGAAAAGAAACCGTGACATCCAAACATGGATGATAAGCAATCTCATCTTAGACAAATGAGTAAGGGTTACATGCCTTAAAATCTCATACTGATTTATGCGCAAGAATGAATCACAGAATCATAGAATGACTTGGGTTGGAAGGGACCTCAAAGATCAAAGTTCCAACTCCTCTGCCACCGACAGGGTTGCCAACTGCTGGATCAAGCAGCAGATCAGGCTGCCCAGGGCCCCATTTAGCATTGCTTTGAACACCTTCAGTGATGGGACATGCACAACCTCTCTAGGCAGCTTGTGCCAGTGCATCACCAGCCTCTCTGTGAACAGGAATATATGCTTGTTTAAACCTTAAAAGGAGAAAAACAACAACAACAACAACAGCAACAAAACTTATAAACACACAGTTCTGCTAGAATAACTTCTACTAGAAGTTATTCCATGTGAGTCACCTTTAGGTCCAAAACTTGAGTCCATTTGGGCTCAATACATAATAGATACGTAGTAGATAAGGCACAATTCATTAGATTAAACTCAGGATATATTAGATTCAGATATATAATAAACTCAAATTCTTGGCCTAGAGACATGCACAAAATCTGTTGCAAAACAGTGCATAAGACATCTTACCACCAGCCTAGAAACAGTAATTAAGATGCCCAGACACGTGAAAAAATGTTTTTTTCTTAATCCTATTAAAATTCTGTCATTACAAGGAGCACACTCTGTTAAATGCATGGTTTGCTCCGAGTGTTATGCTATTGCATTTTACCTAGAATTCTTAATTGTTTCGGAAGAATAGCGAATGGTTAACAACTCTCCAAACAGGGGCTGCAAAGCGAGCTCCTTCAAATCACTGCAGTTCCACTGACTGCATTTACACTGACTGAAGATCTGTTTTTTCAAGGCAAAAAAAAAAAAAAAAAAAAAAAAAAAAAGAAAGAAAACAAAACAAAAAACAAGTGCACGGGGGGAAGCAGATAAGCTTTACACATCCTAAAAGGCAAACGTGGAAGCAGTGCATGAAGCAGCTACCGAGCTACAAACAGGAAGCTGCTGCAAGAGGCAGTGCAAAGTAACTCTAAGGTGTCAAAATACGCAGGTATAGCGAGCGATACGGCTTACTTGGGTTAATGGCCTGATAATATCACTGCTGAAGCCTGGAAAGCCACTGCCTCAACATCCTTTGCTGGCAGTGTTGATATAGAGCTGGAGCTGAGGGTAAAGTCTGGGGCTTCGCGTGCCAGACTGATGAAAGAAGGGAAATCTATTTCAGCGCTTTAAAGGGCGGAGCGGCTTTTGGTGCGGAAGGTCAGACAGATACACGGGTAAGTTTCTGTAAAGGAGTATTTTAGTCCTCAAAAAGGACTACTGAAATGAAAACCAGATAAGGCTCTGGAACAAGATCCTACAGTCTATCAGTGCCCTGGGATAGTGTAAGAGAGACACCTGGGAACTCAGACGTAAGGAAAGCAGTGTTTCCTGCAGTGTTGACAATAAATATGTTTGTTCTATGGTGGAAAAAAACCCAAAACCTTACAACAAAAAGCTCTTGCATGCTGATATGGGAAGAAAAGCCTGTTTGAGGTGAATACAATGGAGAATTTGTTCACGCCAACGCAGACAACCCCATCGCTTGAAAACTTGGGTTATCAAGTCAACCCAAATGGCATTTAATCCCCTCACAGCTGGGGAAATCCATCCCTCTTCTCCTTCTTGAAGAAATGAAAGATGACTCCTGTAGGTGTATTCCCAGGAGGCTCAGGTCTGGTAGGTACTCTATATGGCCAGCACCCTGCTGATGGCTGTGAGCCTTGCTGTCACCCCATGCAAGGAAGCCATCCCAGCATGGCCCCATGCACTAAAACAAAGAGAATAAGAATTACTGCTGGCCATTTCTGGCTATATGTCCCATTGCTTCTCCCTGTTAAAGCGCGCAGCAGTCTTGAAAATCTGGCACCAAAGAGTTTTTATTTGCAACTGTATCTGGTTATATCTTAATTCAGGTTACTATGCAATATATTTTCTTCATCTCAGACCAAATCCCTAGCTAGAAACAGAAATTAGTAATTCCTTTCAAGTACATTTGAGGAAAAGCACATTTCTATACAGAAGGGCTTTCCTGATACAGGATACAATAAAGCAATGGGATCTAGAAGCAAAATAAATCAAAAATTACCGTCTGGAGATAAGAAAGAAGACCAAATTGTTTGAAGTTTCAGGAAACATTCTGCTTCCAAGCAAATTTCAGTTGAAAATTCAGGGAAGTGGAAGAAGATGTGTTTTTGTTATGACCGGATTCCAAAGCAGTACAGGCATCAACAACAAATGTATCTGCAAGCAAGAGGGAAATTTGACTGAAGTCACTACTTGGGATTACAATCATGTGCAGCTCACACTTTCCTGCTGGAGCTGGGCTTTTCCCAGGAAAAGATTGATTTAAGATCAAGATTAAGTTCTCCAGCAGGTACCTGAGATCATACCCCAAATTGAATAATTTGCTAGAGGCTGTATGTGCTTTGTGATGACAACCGGATGCTTGCATGAGACTGGAAAGCAAAAGAAAAGCACAAATAAAATTAATGCTAAATAAATAGAAGAGACATTCTGCAAAGAGTTATGTAGAGTTCATAATGGCATCCCACTGATGTTTGGACTAACAGCTATGAATGAATACAATCTTTTGACCATTTAAACGTTTTTCTGCCTTCAGTTATCCATCTCTATGAGGGTTATTGTCTAATTTTAAGGAAATGAGTTGGACTTTAAATAATTGTCTACGTTAAAAAAATTAGGTTTCTAGACGGAAGGCTCAGCTTCCATGTGTTATTTTGAATTAATAAAACAGTGTAGATATTAAGGAAGAAGTATAAACCATAACCTGGATCCAAAGACCTGTATGTAGGAATTCACACATTTCAAGGCTGGATAGGACTTGATCTCCCAGATAACAGACTCTTAGGCAAAGCTGTCACGTAGTTTTAGATAGCATTTACAAGCACATTACATGCACACTTTAAAATCTTGACTTGTGCCTGCAAGTCTTACTGACTTCAAGTAATTAAAAAAAAAAAAAAAAAAAGGTGGATTTGTAATGACATTAGTTTTGGTTTCGTAATTTATGCCTGAACAAGTAGAACTTTGGCTGGAAGCTGACAGCATGTGCTTCTTATGTACATACGTTCATGGTGACACTCAGATGTATGCACGAGCTGGAAAGCATTAAATAGCATAAATAAAATTAATGCTAAATAAATAGAAGAGACGTTCAACAAACAGTTATGTAGGATTTTCGATGGCTTCTCACTAATGCCTGGACTAACACCCATGAGTGAATATGATCCTGCTTAAGCAGAACTGAAATGAGAAATTTACTTTTATTCTAAGCTCTATTTGCGGTGCGATGATTATCAGTTTCTCCATTTCATCCACTGGTTGCGCTCCCTCCAGGTCAAAGATTGTGAGCAAACTGAGTGAAATCAAACTCTTTTTTTTTTTTTTCCCACCACAATTTCTATCCCAAAGCATCTGCTGAGAGGCCTTCACACAGTAACAGAAAGGCACAGAAGCCACGCCAGTTGTAGGAGTCCCTGACCAAGAAGTCCTGGTAGACTCATCAAGGCAGACAGCCACAAGGAAAGCCACAATTACGACCATATCCATATCTGGATAGAGTTCCTCACACCTCATGTCATCAGCCTGTAGTACAGGTGTCTGCATTTACGGCAGCCACCTGGCTCTTTTTATAGTAGCTGCAAAGAAAAGGAATCTCCCGGTGCTTCAGTGATCTCATCCAAAGCGAGACATTTAAAGTAAATCATATGGATGTTGCCCTAGTTTCATAGGATCATCTGATCCTGAACAGTGCTGCACTGCTTTGGGCAATCTCAGCTCATCTCTCTGTTAATTTGGGCATTTCACTGCATTTTCTGTCCACCACTACATGATCTGCTGATATCCCAAAGTAGTTGTCTGGAGCATACGGATTTGCACCAAGTTCTCATTAAATGCAGGCTTAACCTGTCCCATCACCCCTGTTTTTGGTCCCCAGGTTCATGCTGAAGCAGAAGGATGAGGAGTGAGGGGGAGGCGTTAATCACCTTGTATCTGCTTGGCACACAAAGGGCTTCAGTCACAGTACCTGTCTAACTAATATCTTTCATCATCAGTAAATTCGCCCAATTTTCCTATTATCATTTCCAAGAATGTCGACTGGCGGGTGGTGGGTAATCCTAGACGTGGCAAGGCTGCGACTGCAGCTGAAATCACACAGAGATGAAAGCTTCAAAGCCAGGTTTAAGCATTAGAAAACATTATTTAAAGAAGATTAATCATCTGTTGTTGGAGGTGGCATTTTGGACGAAAATACAAACACCTTCACCTGCACAGTCAAAACGGCAGCAGGATCTGAGCAAGCCTGAAGAAGTAGGAAATGATTCACCAGGGAAATGGATGAGGTTTTCTTCACCTTCTTTTTCTCCTAAGACTCACCCCTTTCCCCCCCCTGCCCCGTTCTGAAAAGCGATCCTCTGCCTTTCATTTCGGTCACGGCAACTGCTGCCTTGATCAGGGATACGAGGCAAACACACTCAGAAGTTTCTGCAAAGCACTTGGCTTCCCTGCCAGCAGGATAATACAATTACACACCGTAATGGGGTACGACGGCATAGCTCTGATGGCACTGCCAGTACAGCTGTTCCTACCTCCCTTTCCTCAGCCACAGCTGCAATTACGACGTCGAAGCACAGTATGTTGGGCTGCTGAATTTTCACTTTCCCCTAATTTCTGCTCGGTGTGTTCTGGTTCTGTTCCTTTCATGTTTATTCTTTTTGCTGGAGGGATTAATAACAGTGGAGGGTTTGTTCTCAAAAGCAACATGCCAAGTTTTAATATAATATTTGCATTTGTAAAATCATATATTTTTGGAAGAAATGCATGGTCTCTTGCTACTTCTCCATTGTTCTATCCTACTATCAAGTAAATGAATACGTAGCACCAGTTACCACCTGATTTTGAAGACTTTTACGTGCTGCAGTGTTAGAATCCAGCATTTACAGATGGAGAAAAAAAAAAGAACAGAGGAAAAAAGTGAATGGACAAAAAGCCTGAATGGAAGATACAGCTGAAGTGCCTTCATTACAGGTTTGTGGATCTGTCTGCTGGAACACAATGATTAAAAGTACTATTAATTCCAGCAGTCTGAGTTGCAGGAAAATTTTCAGACTAATAAGAAACTATCTTTTTAGCTGTGTCCAAATATTGAGTCTGAAATCCACTTCACTAGACTAAGAAATAACCTGGACTTATTGATATTTTCTACTGCATCTAAGTTTTAGCTAGTACTAATAATAGCAGTACTGAGACAAACATATAAAACAAAGACACAAAGTACGTCTCAAGATAAGTATTCCCTAGGATACTTCTGTGGTATCCAGCAGACCCAGCTCAAAATCTGATAGTACTCCATGCCCAAGATCTTCATATATTGCACCTACATGGCACTGTACTGTATGTTTCTCAATGGATATTAGATTACCTGGTGGTCCAACAGTCCTCCCAGTCTGCCATGGACAAATGTTATTTTTAAAATTAATGTGTAGAATGTATAATTTTCCTTGGATGGCAAAGATGCCAGAACCTCTACCTTGAATGATATTAGGAAGACACTGTAATGAATCAGTAAGGAATACCATTTATCATTTAATGGCTATCTTTCCTAAGGAGCCATTGGAGGATAAGACTTGGTGTCAGAGATTGGCTGAGGAGGAGGCAGCAGGGAGCTGGTGGAATCACTGTCCCTGGAGGTGTCCAACAGAAGGGTAGGTTTGGCACTGAAGAACATGATTTAGTGGGCACGTTGGGGTGGGGTGGGATGGCAGTTGGACTTGATGATCCTAGTGTTCTTTTCCAACTTTAATGATTCTATGATTCTGTGGATGGACTAATGACTGTGTTTGGGGAATAAAAATTGGTGCTAGGTCTTACTGAATCAAAACCGGGGGTAAGAGTGATGAAGAGAGAGGAAGAAAACAGAGGGCTTGAAGAAAGAAGTCAGTGTGCAAATAGTGATGAATGATAATGTCTTACAGGAGAGGCTGTGTTTTGCTGAAGAAATCAGAAACTTTAGATTCAGCAGAAGAAGGTGATTTATGACAGGAAAATCCTTCTTGTGCAAAGTAACAGCAAGAACTTTCAGCTGAGGTTAGATTTACATCGTATACAAACATGTAGCTCAAAATAATGCCTATCTAAGAGTATCAAGCCAGCAAGCACTCTAGGTTGTGACAGACTGTAAGAAACAAGCCCAGGGACAAGGGCAGCTCCTGCCTACATCAGCGCTGCCCTTCTTCTCACGGGTCTTGGGGAACAACCAGAGCTCCAAGGAAGCTGCCTGAGGTTGGGAACATCAAGGACATGGCATTATCTATTCTTCTGCTTGCCAAGATCACACTCATCTTTCATAATCAGCGAGACAGAAGCAAAACTGTCTGGCATAACACCACGTTTTCATTTTTCTTCATTTAATTTTGCTCCAACTCACAGCATGGATCAACAAGCAAATAACAACATGCGGAAAAGAAACCAAGAGCAGGCCAGGCTGGGGAGATTCACTTAAGTGCTGAGAGCAGAGCCAGATCTATTAACACTGGGACTTGCAATGGCAGATCAGGCTGTGATGTGTTCTTGTAAAATCTCTGAGAAAAGAGGCCAAAAACCTGAAATCTGAAAGCAAGAATATTTCAGTTTCACATAGCAGGACATAAAAGTCCACATGGAGAAACTGATAACACCCTAAGCCTATAACATACATCTCTTCATCTTTCTTCATGCCCTCTGCAGCCAGAGATTTACAAGAACAGAGCAAGGCCAGGTTTCATATTTTTCTATCCTGGCAAAGGAGTTATGTGGTTCAACTAAAACACCTTTCCTGACATGCAATTTCTTTTCTCTTACATGTTCCCATTTTCCATCCCTCCATCTCTTCCTCCATCCCCCAGATCAGACTGTTTCCACAAGCAGCCTGCACATTTCAGTGCAAACTTAATTTGTTTTCCCAAAAGGCACAGTCTCTATTTTTTTCTTCTCCTTTTCATGCATGCTATCTACAGCAGTGATGACGCTTAACCTGTTTTTTTGAGTGGAGGCTGTTAGTGCCTGCTCAGCTATTTTCTGATGAGGCTGACTTTTCACACTTCGGTGAGGTGCTGGGAAGAAAACAGTACCCTGTGGTTAAATTCATGCAGGGGGCAAGACAGCAGGGAGGAGAAAGAAAGATGTCTCCTTGTCATGCATTCTCCAAAAGCCCCTGTAATCCTCTAGCAAAATCCTGTGACAACAGAAACAACGCTGCTGTCTGCACAAAGATGCCAGAGGCAAGACCTCAGTGCCAGTTGTGCACACTTTGTTTGCAATAGGGAATGGAGGCAGGCAGAAGATATGGCATGTTTCACCCAAGAAAAGCAGACAGTAAACTGTGGCTGAGTAATACTCGACTTGCTTATTGCAGTTGTCCTCAATGAATGCTAGGACTCTTGAAAAGGCTCTGAAGTATGATTACCCCATGTTATGTGTTGACCAGGTGATGCACACTCCAGTGAACTGATTTCACCAGCGTTATGCAGCGGTAGCAATGCTGGAAACAGCCAACAGCTTGAAAAAAAGCCTCCAACTCAGCAGTGAGCAGGCTTCCTCATTGATTTCAGCATATACAACACAGTTTTGCAGTGCTTTTGCTCACAACGTGACTGTGACACAGAAGAAGTACCTTCCTCTTTCCTCTATGCATTGCATAGAGACTTATTTAAAGTTATGGGATGTGAGGCAACCAAGTCAGTATTATTTATTTATCTATACCTGGATGGGGAACCATTCGTTCAGGCTGAGAATGAAGAATGGAGAGAGGCAAAGAGGTTCTCACCTGGCAGAAGAATCTCAGCTCAAGTAAGAAAAAAACTGAAGGATCTGCAAAAGTAAATATACATTGCCTTTATCTAATGCAGTAGAACAAATCTCCGCTAGGAAAACAGGCTGAGGGAGCTGGGCTTGGTTAGTTTGGAGAAAAGAAGGCTGCAGGGTGACCTCATTGCAGCCTTTCAGTGCCTAAGGGGAGCCTATAGACAGGAGGGGAATCAACTCTTTGCAAGGGTAGATAGTTTACCACATTGCACTCAATCTAGGTCTGAACACAGCTGATCTTCAAGTCTAGTGATCATCTTCCTTACTAGTATTCTATGCATGTATTAAGATAAACTGCTGCTCCATAAACATTTCTTTGCGTGCATTTTTGATGCTACTTAGAATTACAGGTTGTGCTCTTGTGACATACAGGACCACTTGCCTACTTTTATTATTGCTCAAACGTTATCATTTGCATAAGATAAGACAGGGAACTCTTAGGTAAGTCTCAACTTCAGCAAAATTTTTCTCTTTTTCATGAAACAAGCCCTTATTTCTCATCAAAGGGCACTTCAAGATCTGTTAGTGCATTTAGGCACAGACACTAGCAGACTGCACTGTTGACACTTTCTCAGTGCAGCTGATTTCAGTAGAGGGCTTTGTTCTGTATTTTTTGGGTATGTTAAAAGCATAATTCTAAAAAGTAAAAGAACAGCAAGAGACATGTGGCACAGAAGGAGCTGATACTGTGAAAAGAACAGCATCAGAAAGAAACTGGGTCCCCATGTCCCCATTTTTCTGGAGGCTCTATGTCTTCTGCTACAAAATCTGGCTTCTTACCTCTTTCTTTGAACTTTTTCATCTGGATTGTGATAAGCTTGTGCTCCTGCCTCCTGACACGAGAAAGATATCACCTCTGTCCAGACAAAATGACAGTGCAGCAGAAAATGACTGCCTGATGCTCCTGTACAGCAGAAATGTAGTGCAAAACTTTTATCTGATTTTTGTTGCTAGAAAAACACATGCATTTTGCAACTTTATCACTGTGAATTGTGATTCTGTGAAACTCCACAAGAAAACAATGGTTGGTTTAAATAAAGACTTGTACAAGAGGAAAGGAGATGCTTGAAGGAGTACACAAGTGCTACGGTTCACACTGGAGGAGCAAGGAGCAGAAGGTGAAACAAGCAACTGAAAATCTATCCTTTTAATGTAGAAGCTTTCATCTGTAAGCATAAAAAGGGAGTCGGAAACTAAGGAGCTTGTTCCTCCATCGCTGTGGGCAATTATGTTCATTTATTGCCCTGTTCCAATGTTACATTTGTCAATTACAGCTGAACTACATAAGTTCTGTCTATATTGTCACCTGGCAGGAGAATTTTTCATTTGGTCTCCAGATTTTTCATGTTATGAGGCAGGAAGCTGGCAAGTTAGCTGCTGAGTTTCACCTGCAAGTTAACTGCCTTACAGAGCACGGCATATTATACATTCATAGCCAGTGATGAACGTGGCAAGTTTCAGATGGGACTGTGCAGATGCAAGATCGCAATCATCATAACCAGGGAATGATCATTAGGCATATGCAATCTGATGGCTTCATAGGTTGTCACTTGAAAAAGCAGCAATGGACCTTCATCAAATTACTTCTCTGTTACTTTCCACCCACAGGCACAGATCTAGAAAAATCTACACATTTAGGCAGAGCAATTTAGGCCTGATCCTCTGATATTAAGATAGCAGGACTGTAGGACAAGCCCTCATTTAGTTTGAAGAGGTGAATGTGTGGTCAAGTAAGGTTGAATAATGCCTGCTTGATTTATGTCAAAGAGTTATTCAGTCAATTTCTATGTTTGATGCTGACTCTTTCTCTGCAAATCACAATACCATTATTAAAGCTAATTATCCTGGGCTAAGTAATATGATCATCATGGGAGGAACAACTTTGATGTGTGTGACATCTGATAAGTGGTTCAAAATTGCTCTGTTACTACTCAATAAAATGATATTTCTGATGATTAAATACAAGAACGAGAACCTCAGCTCCATTAAGTTAATGGCAAAACCCCCAGTAACTACAACAGGATGAGCATTGTTCACTTTTATAGAATTCACTAATTTCCCTGCTACTTAGGTCTGAGTAAACAAGAACAAATTAGGTTGTGTCACTACCAAAGTGTTTTTTCTCCTCTTCTACAAACCTTTTCATCCCCAGCCACAATTTCAATGATCAGATATCTACCTTTTTTAACCCAGTCTCGATTCATAGTGCTTCATACAACATGCATGTTTCCCAGCACTTAACTGACACAAACTGTCAGCCATCAGTGAGCCAAATTTGGAGTGTGTACACATTCTTTTATGGTGGTCTAAATAAATCTATTCATCTTTATCTCAAAAATTTTCTAGCACGTATCTTCTTTGTCTACTCAAGATTTAGCTTTATTTTTTTTACAGATACAACAGATACGACATTATTTTGGGTCTGAATATCCATTATCACGACTGGAGAAGCAGGTCTGACTATAAAGAAGGGTTGGATAATATTACCTCCCTTTCAACCCAAGCCATTCTATGATTCTAAAATATCAGGAAATCTCAACTGAAAGTTTTCTACACAAGTGCAGGTCAACTCTTTGGTGGATGCACAGCGAATGTAAGCTGCTCATATGTTAGCAGTAAATCCAATGCATTCAGTAAATATCGGGTGACACACGGACTTACTATATCCTCCAGATATAGTGGGTGGGATGTGTTGAGTTTCTATGTTTTGTGCAGGCCATCTGTACAGACATTACTGCATCATCTGTCTAGCGACAATATCCCTGAGAGAAATACGGTGTCCTTGAACAAACTTTCATATTAACCAGCATAGCTCTAAATACAGCCACAACTTGGGTCTGTCTTTAAAGCTTGCCCAGCATTTTCTGTTGCATGGTGTGTAGTGTTGTGCTTCTATTCTCTGCCCACATTTCTTTACAGCTTCATCTTAGATGAACCTGCAGTCAAAGGTAATACCTGCCACCGAAAGATCTAAAAACCCATGGCACAGAGCAGTGTCAACTGTGTTCTTGGGATTGTTACTATCACCTGCCTGGGTGCTTTCAGTGTTTTTCAAAGCTTGGGTAGGATTTTCTTACCTGAAAAAGGTTGTAGCTAGACTGCAATCCCTTCATGCAGAGTTCTCAAGTTCTCTTAATCTTCCTCCCTACATCAAGTCCTCCAAACCTTTCAGCTGCTCAGAAACGAGATTATTGTAGTGCAGAAAAAAATATATGTATATATAGAGTTCTTCAAATAGTGTACCTTAATTACCATAACATTTGAAGAAGATATATAATTCCCTTAATCCAAAAGGCTAATGAATCATTTTTAATCATACAAAAATGTCATGTCCTATAGTAAGCAGCCTAAAGAAAATAGTAGGAACTGGTCAGCATATGCTGGCTTGCTCTTTCTCTAGCAAGAAAATGCACCAGCCTGCTGCTGTCTTCTGAGACATGTGCATGTGCAGCCTTTTTTAACTCAGGAAAAGTAATCAGTTTCTCTTCAACTCATTCTTCTCTCTTTGTCCTTTGATTGCAGATTCCAGATAGGTTCTCTAGCCAGTAATTACTTTTATAACTAGAAATCACTCATAATGCATCAGGTTAATGTTAATAGCATTCTTTACGGACACTCATAATCTTCTCTCTGTTTTCTAACTTCTTTTCCACCCTAATATAATTGTATTTCCTTACTACTAACCAAACAGTGATCTCTTATCTGCTTTTCTATTTTTTTTGATGGCAAGTGTGTGTTTGAGGGATCAGTTTACATTTTTCCAGGCTCTCTCCCTCTCCTTTGCTATGTTTATTAAATCTGTATCTGTTATTTTTATGTCTTAATGCCAATGGATTTTCCTTTTAATTACAGCAATCTGATTTCAGTTTATTTAAATGCTGATTTATGTTTATGCTATCCCCTGGTATCAATTTCTTTCCAACTAGATCCCAGTGTAACTTAATTACTTGTAGTCTTGTCATTCCAAGCTAATGCTAATTAAAACAGTTTTATTGCTGCAAGGTATTAAAGATTAACCCCTCCACTGGTCTATGGGAAATAAAATAGTATCATCAAGGTAGGGAAAGAAAAGGCTTAAAAAGCCAGAGAAAGGAGTACAGCAAAATGACCACTGCATATGTTTAATTCCATCACATGATGTCCTTTAATTGGCAAAGGTTCTCAGTCATGTAGTGTCATTTCATCAAATCATAGAATGGCTTAGGTTGGAAAGACCTCAAAGATTATCTAGTTCCAAACTCCTGCCTTGGGCAGGGTTGCCAGCCTCCAGCTCAGTCTGCCCTGGATCCACCTGGATTCACTGACAGATGTCTATAAATGTTCGTCCCACACTGTATCTCTTTTTTTCCTGTCTTTGGTCAAGAGTTTCAAAAATTGAGATTTCAGGCCTACCAGTGGGCAGCCTCTCCTGTCCTGTCCATCCCATTTCCACCAGTACCTCCATCTTTCTTCACAGCACTATCTCATCTGTTTCGTCATCATATATTTTTTTCCCTATTCCTCCAACCTGCACTCTTAATGTTAATCAAGAAAACCAGTGTTTTAATCCAATCCTTTTCCTTCTGCACTTACATCAGTTCGAGATCCTTTTTCATACCTTGCCCACTCCTGTTATCTTCTGCTCCAGGAACAAGAGGGAGCTGAAGGACTGACCAGCTTAATAATTTCACATGAAGTGCTTTGCAAGCCAGGAGAGATCAATCAGAGACCATATGTACCGAGTAATAACAGAATATACTGCTATGAGTCTGCAAGCAAACTAGTGAAGTTAGTGGGACTGTAAAGCACCAGCTGAGTGCAATTATCTCCTGCGCAACGCTTGTAAACTTTACCTGTCACTTCAACGCTCTCTATAAATCCCTGTGCTACATCACTGCAGCTGCTAAACACACCCACTGGCTTCCCAAAATCCTATCTCACATACTGCTTTCCCCCCACAAGCTGCTTCTCCTAAGTTCACATTTGCATAAATGATAATGAACTAACTCAGCTCTCTTAAGAAATTCCCCAATTCCTTATTCTTTAATACTGAAATAACTCCACTTCAGGCACATATATGCACGTAAATGCAAATGGGTACAGCGTTGTACTCAAGTGTTTGGCTTCCCAACGTGCTTTTTCAGTTGGTTGACAGGTTACTGCAATACTTTTGATACACATAGGCAGAAGACTTACTCAGTTGCTTTTCACATGCACCCAAATGAGGAGACAGCGAAGGCTAGTGGATTTGTGTGTGTGTGTGTGGGTTTTTTTTGTTTTTTTGTTTTTTTTCCTGATGATGAATAAGTGACATCTGTGGGAACACAGAAAGCTACAAAGTGTGTCTGTCTGGGGCTAATTGATTTATAAAACTTGCTGACAGACAGATGTGAACAAACACTCCCGAGAAACAATATGATTATAAATTAGCTTCTTCTTTTTATGGGAGATAGGCTAAAAACACACAGCGAGGATAAGTAATGGGTGCAGGAGACAAGTTATTTGTTTGCTGCATCCCGCGAAGCACAGCAATTGTACTTTTGTTCTGTGAGCTGATTTTCCTTCAGTGTCTAGGAGCAAGGAGAAAGAAGTTGAAGAATGGAGATTACTACAAAATGAGAAGCATATTGCGTTATCCCAGAAAAAAACAAGCTGCTAGGAAAGATGTAAATGCAACCTCTCTGAGCCTTCTGACTCAATCTGTGCTTTTTAGCCAATGGTAGTGGATAGGTCCTACTGTTGTTGAGGAATTTCTGTGGTTCCTTAAGTTCATGAAATTCACTCCTACACAGCTCGAGTAACTCAATTTCAGAATTTCTGTTTTAGAGAAAGGAACGTGAAATTCATCACATTTCTCTGATAAGTGAATAAGGTTGTGCAATTCCTTAAAATTGTCTTCTAAGTCAATGAGTGCTACTATTTTGCCAGGAGAAAAAGGGAAGATGTTAAGAGAGGTAAGCCCATGGGATAACTGAAGTCCTCTACCTGATTTTGTTGATGCTGAAATCGCTCTCTAAATGACCTAAGTGCTTCTCTCAGTGTCCCAGAACAAGCTCATGAAAGAAAAGAAACTCCTGATTCTCCAGATCTGTGTCATTTCTGAAATTCAGATCCATACACTCTTGGCTAGATCAGAACTTCACTCTGCATTCTCACATATATACAGGAGTCAATAAGAAATAAAAATGAAATTTACTCATATCATAGAATTATAGAATCATACAATGGTTAGGGTTGAAAGGGACCTTGAAGATCATCTAGTTCCAACCCCCAATGCTATCGGCAGGGACACCTCCCTCTAGGCCAGGTTGTTCACAGCCCCATCCGGCCTGGCCTTGGGTTGTGGTAAAATGGAATTATAACTGGTTGATATACAAAAAATAAAAAAGATGAAAAAGTTAAACACCACAACAGTTCACAGCAAGTCAAAACTCACATTGTCTGAAGTGATTTAAAATAAAAATGAGAAAATCAACCTTCGAACTCCCAACATCGCCAACCGTACTGGATGTTAACAGTCCCTTCAACAAGAGTGTGGCAGCAACAGTAAGGCACATTGAATGCATTTTACATAGAGAAAAGGTTCACCGTCTATCATCACCACTCCAGAGGGAGAGGCAAGCCTAAATCTTTCCTCTCTAATGCTTCCCACCTCAATGTGAAGAAATATCAAAAAGAGAGAGAAAAAAAAACAAGTACTAAGTGCACCAGCACAAGCTTAGAAATGGAAAAAACCTATCTATTTCCCATCAGTCCATATGATCTACAGCCATCAAGGTCTGCAGTGAAGGTGGAAAGAGGCAATTTCTCAGCTAAGACAGGTCCTCTCCTGGTTGTATAGCCCTGAGCAAGATTATGTTGGGAAGAGGGGCAGAGAAAGGCCCTATCTGGAGTACGGACCTCTAGGACTAGGCCCCCAGCACGAGAAAGATGCAGAGCTGTTAGAGCAGGTCCAGAGGAAGGCCACAAAGGTGCTGAGAGAGCTGGAGCACCCCTCATATGAAGAAAGGTTGAGGGAGATGAGCTTGTTCAGCCTGGAAAGGAGAAGGCTTCAGGGAGACCTCTGTATATCCCTCCATTATTTGTAGGGAGGTCTGATAGTGACAGGAAAAGGGGGAATGCCTTTAAACAACAGAAGAAATTTTGGTTGGAGGTTAGGAAGAATTTATTTACTCAGAGTAGTGATGCACGGGTACAAGTTGCCTAAGGAAGTTTTGGGTTCCCCATCCCTAGAGGTACGTGAGGCCAATTTGGATGGGGCCCTGAGCAGTCTGAGCTGGAGAGGGGGCAACCAGCTCACAGCAGTGAGTTGGAACTATATGGGCTTTTAGGTCCCTTCCAGTTCTACAACTTTATGATTCTAGGATTTTATGGCACCCAGTTGGTATCAGGAAGAGCAAGCAAACTCCCCCGTCAGGTCCCAAAGGTCATGCAAATGTTCAAAGTGACACACATCACATGCTACCGGGGCATGCCACAGTAGTCCTGGGTAGGTGATGTTAATTATTCTTGTCATTAAGAGCAGCAGGAAATAGGTCTTTATGTGCAGGTTGTCTCACACACATCCACACTCACATGCGCTCACACACAAGACAAGGCAGGCTTTAGGAGGCAAGGCTGCTGATCAGTGCAAAGGAGACTAAGTCAATATTATCTTTTAATAACAAATCCAAAAGGAAGCAAGCTGTCCCAAAGAATGAGCCAACAGAAAACATGATTCACAGGAATATGACAGATCAAGGGGTCTCAGCTGAACAAATTAGCATGTGCAAATATTTGGGCTGATGAGCTTGATGGAAATTTAAATTGGAGAGACCATATTAACAAGCAACGTCCCAAACTTGAGCTCTGTAAAAAAGAAACTCTCTCAAGTGAGGGACTGTTTCCCCCTCGTTTTATTTCACATAGGAGAAAACAATTTTCTTTCATGCTGTAAGAAACAACCTTTTTTTTATTCTTTTTTTTTTTTTTTTTTTTTTTTTTCCTCATCCACTCATGCTCTCTCTCTCTTCTCTGGTGACTGCTTTGGGTTTAATAAGCTGCTGTCAGACGGCTAGAGCTCGGGGTTGCGGTTTTGTTTTCCCTCATACTTGCACAGCACAATTCCAGCAGTGTCACTTTTACAAGGCATGATGCAGCTCAGTGCAGGAGCCGTGCAAGATAAAAGCAAGGTGTTTGTGGAGCACTGAAGCATTCCTCCCCTGCTGTGGGACATATGTGCAAGAAGGGAGAAAAAAGGTCTCTTGTCGTCCTGCTTCACCTTAACCTCATCTGAGTTTCTCTGAAGTGCTCCCTGGATAAACACAATAGGAAGAGCTATGTGTTGTAAGCACAGAAAAATGCACAACTCACTTTTTTTTCTACTTTTTCTTTCATAGGCTTTTGCTTTCCATGCTTTCATCTGTTTCGCAGAATAAATGCTGGGATCATATAAATGGAAGCCATGGAAATGGAATATAGTCAGAGAAATGGACCGCTCACTCCTGTTCTGCTTTGATTTGCATATGTTTGGTTCTTCATCCCAGGTAGGAAGATGATGAAGTCACAAAGTTCTTACATGAACATATTTTTTTTTTCTTTTTTTTTTTTTCTTTTTCTCCTCTACAGCCATCAAAGAAAGAAAGGGAAAAAGTAACACTGACAATTCCTGTGCGCCTGCATAGGGTATAATGCATCCCTTTCTGAGCTGAGAACTGAAAAATCTCACTACCCTGCTACAAATGAATTGGAAAAAAGCCCTTGATTTTGTATTTATTATGCTTATCTCAATTACGAGTCACAGTCCTAACCCTTACTCTAGCTGCCATTTTGAGCTGCTCACTGTGCTAGACGGTTGAAAAGCTTCTGAGCATATGGCAGCATTTGGCTGCTCCACCATTCTCAATATTTCACCCACTTCTCATTGACTTTCAATGGCATCTGGACACAACTCATTGCCATAGGCAGCTTTTGAAGCCCTGGCTACTGTCCCCCATATTTTACAGGCTGCTTAATAGTCTGAACACACCAAACAACAGGTGTGCTGCCCCCAGGCACTTACACCTAATGTTAGATGCATATCCTGAAGAGTGGAAAAGAGCAAGTAAGGCAGAGTTGTTACAGAATGACAGAATCACAAAGGTTGGAAAAGACCACTAGGATCATATAGTCCAACCCCAGCCCACCCTCACCATGCCATCTAATCAGGGAGATCACTGCAGAGAGAAGAATAATCAAGGCTGTATAAAAGCTCCTAAAAAGATGCATGTTGCTGCTGAAGTGCTTTGCCTTCATCTCCTGAGCTTCTCAGAGAATTGTATTCAATCTTGTGTTTCATAAAGACAAGTCCAACGAAGCTTGGGTCTGCAGCACTTCTAGCTCTTGTCTTCAGTGACACTCAGGATGTCTTTAAAGATTAAAAAGGAATTTAAACTTTGTTTGCATTTTTTTTTTATTGCGTTATTTTTTAAATTCAAACCATGAGGGTTTTTATACCTTTCCCATTTCCTCCCTTCAAATTTTACTCATTATCATCTAATTATTTTGTTTCTATCTTGTAAAACAGATCTGGAGAATAATACTGAACTGTTTGCATCTTACAACATGCCTTCACCGAAAAAAAAAAGTATATATACATAATGAAATTTCACTTCTATTTCCCATAATAGGGCATAACGTGAAAATGGGAAAGAGCAAAGAGGATGCACTGATGCACACAGTCTGTACCACAGAGTTGTATCCTGCTGTGAAAGTCTGCTCAATTCAAACTTACAGTTTCAATGCACTTTTATGGATATTTTAAACAATTTTAATAACATTTTCAATATAAAAACAACAAAAGTTCCCATTAAAAGTTCCACAGAAATTATTTAGGTGTTCTTATTCTGCAGTATAGGAAAGCTTCACTTCTCGATTCTAAAAACCTGAAATGCAAGTTGATTACAAAGCACAAAGAAGTGGTTCTTTGTCTTCGTTTATTTATTACATCTTTCCTTTCCTATTTCAGTCAAAACCAAGGAAAGTAAACATATAAACTGGCATTTTTCAAGTCAGCTTTTAATAACCATCGTGGTTATATTGAAATAAATTTAGGAAAATAGTTGCTTACGGCATAATTTTATTTGGCTGTGCTCCTTCAAAAGCAGTTGGAATAATGGCCCATCTGCATTCATGTTCACAAAATAGCCCTCTGCAAACCTGGTAGAATGTTTTTTTCCCTTCGTTAAATAGGCTGAAAGCCATCTCATCAGCTTACGAGAACCTCTGTGGAGCTCATGGGTACAAGGGAGAATTTATTTTTGATGTAAATATTGTACTCTTTAGGTGCACAATTCCTGGACCAAGGAGATCTGCGATAAAACTCTGCGTATGGCAGCTGAAAGATGGAACTGTTCTAAATGCAAGAAAAAGCTTCCCAGTTTCAAATGTTAAATAAGGCAATTACCATATCCAAAGTTGTATGAGTTGCTTATATAAAGAAAAGTGGGGAAAAAAAATCACCCTAATTAAACCTGCAGCCTGAGGATAAGAGCGGTGTCAACTACCACCACACGATCCCAAGGTCTATAGAACCAGGAACCTAAATAACAAGAAAGTCTATTAAGCACTTAAGTCTACTTAATATTAAATGTGGTCCCATAAATGAGACAGAAGATAAATATTCTTAAGGGATATCTTCTATTTTCTACTCTAAGAGTGCAAATATATGTCTGACCTGGCAGCTTCATACTTGCATCAAAGAAAACATTTGAGTCAGGCAGATACAAGCAGCTGTACTGCTTTCAAAGAACATCTCTCCACATTAGGGCATCTTTAAGGCCATAAAGATTTCAGAGGGATTTCAGCACACATTTAAATTTAACCATGTGCTTATGCATCCTTTCTGAAACGGGCCCAACTGCCCACTTGAATCTTTCAGAAACTCATCAATCCTTACAGACCCCAGGGTGTGCTTCCCCATTTTACTCTTTCCCTGAGATTTGGGTAGCAGGGTGTGTATGCTACTACTGAGAGCAGGAGGAGAGGTCATTCACTTTGGAAATCCCATAGGTTTGTGATGTCCAATTACACTGTGAATTGGGGCTTTCAGCACTCATGAGCATCCTCACCTGTATGGACATAAAATCTCTGCAGCAGACAATGCCTTCATCTTTTCCTTTATATAATGTTTGTAAAAAGACAACGTTTCCCACATTAAATGCCAGCATTGCTCCTCCTTTTCCTCTTCCTCTAACAATTTTTTTTTTTCCTCATAAATTTTAAGTTGAAATTCAGTTTAATTAAATACATAACTGAACTGCTAGACTCTAATGAGAGTTGAGCGCAGAAATGTTTTTCCACGCTCCTACAGGTCAATTTACCTGGAGGTGATGTCCTTCAGTGCTGAAGACAATTCATCTAAGGAAAAGGTAACAGGGAAGTCAGTTTCTTTCCTCCACTTGCTCCAGCCATGTGAGGAGTGAAACAAGTGAGAGGAGCTTGAAGTAAGAGTTGGAGACACACAGCTCCTTGCTTGTAGCTCCCAGTGCACCATCTCAGTTCAGCATTCTGGTGGTGCAACACATGGCACTCATCGTAAAGATGAACTCTTTGACACTCTAAACACACTGCCAAAAGGCAAATCCTTTCTTTACTGCCTACGTGAGCAGCATTCACTCACTGAAACTCTTACAAAACCCCATCTGTGAACAAAACAACCAATACCTGCATGTTGGTTCACCTGTGCCATGTCATCTCCTGTCCTACAGTGGAATGCAACACCTTCATGGACAACAGCACTGGCTAGAATTTTAATTAATAATGAAGTACTTGCTGCAAAGGTCACCAACCAACACCCACCCAGATCCCAAAGCTAGAATTAACATTGCCCTCGTTGTGCTGGGAACTCCCTCTGTGGCTCAGAAGAGAGATCCCCTGCTCCTCAAGGCAAGCTTTCTTGCTTGCTTAACATCCTTTCTCACCAGCACAGGGGCTCGATGTTGGAAATGAAATTAATAATGGAAGCATGAATGATAACTGATCAGCCATACAGGATTATTTTACAACAAAAGGTGTAGGAATCAATGAATCAAGGAATAAGGAATAAGATATTTATGCTTTGAAATCATGTGAAAAATATAAAGGGTTAAAATGCAGCTGAAGGGAGGGAGAGGTTACAAAAAAACAACAGCAACAACAACAAAAAACAGGTTCTGAGACTAAAAAGAGTGATTTGTTTTATTATTATTATTATTATTATTATTATTATTATTATTATTATTATTATCTTAAATTTTGTTTCCCTGGAAATCACTACTTGAAAATTTCACAGACAACACAGCCACTTGAATAATGAACAAAGTAGACTGGTTTAAATGCAGTGGCACTGCCCTCTGCTCAAGCTTTCTTTTAATCTTTTGTGGCCCTACAAGGGGTCTGAGGAGGCTTTGTGACATGCTAATGCAAGTCCTCCAGCAGCTCTGCTTAAACAGTCAGCAAGAGCCCAAGCCACTATGCAGATTTTATGTTTTATGCAGAAACATCACATTCTGTTTTTGATGGCTAAACCTTTGTCGTTTTCACATCTGGTGAATTAATCGTAGGAAAAAGAAAATATAACAGTAACCACAAGCAGTTTAAATGACTAAATCCACATTGCTAATAATTTCCTAATTGCTAACCTGAAAGTCCATAGCAGTCCTGATTTCTGACTGTCACTCAAGTTATTTTATAAATGCATGTTGTTTTGAAACTGTAATGATGCTGAATTAGTAAACGGATGGGGCAGATTGGTTTTCTGAGTCAGGGGCCCTACATTATGAATGAAAAGATTTCCCATCTGCGTAGCTCCTGGGACCTCGAAACATTTAAACAAAAATTAATTCACTGTCACTTAGAACAGTCCGGGAAGTAATCAGATATTTGTGGTGCACAGAAATTAAAACCAAAGCATTAACACAAACCTGATGCCTTGCCTCCTTGCACCAGGTCCACAGTAGCATGAAGGCGAGCCCAGTTCATCTCTCACCAGGATAGACCCCAGAAAAGCTGATTTCAGTGGAAAATGGTACAAACTCTTCCTTTTTTTTAATGTTCTTTGCCTTGTAATTAATTACCAGTGTGCCTAGAAATATTCCATCTGGAGTCATGGTTTTGCCTCTCTCCAGATTTCGCTCTGCTGTCTCGCATGCTCTTGCAGAGCACCCCCAGCTTAGGGTGGCCAAAGGTTCACGTTCACTGCAGAACCCCAATAACCTCTGAGACCATGATTTTACCAAGAGATGTGGTAACAGCACATGACAAAGAAGCAAATCAGAGAATCAGAGAATGACTTAGGTTGGAAGGAACATTTAAGACCATTCAATTCCAATCCCCCTGCTACAGGCTGATTGCCACCTTCCAGTAAAGGCTCCGTAGGGCCCCATCCAACCTGGAGGTCTTGTGCACCTCCAGGGATGGGGCATCCATAAACTCTTTGGGCAGTTTGTCTCAGTGCCTCACCACCCTTTGAGTAAATATTTTTTTCTAAACATCTAACAGACTTCTCCTCTTTTAGCCATTCCTCTCTGTCTTGCCACTATCTCCCTAGGTGAAAAGCCAGTCCCTCTCCTGCTTGTAATCTCCCTTCAAGTACTGGAAGGCTACAATAAGGTCTCCCCAGAGCCTCCTCTTTTCCAAGCTGAACAACCCATTTCCCACACCCTTTCCTGATAGGAGAGGTACTCCAGTGCTCCGAACATCTATCTGGCCCTTCTCTCAACCTGCTCCAACAGATCCAACAGATCAAGAAATACATCCAAGCAGTCATTTTGTAATTTAACCATCCATTTTTAAAGAACACTGTCCCACTGTCCAGGTGTGCTTTTGTCCAACTCCATATAGATGGGAAAATGGATTTCCATCTCTAAATGGTTGACCCAAAGATCATCGGGTGATTCATATGGGGTTAAAAGTCTCCTTCTCGGGAGAAGCCAACAGCTGATGAATGTATTAGTTTAACTCAACTCCATTCCCCTCCTGACTATGCAAAAGGAACCATATCAGCGTGCCCAAGCCGGGAATCAATTACCTACCGTTCCCATGCTGTTAAATATTCAGATCCCACTATTGCATCTCCTGCTGTTTGGCTCCAGTTCTCTAGCAGGTTAGCAAGGAAATCAGATGCAAATCACATAGGTGATTCCTCGGTGGGGGAGTGGGGGACAGTGCTGTGGCTGCCAAGAAGGAGGCAGGCTGCCTTTGTGTTTTTGGAGTCACATGGCACTCAGCCACACGGTTCCCATTGACTTTCAAATGGAAAATATGTAGATGCAAGTCAGAGTTATGGAAATGTAGCCTTTCACTGTATCATTAGTTTTTTGTTTCCACATGACAGAAACTCATGATTTATTTTGAATATTTAAACTGTGTCAGTGCAGCTTTTTTGGGGGTTGTTTTGGCGACTGTGAAATAAGCAATTCCTACAGAATTGGCAGTGTAGCACTAAGAAACTACACTGAAGCAGCTGATGAACATTGTAGAGGTGTTGATTTTGCATTCAATCTAATCTAACTGCAACATATGCAGTGCCCTTACAATTACAGAGCAGGAATATGGATGCGGTCACCTGTGTTGTGTTCCTCCCTGCTGGAAAAATCAATTATTCTGTGTGTTACTTCTGTAAAGTGGAAATAATACTTTCATCACATGCAAGTTTTAAGTCTTTACAAAGCTTTGATTGATGTATGCTCTGGTATTTTTGTACTCAGTACAACATACTATCTAGGCCATATACAGATATCAGCAAGCTCAAGACTATTATAGTTCCCTTGATCACACCATCCCACTAAACATCTTTTATTGGCATCTTGGCTGCCACTTATGTCTGTGGTTTGGGGCTGGGCTACGTGGGACACAGTCAGCAGGATTTTCTGTTCTCTCTTTGACACTGAAAAAAACCTGAAATTAACTCAACCAAAAGCTGCAACCAGTTTCAAACAGAGCTGCAGGGATGCAAAGAGATGGAGGCTGCCACGATACGTATACATAATCTCCTCAGTTTTTATGCAATCCTGAACATTTAGATTTAGCAAAATCCTCACCTGATAGTTTGATTTATCTTGTTCAAGCCTGCAAAGCAGTTGGGCTATTTAGCAATTCAGCTGCGATTATGGCTGAAAAGCACATGCTGGCATGTCGTGCTGAATCATCTCCCTGTTAAAAGAACTTCAGGGGCCACGAGATGATTGAGTCGGTGAGCTGAGAGCGGTTGTTCCTCTTAGCTAGATTTTCTCAGAGAGAAATTGACATTTGCATATTTTACCACTTGAATTAGGCTTTGAATAGTTAAAAGGAACGCATAAAGTTGTCCGCCCATAAATTGTCCCCCCACAAGTACCTATCTTATGCTATTTTGCTATTCGAGGCACACATTGGAGCCTCTGCCTTGCACAGAGATTATTGGTCTCATTCTTCTTAAGCAGCATAAATCATGACCAGTTTCACTGAGAACAGTGAAATTTCAGAAACGTAAAACTGATGTGGAAATAGAAGTTGGCTCTTGATTTTCACCTCTCTATCTTTAATGTATACACACAGTCCAAGGTCCATCAGCACACATCCCCCACTACCATAAAGTGAATCTCAACAGGAGTCTGATGTGAAGTATTTACTCAGAATGGGGCTAAACTAGCTTTTTGCCATGGAGCGGGGCTGATTATTAATAATTGTACAACATAACCCCCCTTTCCCAAAGTGCTTATATGAAGCAGAGACCATAGGATAATCATCTGCTTCCCTGCTTGAGAATGGTTTCTTCTACTGCTGAGTAGGAAATCCTGCCCAAGTTTAGAGAACTTGGGCTGGGATTGATTTAACGGCAAGGATTCAGTTGTGTTAATACTTTAGAACAACAGCTGGGTGAGGCAATTTGCAAAGAAAGCAAACAACTTAAAAAACTGTGTGGTGAACAGGACTAGGGACGTCATCCTGCCCCTGTACTCAGCACTGGTGGGGCCTCATCTTGAGTACTGTGATCAGTTTTGGGCACCTCAGTACAGAAAGGACATGGAGGTGCTGGAGCAGGTCCAAAGAAGGGCAGCAAGGCTTGTGAAGGGCTTGGAGAATATGGCCTATGAGGAGAGACTGAAGGAACTGGGGCTGTTTAGTCTGGGGAAGAGGAGGCTGAGGGGAGACCTTATTGCTCTCTTCAAATACCTGAAAGGTGATTGCAGCAAAACAGGGTTGGCCTCTTCTCACTGGGGACAGGTGACAGGACAAGAGGAAATGGCCTCAAGTTGCACCAGGAGAGGCTTAGGCTGGATATCAGGAAAAACTTTACAGAGAGGATGGTTAAGCACTGGAATAGGCTCCCCACAAAGGTGGTTGAGTCACCATCCCAGGATGTGTTTAAAATCCATTTGGATGTGGTGCTCAGGGACATGATTTAGAGGAGGACTGTTAGAGTTGAGGTAGTATGGTAAGGTTGCAGTTGGACTTTATGAACTTAAAGGTCTTTTCCAACCCAAGCAATTCTATGACTCTAATCCAACCCATCAAAATGCCTTGGACAGACTACAAAAAGAGCGTAAGATTATAGAATAGAGATAAAAATAATATAAATGATGTGTAATGAAGAGCCCTCTCTCCAAAGCCTTTAAAAAAGCAACTGTTTGTGATGATATTGAGCAGCTTTTGGTAGAGATTCTGTATTTCATAGCTGCACAGGTTCCCAGACAATTTAGTGCAGCATTCCTAGATGTAATAATCAAGACTCTTTCCCTAATAAGACATAATGGAAGCAAAAATAATTTCTATTGGGGCTGTGAGAAACAAGCACCATGTTCAGATGCTGCCAATTCAGATCTCTCTTACCCTTCTATAGCAACAGGGGAGGATAGGATATATGTACGCAGGAGGCTGAACAGGTGGAAGGAGAGAGGAAGAAATAAATGCACAGCCTCTGTTCCCATATGTCTAAGCCTCAAGGTGTTTATTACCCTTACTATTGCTAAAAGGCTTTTAAAAACTTTTCTCCAGAACATGTCTTCACCAAGTTTTTTCACTTCACTCCTATTTTTTTAATATTATTTTTTTTAATCTCTGCCAAGCTCCTGTCTTAAGAGTACAAAAAGAAAGCTCCCTATAGAAATTTCTTTCGAGACAGAAAAGCATAATGCAAGCATGTATTGGCATCAGTTTTGGTCACTGAGAACCAAAGGTGCTGAAACAGCAACAAGAAAGAGAAGGAAGAACCAGTTTTCAGCCCAGGAAATCCTATAAACTTAATCAGAGTTTGCAGACATAACCTGACTCCATCTGTATATGCACATTTTGTTATTCCAAACTGGAGGAGATGAAACCAGTGTTTACAATCAGGTCTTGCAGGTGAAGTCTGAAGACTTCATCCCTCTGATTACCATTTGCTTTTCATCCTTTCATTCTTTATCCTCCTTTTCCCTGGTGATGACAAATGGGGGCACAAGGAAATAGGGAAGAACAGAGGTAAGTATTTTTCTCCAACAGCCACTTGAATTTTGAGCAGAATACTGGAAGAACTGATAAAAAAGAAGGATGGCTTTTTTTTTCTTAAAAAAACCCAACAACCACACTCCTTGTTAATTTCACAGATCAACAAGTGTCTACTTTGAAAAAGGAACGGAAACATCCACTCACTTCTCCAGCTCCCTAATTAACCTCTTCCAATTTTCTAGTCTACATTTTCCATTATTTACCTCTGTTTTCAATTCTGGCTCTTGTGAGATAAAATGGTGCAATATGACACAAAATGGCAGAAGGATGAACCACCAATAATTGGGAATCTTTTCAAGAAAATATTCTCAAAGCATATGCAAAGGTGCTACTTAGCTCATTTGCTTGGCAGCGGTGATAGGCTAAATCAAACCAATATTCAGAGATTTTCAGCTGTAGATCTCAAGTTTTGGCAAGCTTCTTCATCATTGTTTTCCAAATAGGAAAAGAAAGGGAGAGGGAATTTGAGAACATACGATAACAGAATGATAAATTAGTAAAAACAATTCTCCCTGGCTCTGTCCTTCAATGAACCCAAAAAGCTATAATTTATGCAATTTGATAATGATGGAAATGAAACATGATTTTAGAGAGATATAAAGCATGACTTAGAGAGCCAGAGTGTAGCCACTAAAAGAGACCTCCCACAGTCGGACCTGAGTTGCTATACAACAGAAGAGTTCAGTTTAAAAACAACAACAACAACAAAAACAATTAAAAAATTATCATCAACCACAAACCAATCAATCAAATAAAAACTCAGCACTGAGTTTTGCCATTTTGCTGCCATTTTGCTGTGTTCCCACTGACTCCGCTTGAGCAAAGCTTATGGGGATTAAATGAGTCATGGAAGAGAAGGGTAAAAATCCAGTTTTGCAACCAAAATTTTTGAACTAAACTGAAGCAAGTCTGAAATTATATCTATTGAGATACTGAATACAAGAACCTGCTTGTTTACTAATACAGTTTTCCAACTCTAAGACCATTATCACAATCATGTTCATTTAAACTTTGGAAATCTATTATGTATTTAATTTAGCTAAGCACAGGATAATGAGCACTATCCCGGGAAGTATTTGGTTACCCACTGATCTGTACACTGAGAAGGGACACGTGGAAGAAGATCTGTTGCTGAACAAGTTACTTTCTTTTATTGCATTGGATGCCAGCACCCCTGAAGTTCAGAAAAATTAAAAAATGGAAAAAAGTAATTAAACCATGCTAGGCCTAATTACTTTCCAGCCTGCTTATGCAGTGTTTTGGGGGAGAGAAATCATAGTACTTTAAACCCCTGTGTCTGCTTAAGAACTGCAATCCCCAAGCCTTCTGCTGAGTAGAATTCCCTATTCTCAACTGGACAGGCTCCTGCTTTCATCAAGAAACCTGACATCTTCTACAGCCAGCTCAACAAGGAACTTTTCCAAAGATACCATCGAGACACAGGGATTTGAAGAGGAAAATATGAATGACTATTTATTTATTTTCTCAGCATGTTGAGAATATTGTGAACTGGATGCAGGTCACTGAAGGATGTTGAGAATATTTAAGCTTAGAGAGTAAATACTAAGAAATAAACAGGATTGTTGTAAGGCAGGGAATGGTTCATGCTTTAGCATTCCTTGTAACTACTCCAAAGACAGCTCTTCTAGAGGAGCAGCAACAACTTAAAGGTTGACATAGAAATGTCCTGGAAATAAACAAAACCAGAAGGAAAATATCTGACAAACAGTGAAAGAAAACAAAATTCAAGAGGGAAGAAAAAGAGTGGGAAGAGAAATCAGAGAAAACAAATGTAAAATGTGACTGGGGCATAGTACAGTGAACATGCAACGCAGGATAAATACTTACTAGGTTGTTATTTTTTTATTTTTCATTTTTTCCTAAATAAGAGAGAAGGAGAACAAAGAGAACTGAAGCTAGATAAAAAGAGTCAAGATCTTAGTTTTTTTTTTTTTTTTCTCTTGAAACTTGACAGTCATCTGGCCACATCTGGAATATTGCATCCAGCTGGGCCCCCAACAAAAGAAGGATGTTGACAAACTTCAGGGAGTCCAGAAGAGGCCACCAGAGTGGTAAGGGCATTGGAGCATGTGGTGTATGAGGAAAGACTGAGAGAGCTGGGTTTGTTCAGCCCGGATACTCAGCAGGGACCCCATAGCAGCCTTATGACTTTTGTGAGCAAGTTATTAAGGAGATGGAGCCAAGCTGAGGTGCATGTCAGGAGAGGAAGAGTCAGTGTTCATAAACTAAAACAGATCTCTCTGGATATAAGGGGAAAAAAAAAAATCCAGTGTGAGATAGCCAAGGCCAGAGAAACTTCAGGACCACCAGCTTTGAGGCTTTCAAGTTCCAACTGGAGAAAGCCCTGAGCAATCTGGTCTGAATGCAGAGTCCTGATCCAGCTGAGAGCAGGAGATTGGGCTAGAGACCTCCCAAGGTCCCTTCCAAACTGTATAAACCTCTGATTCTGATTGAGCAAAGACCAATGGAGTAACCTGGGAGACAGAATGACTAAAAGGCAGAAAGAAAAGCCCTATTTACTGAAGTACAGGACAATGTGAGCACAAAGTATTTCAGCAGTTAAGGCAGGTTTTTCGTTTTGAAAAAGAAACTAGAAGATTTAAAGACTGGGAAGGTTGAAGGAAGATTTCAGTTAAGTTAAAATAATAATTTGGGAATGAGGAGTGATAAAATTCTAGAGTAAAGCATTCGGTGAAAAGTGAGCATACTCATGTCTTCCCTTTCCATCTTTTGCATAGTCATGGAGAGACAGATTCTCCAGAATATAATTCGTTGCCTTCTTGTTCCACCCGTCCTAATCTACACAAATAATTTGGGTTTGTTTGTTTTAGAAACAAGTTAGTACACTTTATACATTCTGTGGGCCTAGATCATGCAGACAAAACTTTTATTGTTGTCCTTCCTATGGTGAAGAATACATGCGCATCAAACATTTGCCTAATAACACAAAACAGTTATTGCCCAATTTGTACAGGACAGGACACATTCTAACTCCTTTATCCATGTGTGCACTTGACTCCTTATCAAACTTCTCTGTGGGGAACATTTGGAGAGCAAGGTTTCGGATAAGCAAAATCTTGGTCCTCTTCATAGTGAATGGAGTTTTAGTCTGACTCTCCGTTTGATTTTAACCAATAGACGTATGCATGGCCTTTTGGCAGAAAGTATAGTTCACGTCTATCACCAAGTGGTAGTAACAGCTCCAGAAAGTGAAACTGCTCTCATACTTCGTTTTGCATTGCCTACTGTGTATGCTCAGTGGGTCACTGTTGTGCTGGAGTTTCATTCCTTAGAGTGGAGACTTGATCATTAAATCTGATGCCAAGACTCCTTTGCAAAACCTTGCATTATAGTTGATTTGCTTCAAGTGCAATCAAGTACAAAACATGGTACTTTCCACTCTTTACTGCCACCTCCTCAGACCACACCACACAGCCTGCTGCATCTTAGCCCTTCATTCATTTGCCACTGATTTGTATGCATCTATTAGAAAGATTATGTTCACACAGACAGCTTGTGAACTTTTCAGGGAACACATTAACAGGCGCGAATAAAACATGCATAAATTTGGATGCCTGAGGTCTCCACCAATAATTTAATCTCACTAAGTTCCACAATGTCCTGACTGATTCTGAGGCATATTCTCGGGTGAAAAATCACAGTGTCAGACTTGTCAATTTAATATGCAATGACAAATTGCAATTCTAATGATAAAGAAATTATCACCTCCCCCAGTTCTTCTAAATTCTGTGTAATCTTACAGGAGCTCGAACATTTTTCCTGAGAAAATAAAGGCAGCTCTTGTACATGCTAGCACCATTTCCTCACAATCGTTGACAAGTTCCTATGATGAATGTATGGGACTATAGCAAGGGGCATCCTCTATAGAGGAGCATCCACATCCCCACTAACAAAATGTTTGTGAATCTTTATTTAATTTGCTTTGCAGGATGATGAGATGGTAATATTAGACTGTCACTCTTTCCCACTAAATATAAGAACATAGTCCCAAGAGATGATGGCAGTAGTTGTGCCTGCATGCTGGGGGACAGTCAGTAATAAAAGACTCTGTAATATCATGCAGTAAATTACGCAATGCTTAATTAGCTATCATATTTCTATGATAGGAGATGCTTTAAGAAGAACTTCTAGGACATTGATCCACCACAATTTTTTTATGACTTAATTCCAGGAGATAGGACTTAGAGGTCAACTCCTGTGTTTTTGGAGACTGTATCATGTGTAATTTTTGCTAGGGATACAAGTGACATGTTTTGAGGAATCAAAGCCCCATGCTGTATTTCACCCATAATATCTCAGCATTAGTTGTAATAGGAAGAGGGGAAAAGATTTGTAACTTAAAGAGGAGATAATCAGATTAGATATAAGGAAAAAGGGTTTTACAACAAGAGTAGTGAGGCTCTGTAACAGATTTTCCAGAGAGGTGGTGGATGCCCTGCTGCTTGGAGACGTTCAAGGTCAGGCAGGATTGGGCTCTGATCACCCTGATCTAGCTATGAATGTTCATTGCAGGGGGTTGGACTTGATAACCTGTAACAGTTCCTTCCAACTCAAATGATACTATGATTCTATTAATTCTATTGATGAGATTCCATGATCTCAGATTTGGAAATGAATTTAAAGCTTTCAAAGCTGCTGAGAAAATCTGTGAGATTGCTTACACTTACACCCACCTTATAGTAGCTGGTTATTATAAAGTTTTTGTTATTCTAGAGACTCAAATTTTATCCAAATGTGGATTATGCTGACAGTTTGCCAGAAGCCATACAGTGACAGAAAAAGAAGTTTATAGTATTCTTTTGTCTGAAATATATATTGGAATGATTTGTTTGAGACAGTGAATTTCAGTACTCTGTCTGACAGCCACCTTTGTTTTTAGCCTATGAAGTTGGACAAAGTTGGAGTGTTGCCCTCTGGGTTGCATAGTCTACATGATTTGCTCAAACACCACCAAAAGCCCCAGGGCCCAGAATTTCTCATGACAGGCTGGACAGTGCGTACAGCCACAACTGCTATTCTAATGCACAAATTAGATCAGGAGATATGCGTTAAATACAAGGGCTGTTCTGAAAGCAATGTCTTCTTTTTTATTATGCTGTCTCACAAAGTCAGAGGCGGTTGTTGGTGGGATGGCAGTAGGGGTTGAACCCTCCCACCAACACTCCATTACATTTTGTTGCCACTGTGACAGATGGCAGCAGTGGACTAGCCTGACAAAATGGCATCTGACACTGAAGTGTGGATGAAGAAAAGGTGCATCATTGAACTCTTCTGTATGGAAAAAAAACACATCCACTGACTTTCTTTGACATTTGCTGAGTGCTTATGGAGACCAAATAGTGGAAGTTAGCAAAATCAAAATTGGACTGTGTGGGAAACATTTTCCTAGCAAAAATGCTGTCATAGCAGCTATGAAACTGTGGGTCCTATCCTCTGGTGCAGATTTTTATGAGTGTAGCATGCAGGCTTTTGCTCATCATTGGCACAAATGCATAAATAATGGTGGTGACTATGTTGAAAAATGCTGTTTTCTAGCTGAAAATTTGTTCAATCAAATAGCATTATTGTGCTCTCTGTATGTGTTTTAGTTTCCAGGGAATTAAGTAGAAGGCATTACTTTCAGATCGACCAATGTAGAATCAAAGCCAGCCACAGTTACATTTTCTGAAAATCTCCAAAGAAAAATCTCAAAGAAAAGGATGCAGGGAATTAGAGTTAAGACATCTACTTTATTTGGCATATGATATTCCTGATGAATCAAGAGGATCAAGAGGAATTATATGAGAAAAAATGCACAGAAGATACACTGTAGCCTGCTGTTCATTATCAAATTAGCACCTTTTGTATCATGTTTCAACCTCCTTTCAGGCTTCTCCTTATAATACATGTGATTAGAAGTGAATTAATAATAGGAATAAAGTGCCAGAGAGTCCATTTTTAGTGACTACCTTAAAACAAAAATGAAAAGAAGGTGCATTTAGAATATCATTAATGAATACTTCATTGAGTGGAGGGAGATATTCTATAGATTCAAAGTTCCATGCCCATGAAAACACAGAACAAGCACACATTTTCCAGACCTCTGCCTTCAATTGCATCTAAAAGTCATTGTTCCTTGAACAAAGGAAGCCATGGAGTGAGTGTTTTATGTTTCACTGTGTCTTCATCAACTTTCATCACTCAATATGCAAGAGGCATAGAAGTCAGTGATGCCAAAGATCCGCTAGTTTCTCACTGGTCTAGCTGATAAGGTATTCTTTCTCCCAACTAAATTTATCCTCTCATGAATATTTCCTTGCCTTACAATGTACAATGGTCATGTTCATTTGGTGCCTTTTCTCTGATGCCTTTAAATTGTTTTTTTTTAAAAAAAAAAGAAAAAAAAAAAAAAAAACAGATTATTTTGCATCGCTACACTATAGGGAAGATGCTTTGCAGAAGGCATAGACTTTGACTAGTGGGTTACTCAAAGTCCAAGGTCAGTAGTTGAGCCAGGAGTGTAATTCTTTTTCAAAGAGTGGAGGGCATCACTCTGTGACATTTAATCCTGTCCTCCATCCCACAGACATACAAGACAAGTGCATGATGCAACAAAACCATTCTCAGTCCTAAGAAGAGGATGAGTTGTTTTGTTGCTTTACCAAAATTAATCTGTCAGACAGAAATGATCTAGAGGACAGGAGATAGAGGGAATACAGTACTTATTGTCCCTGTGTTATTGTTTGAAAAGTATCAGGAACCATAGGGAATGGTGTTTCTTGCTATAAATGAGTAAGCATAATGTACCAGACAGAACAAAGTTATCAATGAAGAAACGTAAGCATAGTATGTGTGATTTGATTTCCACTGTGGCTTCAACTGAATGAATATATTTATTTTCCTCTTCTTTTCAAACTCTTTCCTCATCCATCATTTTTTAGCATACAAAGAGGAGGAAGAGAAATAAGTTTACAGTGTCCACAGAGCTTGGAAAAAAAAGCGTGAAAAGCTAAATAAGTGGTTGAGAGCAGGATAAGGAGATCTTCTGCTTCTGTAGATCTTCAGCTTAGTAGATCCCTGGCTTTAGCAGTGACAAAGGGAAGAAACATTAGGATTCATGAGAGACATCAAGTGCACAGAAACCAATCACAGTTAAAACCCATCTGTCCCTTGCAGACACAGATGATACGTCTTTCTTTCAAGTAGGCTGGTGACACTGCTCAGCACTGCCCTGTTGCCCCAGACCCTCCTCCTTGACTTTCAGCATCATTCCCAATGGGAAATCTGTTAAGAGAGCTAATGAGTAACAAGAGACAGGGATTTTAGCTATTCTGTTGGCAGCATGCGGAAAATAAGGATTCCTTTGTTTCACAGAAATAAGACAGTATATCTGTTAATGAGTAAGTTTTTTCTTTTCTTCTTTTTTTGCTTTGAGTGGCCCTGTTTTCTTCCTGGTTAAAAACCACCTAGCACTGCTAAGATATCACTGTGCAGCATAAAAATGTCTGGCTTTCTACAAAGGTTGAATCCCCCCCCCCACCCCCAAGAAAAAGGTGCCTGAACAGGCAAAGTGGGTCTTCCAAACATCTAATTAAGACTAAGTTTGCATACTGATTTCAAGGTTGACTACCTTTGCCCATTCACTCAATATGGACCATATGTAAGTAACAGCAGGATATTAATCACGATGAAAGAGCGCATTGTCACCCTACTTAGACTTGCTGAACTTGTTCTTTTTCCTAAATGTTTTATGTTCAAGAGGAACTATTAAAACAGAAACAATAACTTTCAATTGCTCTTCTGCAGTGAAGATGCAACACACATTTACTCTCACTTTGTGAAAAATAAAGAAGCACAAGGGATTACATAGTTTTCTGTTTGCTTATTTCCCTGCCAAGCAATACCCCACACTATCTGTCAGATAATCATCTCTTCGTTCCATGATCCCCAGAAACAAATTGAAGGCACTTTTTACTTGGTCCTTCTTATTCTCCAGAACTCTCACTCTTTGAGCAACCATTCCCCTTCCCAATTCATCCAGTTCTTAGGTTTTAAAGAGCCATCTCACGGAAAAACTTTTAGAAACATTCTGCTTTGAAAAAGCCTTCCTATGCCCTATTGCTGCAGACTTACACAGAAGATAGAATCTTTCTTCCTTCATTTTTCTTTGCTAGGCTTCACTGCTTATTCTTTAATTATGCATATAAGTAACTTGATTGTTAATTACAGACTATAGGATGTCAGACTAGAGAGAACAGCTTAAAGCAGAATTTTTCTACGTGACAGTTTTCATTTGCAGAAGACTTTTAAGACTTCTCTATTGATTTCACCATTACAAACACTGTTCTTCATATGTGCAAACAGAAAAAGGAAGCACACACGACTACACACAATAAATGTATAAATACAAACCAAGTGACTGTTACCATAATCAGGGCATTCATATAACTCAAATTAAAGTCTGTGTTGAAAATAAAACATTTAAATAGAAAAAGGGAAAAAAAAAAAAAAATGAATTTCAGTTTGAAAAGGAATAGATGTAAAAATGCAAAGAAGCAAAGATATTTCACTGAAACCTGTTCTCACATTACTGTGAATATAAATATTTTCTGAATCTTTCTGCAATCTTCCCACATGTAGCAATGAAAAACTTCTTTCCAGTCGTTCATTCCACTTCCTAAGCTTCTTCCGCAAAGCTGTGAAAAGAGACAAAAACTACTTCTGCTTTCCACACGCACACCTTGTGAGTATGGTGCTAGGTCCATAAAACAATTCTCTGTTCAAGCACTTAACAAAACTGCATTGGGAAGTGGGCACAGCTCCTAGAACTGCTTATTTTTTGGGTGCTGGGAATTGAGGAGGAGGTTGTTGTAAGGCTAAAGTGTACCACCAAACCTCTGACACCTAAATTGTCATTATTCCTTGCAAAAAATTCCTTTGTGTTCTAGGGAAATAAGTGCTGAAGTATGGCTCCTTTCCATTAGATGATCTCCAAGATGAGCTCTGGATGTAACTTGTTATTTATATCTCCAGATATGAAAGCCAAGGGGTACCCAAGGAATAGACCAAAGTAATGAGTCTGACAGTACTCTATTGGTGGGGGTTTTTTCTTCTTTCTCAGTGACAAGTACAAAAAAAAAAAAAAAAAAAAAAAAAAAAGACCTCATTTTCCTGTCATTACCTATAAAGATGGCAGCTTGCACCTATTCCTCAGTCCTTTTCTCATTTCCTATGCATCTCAGCAGCCCTGGCCTCTACATGTTGAGCCTAACTATTCTCCCCAGTCTTTTATGTACAAACTCTGTTTTACAAAAGCAATGAGATTCCCTAGGCAGCTCATTTCAAGGAATTATTGCATTTTTTCATGCAGTTAGTCACTTGGCCTTCAAGGTCTATCTTTGTGCCTTGTAAGGACACACCATCCCTCTCAGAAAATGCTGGGAATACAGTGCCACATCCTAGCACTTGCACGCTGAAGAATAAAATCTCTGAGGTTCCTCTGCTCACCAGCTTTCTCAGAACTGCAGTTTTTAGTCCCCCCCTACTGTTGTTGGATCCCTGTCTATGCATTTTCTTCGCAGCTGTCTTTCTGACACCTTCCCTTTCCAACTTCTGTATGTGCTGAGCAAATTTTCCTTATTGTTTTTTCCCCTCCTCTTTCTTCCCCAGCTTCCGCAGCTCATTAAGGATATAATCTTCCCATCCCAGAGATCTACTAATCTGTCCCTCATTTCTGGAAGCTTCTCTTACACCCTCTTTTCTTTGGACCAGTTGTCTATTTTTCCACTCTCTTTCATCCCCAATACTCCTACATTAATTATTCCTTCTTCTTTCCCCACCAGTATCCCCCTCTCAAAAACCTTTCAGAATTCATGCTGGGGATTTGATAGGTAATTATTCTTTGCTGAGCCTGCTGACAAAGTGAATGAGCAGCCATTTGGGAAGTCCTGATGTCAAACCATGAGACAACTGCATGACTCATTTAGGCAAATCACAGGAGATGCCTTCTAATGAGATGATGAGATCCTCAGTTGATGTAAAAATGCAACATTTCTTTCAGAAGATAGTCCAGTCAAGAACCTGCCACTCTAGGATCAGTCTCTGAGATGGAAATGCTGAATGTAAAGAAAAAGTCAACATCAGCCCACGTATTCTCAATATGCCCTAGTTTGCTTTAGATGTAAAGAGGACTAAATTCTGACTACTTTAATACCAGGGAATTAAGCACTCCATTTGGAGAGCTATTTCTTTTCTATTTTTTTTCCCCAAAGATTATATGCAACACTTAAACCTTCTTGCAAGATAATCAGACTTTCTGGTATTATAATTATTTACATTTAACTCTTATCTGAACTCAGGATGCAAACAGGAGCAGCTCTGCTGGCTCAGCAAACTGAGGGCTGCTGTATAGGCTGTTCTGCACTCTAGGGATTGGATTCTGATCTCCTTCCCACACGACCTATTTGAATAGAAAAAACCACAACCACTATAATGAGTAGTATCTTTATCTCTATGTGTCAGCTCAGAGGGTGAGATTCTGGGAGAAAATTACATGTGACCTTCCACTGCTGATGTGACACAAGCACGCATACATCGTGCAAACATCTGGATCAATGGCTGTTGCTTGCAGCTTTCTGTTGTGCACTGCACAATAAAAATACAAGCCTCAGTATCTTTTTTTCTTCTTCTTTTTTTTTCTGTTACAACATCAAATTTGAGAGATTTTGGAAATGAGCTGAACATGACAAATGCTTTAGGCTCTTCTACTTGGCCCAAAGTGGATGAAACATCACTAACTTCAGCGTTGCCTCTGGGTTTAAGATGTTTTGAAAGTGGTTTGGTAACTTTAAATGGATGATTCACATAATGTGTTGTGAGATTGTTCTTCTCCACACCTCAAACTGGCATATAATGTAAGTTTACAGTTGGCTCAACCACTTCACTATTTAAGCTAACAAGTATTGATGCTTGGCCAGATTTAATCTGGGAATAAATCAGAAAACTCTTCTAAAGTCAAAGAATGTTTGTAGAAACATTGAAGAGATCATGGTCCAAACCATGTGAGATTCAAAACTCAGGACAGCCCCCCTCTCCTGCCCTTATTTCCTTCTTCCCTCCTTTCATCTCTGGACTTGAGAGAAGATGATTTTCCCCATTTAAGAAGCTCCTACAGAGCTACCAAACATTTTTTTCCAAGTTTTTCTAGTCCTTTTGGTCATTACTGTATAATCACTGAACTAATCTAAGGACTCTCTTTCACAAAACATCTATACTGGGACTGCGCAACAGTCTTCAAGAGATAGTCACTCTCTGAAGACATTGTGGCACATCTCTGCTGTTTACAGATGTGCTAAAATATGAGGGGATAATAAGGAGACCAGTGATGGTCAGTGATCTGATGATATGCTTAACGAAACTCTCTGTTCGATCACCTCTGAGATGTGAAAAGAGCACTTACGAATCTGAATCCCATTTCTCATTTTCTATAGAAGACACATAAGTAACTGTATTTGAGAGTATATTGCATTGTTTAGCAAGGATGGATCATTGTGGATCAAAACTGAATTTCCAGAGTGTAGGAATTTACCACTCAATAATACCACTGATAGCGGACTTATGACTCCAGTGATGTCAGTGAAGACACACTAGGCTATAACTGGACTAATGGGAATGAAAGCCCATCCCATGAGTAAAGATAAAAAGATATATAGCATTAAATAAAAACAGACAGTCAGAATAACTACCTCAGCCTTGGGTAATATGTTGGGTAATAGCCTTTACTATTAGTCTGACTCATGGGAAATTTTACACAGAGAGGAGAGGCTAAATTTTGTGTGGAAGAATCAATTCTTGGGACAAAGCAAAATGACAAAGATAAAAGCAATGACAAATACAGCTGAAGATATCAGAGATAATCGATTGCTTTTCAGATTAAGCACCCCCTTTTTTAAATTGCTAGTGGCATTCTGTTTTCAAAAATAAGGTATGTCTAAAATTAATATATTAGGAATTTTGGGTCCCAATTTGTGACAAAGTCCCTTAGAAATGGCAGAAACTTTTGAATCACTTTTCATTATTTCTCCACTTCCTCAGTGCTTTGCTTCTGTTAAAATAGGAATGTAGAGAAACTAAATGAATGTCTGTAAGTACACAAAGTTGGCCCCATGTCAACAAATCCTGGAGTGTGATAAGGAAAGCTTTGTGCAAAGAGTAGGTATTTTATGATGCCATAATGATTGGTCCAATAATCAATTGCCAGAGGTTTCAAGCTGCAGTGAAAGCTATTGCTTGCCAAACCAAACACTAAAAAAAAAGATGCCTGAATGTTGCTGCTCTTGTTAGTTACCATTACCTGTAGGCATATCCATGAATGAAAGACCTGCTAGGCTTTGCAGAGTCCAACAATTTTGTTGAAGTGAAATAATGTGGTCCCATAAGACTGACTTTGCTGCTGTCACTTCAGTTACCCAAAGATCCCATTCATTCCTGTGAATACAAAACCCTTGTCCCATTCTCTCCTCTGACAGAAGAGAAAACACTGCAAACCTCTGCAACATTCAGGAGGACTGAAATGAGTATAGCTGGAAATACAAACTGCAGAAAATATTTTTTTTTTCTGTGTTCCAGTCTTTCAGGGTTTGCTTTTATCCCTTTTTGAAAAGTCAGAAGCTAAAGTTATTGAGAGCCAAACGGATTCAAATTCAGTTACACAGTCAACAAACTATTTTCCCATTTCATACAGCCTCTTTATGAAGTGAGTTTGACTGACTCTTCTTTCCTTGAATTTCTTTTTGCAGTTTCATACCTGGTTTCAAAAGGCAAGGCCAACAAAGAACAAGGATCTTGAAAAATCACAGAGTGGCTGAGGCTGAAGGCATCTCTGGATCCCTCTGGCCCAACCCTGCTCCAGCAAGGGACACTCAGAGCAGGGTGCCCAGCACCACATCCAGGTGCTTTTGGAAATCTCCATGGAGAGAACTTCATATCCTTTGAAGGATATGAAGTGAGGCCTGGTGTCCTGAAAGAGCCTCCTGAGCATCAGTTCGTACCCAGGGCCCCTTGTCCTGGCTCTGGGCACCACCAAAAAGGCCCTGGCTCCATTCTCTCTGCATTATCCCTTGTGGTATGTATATACACTGATATTCACATATTTGTATTTACTGACATTGCACATACCCAAGTTTGCGTAAGTTATAAACAGTTTGAGCTAGTGAAACCCTCTGGTGGATCATGCTTTTTCGATTTAATTCATACCTTTTCAATTTAATGCTGACTTTCTGCTTGCAGTCTGAGGTAATGAATAAATGAGTAAATCCAATGGTTTTAAGAAGTCAGCAACCAATTCTGCCTCCAGACCTGTCCACATGTTTGCTCACAGCCATTCCCAAGAGCTTATGTTTCAGTAATCCAAGTTTTAACTTTGATGCTATCACAAAGAGTTACACCAAGAGATGCACAGATGATAGAACTGATGCTAGCTATAGATCAGAAGCTCAGCTTCTATTTCAGTAAGATTAAAGAAAAAAAAAGAAGATAGTTTTCCTTTTTCCTTTTTTTTTTTTTTTTTTTTAATAAAATCAATGAATTTGCTGGCTTGTTCCTCTTAAAACAAAATATATCTCTGAAAAATGTGAAAGTAGTACTGCAGGCTAGGCCAAATCAGAAAACTAAGAAGAGACTTGAAGCTACAAAAAAAAAACCCAGCATGTCTAGTGCATAAATATGATCCAACTGCTCTTACTGAGATTTGTCTGCGTTAGCAACAGATAACAAATTTCATATTAAAAACATTCTAAGAGTTCAAATCCATGTTTTCACCATTTCAAAATCTTCAAAACCAGAAAAAGAACCATTTTTAGTTCCAGAATTAATTTGTTTTAGAAGATTTGTTTCACTTCTGGATCTGTTCATAAATTTCAATTTCATCTAGATCCAGGAGAGAACACTTTGATCTCTGCTGCCTTGCTTTCTCTCACATTCAGGTGTAGAAAGGGATGTAAACTGCTACAAAATTGTAATTCATTTGAACTTATTTTGTCCAGATGCAGATGACTACAAAGGGTGAAGAATGGCAAACATTCTACATGATTATAAGCAAACCTGCTGTCTTACATGTTTATTATATTCTGATTTAGAACATGTGGGTACCTCTGAACAAGCTCTTAGTACAAAATAAATAAATAAATAAATAAACCACAGATAATCTGTACAGTTTTAGAAATTAAATCTCAGCTCAGGAAACACAGTTGTCACAATTTCAATAACATACACGGGACAATAAGACAACTGTTATGTTCGTAGTAGGCTGCAAGAAAGAAGTGCTTTGTTGGCAAAATATATGTACATCACGTGCACAGAAATCATACAGTTAAGAGGGACCACTGGCCAAACCCTTTGCTTAGCACAGGATAAATGATTTATCTGAGTTAATTCCAACGTGAACAACAACATATATTAAAAATGCCACAGAACAAAAATAAGTCCATGTCCAGAGAAAGACTATATTCCTCCTCAAATCATTCCCTTCACAGTAAATAATATGTAGTGTGCTTCAGGTCTTTTTTTCTAGTTTCAGCTTCCTGACATTTCTTAGTGACACATCGTTGTCACATACATTCAGAAGAACCCTCCATCAATGAATTTTTCTTGCCTCTGTAGGTAACCAAAACGTTTACATCTGTCCTGAACTTGCTCCTAGAGGAATTAAAAAATTGGAGATTTCCCTGTTGTACACTGCATGATATGTTACCAACCATTTAATCATTTTCAGACGTGTTTTCCAAATTTTTTTTCTAGTTTATCAATCTCCCTTTTCCACAATGGTTAATTTGTGACAAATACTGAGGCAATTTCACTACGCCTGCACCAGAACCTCCAGTTTGTGCAAAGGTTCACATGTTCACATTAGTTTAATACTATGAACAAAGGGCTAAGAGTTCCTTTTTTTAGCTAATTACCCATTTCATTAAGGAAGTAGTTTGCAGTCTCAGTGCCTGGATAGAGTATCCCCAGTGACAAGTAGGCCTTGTTTTGTCTTCTCTTTGATATATGAGTTTACGGTTCACTACATTAAAGAAGATATTGCTTGTCTGTATGTTGCTCACCAGGACGCTTACATCCCTGTCAGTATCTCCTAATCTTTCATTACCAGCTCCCCCAACTACATCTACAAACTACTGGCCATATTTTTTCTTTGTCCTGGGTCACTGATAAACATGGGAAGCAATGTAAGTCTAGGAAATGCTCGCAGAATGCTGTGAAAAGTTAGTTGGAAAAACAGATAAGACAGTTAAATATATATATATATCTTCTAAAAAGAGACTTAGAAATGATTCCTTCTGCGAATAAAACTTTCTTCAGAAATAACCCTTCCAATACGAATAATTGTTAGTTCTGTGTTCCTACATCTAACATACTTTGTGAAGAATAAAAACAAAACCTTTTGAATTACTGTGTTGGGGTTATTAAGTGTCACCTGACACCTGCAGATGACCACAGACTAATAACACCAATATGGAAACCATTGAATACTTATTCATTTCATGGAATAGTCTTTAACCTCCAAGTTTTCACTGTTCCTACACTTTGATTACTGAAGCAGTTTTCCTGTCAACACAAGTCTTTGCCAATAGTGGAATACTAGGACAACTCTAAATATTACACGTTACTGTACAACATTTTTTTCTGGAGTTAATCTTTTCCTTTTTTCTTTCCTATATTCTCAGTGTCCTCCTGCAAAATATTGTCTGGCAGTTTTTATGTCTTTATCTCTAACTTTCAGTCACTGTTTCTCAAGTGGGAAATAATACGCCTCAGAGTTATTAATAATTATATGGAACTTTTTGAAAGAGTAGTTGGGCTGTGAAGAATACAAACCAAGGACACCTGTGTCATCCTGACACCTTTCTATCTAGATATTAGCTGCCCTATTAATCATAAAGCATTTCTAATTAGGACCATCAAGAGATGTAGCCAATAACAAGAAATGACAGGTATTCCAATTTTGCCCGCCAAAACACTTTCAAAGCCTAGAATTTGACAAAAATTTCCTTCCAGATTATGACTGTCTTATTTTGCAAGTAAGAAAATACTACATCATACAAACCTACCTACCAGTCCTGCATTAATGTTGAGAACATAAAGTGACCTGAATTGCTGGTATGAACCTAATTAGCATGACTACAGTGTGAGCAGTTCTTCCAAGGTAATCATTTATTAGCTAGAAATCCCTGGGTCTTGGCCAAAGCAAAGCTTCTTGCCAAGGAGATCTCAAGAAGAAAGAAACCTAATCCACAGGGTTTTCTGAATCTTACCACAATGAGTTTTGACAAGGAACTTTCCCTCATTACAATCACCCCAAATTAAATAGAAGAAAGGGGATTTGACACCTGTTGGGCTGTGGTGTTACTTCAAGGTCCTATTAGCAATCAGCTCTCGGGTGACCACAAGACAGGTAGTAGTCTCCATCAGTAGCTGCTGAATTGTCACTTATCAAAGAAGTTGCATCTGCATTCACTCATAAAATGAATGCCTTAACAGGAAAGATACTGAAAAATATTTTGGCATGTTTGCCTTAGGGTTTTTTTCCAATCTGTCTTCATCATATCTCTCAGTGCAGCTTGTAAAGAAGAATGGAGGCTTTTTGTGTTAAAATATATATTTTTTAAAATGTATTTTTTCTACTCCTTTCTTCTTCTCTAGGAGGCTCACCAAAAGGATAGCTAAACTAACAATGATTGCTATGAGCAGGTTTGGAAAACATTTGAGCTTTATCAGTTTATTTTGGGATTCTCCCTTCCTTCCTCTTCTCTCCCTCTGTTTTAATTTGAAGAGCCGGTCTTTTCACAAGAACAAATCCGAATCATCCTGGATGACCCTTTTATGTGTTATCTGATTTGTGTGGCTTCAGTACATCAGCTAGTCCAACTGATCTGAAGGCAAAGAAAACTTAAAGACTTGGGGAGCCTTTTTTGACCTCCCATTCAAAAACTTCTCCCAACACCCTCATTCAGAGAAATGGAGAGAAGCCTGGGCATAAGTGGTACTTGACCAAGTAGTTAAGATAAGGCTGTTTTTGATTCTATCTCTCACAAGGTCCTTTTGTCCAGCAACGAGGATAAATTAAGGTAACAAAGGTGACTTGCTTTCACCTAGAACTGCAGATTTTTTTCTCTATTCACACTGTAACGAGGATACTTCATTTGGCAGTTTCTGTCTCCACTCCAATGTTCCTGTGCAGAAACCACTCCATCACCTCAGATAAAAACAAGCTGGAAAATTAACGGTATGGCTGCCAATTATCAACATCCTATGTGCACAGACTACGTTAAAACTGTATGACAGATACCAGCATTCTGTTAATGCTCAGTCTGAACTGGTTTTGAATTATTATTATTTTTCCAAGACTACAGTTGGAATGAGAAAGTGGAAAATTCAATAGCCAAGGACGCAAGCATGAGGGTGACTGCACCTAAATTTTGTTTTCTCTGGAATTATGCCTTTCTGATGAGTATGGGACCTATAGGAAGAGAATATGCATATATCCTCAGCGTATCCCAGGATCCAGCTCTTCTGATCAGAACTCAGCTTATTTCTAAATCTGACACGCAATTATTAGCTGAAACATGTAGAGTTGGAAATGCACCTATACTGACCATAGCATATTACAGACAGTGCTGGATACTGAGAGCTCCTGATAGCTAAATGTCAATCTTTTCAAAGGGGAAGTAACAATTCTTTGCCAAACACAGAACAATGAATTTGTAATTGAGAAGATGTGACACATTTAGGAAGGATTTTTGCATGTGTTTGAGGAAACTGACATTTTTACAGCCTTGCCTGGAATCATCTTTTAGGGTAACACTGAAGAGATCAAAGAAAACATATGTAGTAACCTAATAAAACCAAATGCCCCAAAAGACGGGTGGACTAGCTTTCTCCTTTCCAGCTTGACTGCAAATGTGATTCACACTCAGTAATTTTGCATAAAGAATGATGGACTGAATTTCTGTAGCCTCGAATGAGTCCTGCCAGGACAATGAAGTGATATATTAAAGGAAGGGAGGATGGAAGATATAGAGCTGCCAGAATACTTAAGCGGTTTGGCAAAGAGGAAGTAGCTTGGAAGTTATTATAAAACTTCTTCTACAGACAGATAAATTAAGAGACAAAAATGCAAACAACTTGTCCTGGATCATAAAACAGAGCTGCAGTCAGAAGTTCTGATGTTCCCTCCTTTAACCCACTTACTGATGTAACTTATTAACGTGTAGCTACAACTGCATATAGTTTAATCAAGACTTTAAAAATTGTGTTATATGTATGCTTAAATTTAAGGTCCACCCAGCGTTAAAGCACAGGAAGCTGGAAAAGGAGGGCTGCAATGAAGAAGTTAGGAAGAGTTGCCTCTACCACAGTCAAGAAGTTGGGACAGAAAAGAGATAGTTAACTTACCCAGCAGGACACTATCTGCAGTCTAGGGGCTGTCCAGCTCCCACGCAAGCTGTCTAGCACATATGCTATAAAAGCAAGTGCCAGCTAATGGACCATGCCCTCATGCTCAAGGAGAGAGCAAAGTGCATCATGTAACATGTCCCAGCAGGATATTGCTCTGGGCAGCCATGGACAGACCACACAGACTGCCTATCAGGTGTTAACTTTCAATATCAATCTGTCATTCTTCCTTGTTTTCCCTTACAGGTGGTCCCTCAGGCCAAGGATAGCAGTGTTGTCATTCCAAAATGATACTTCTTGAGTTTTCTAACTTATTAAATAAAGGACAATGTTTACTGTACGTCTGCTCTCTTTTTGAATAGAATCACAGATGTATTAAATTTGATGGTGAACTGTTTCCTTTCTTGGCATTAAATAGCTTATTCCAAGAAATACGCACCAGAGGCATAGGGTTAAAATCAGAGATGAACAGCATTAAGCTTCCCTTGCTTGGCGTCACAGCTGTAGGAGCCTAGCAGTGTGTTCCCTAGTCAGACAGGGATGACTGGAGCTGGGCCAGCTTCACCAATGCAAAGAAACCTATCAAGCAAAATATCATTTGTAGCAGTTATGCTAAAGCTCCAGGATGACTTCCATGAAATCTCAAAGGTGAAATATCTAGCAAAGAGGTAGAACTGTTCTGAAAACACCATGCGACAATAAGTGCACCAAGAAAATGAAATGCCTCCCCTCTTCCTGTTCTGACAGAGAAGTGGTTGTCATATTTGGTGAAAAACGTATTTAAAAGCATAAAATTGGAGGTTTAATTATATTTGGTATGTGTTACTGGCAGAGCCTCATGAAATGATCAACAATTATCTTTCTCATCCATCAAGTGCTTGGGGATCACTCAAGGACAGGGTGTAGGAATATGAAAGACAAAGTGCCAAAAACAAAAAATGTGTTGTTTCTCTTGTAGCTTTCTTCATTTTTACCACATTTTCTTTGCACATCAATCAAATTGAAGAGGTTTTTTGTTGTTGTTTTGTTTTCTTTTTTTTTTTCAGCATAGCTACTTTCCTATTTATATGGAAACAATCAACCCAACAAAAATATTTTCAACGTCAAACTCACTATAGGAAGGCATAAGTTGTTGAAGTTTCCTTTCAAACCAAGAAAAAATTAATGCATTCATATTTAACTTGAGCACTTGATTAACCCAAAATGAATCAAACAATGCTGCTCATTGACATGCAAAATTGTCTTTATTCTATTCCTACTCATAGAACTTCATATGCAATGACACAACTGTGCCAAAACACTCTGACAACAAAAACCTGCTTAATTTCAGAGATTTACACGTTTCTCAAAGACAGAGATATTTCATGCCTACAACCAAACTTTAATTGGAACTAAAATTGCAATGCAGTGCATCCCATCAAAGTATGTGCATGCTATTCATAACTGCATATTTAACTCTTCAGTCGTCAGGTGCTCTGTGCATCAGGATCACTAACATCCACTTTAGCTAGGAAATTCATCGCTCCGTGCTTAAAGCACAGCTGGAGGGAGATGCACAATATGCCATGCTGTAAATGCCACTGGAAAGATGTGCAGCTCCCGAATGGAGGATCATGGATACAACTTGCATGCTTATCTACTTACGTTCTTATTATTTCTCTTTGCGATATTCATCCTATTTTAGAAGAACAAACAATATAAAGGCTGATACTACAAACATGTGTATGCTATTATGCAGTAACTCATGACTTCAAGGAAGGGCCAAGATTTCTGAATCTCTCCACTGGACTAAGCATTCTGTATTTGTATATACAGCTCATCAAAACAGGTTTTTTTTTTATTATTATTTTATTTGATGTTTATTACAGAAGTGTAGTCTAGTGAGCTAGCCTGAGTTCTTAGAGGTCTGTAACTTAATCACTTGGCGTGCACAATTTTAGTTAACAGGGATCACAGCTTGAATGCTAGTATCTGATCATATAGACTGACCATCATAACTGAAACATAACTCTCTGTGTCACCAACTTCCAAAGCTGGATGTCTGAGAGAGAATGTAATGGAATTGTCCCCTACCACTACACAGTTCATGGCCTGAACAAGCTTGAACAGAAAGTTGGTGCTTGCCAGCCAGTTGGGAAATGAGTTTTGTCCAGATTTTATTGAAGACCCTCCTCAGATAGAAGTAATAAGGAGATCCTTTATCTTCCAGGTTTGGAGTCTGAAGGTTCAACTGTCACCAAATGCCCTCTCTCAAAGCAATTCTTTCAGGTGTACATGTGCAGCTGGGTTGAATCAGGGTTTCAGTATGCAGACATGTGGAAAAGTATGTCCCATTCAGTGGAGAAGTGACTGACCACTTGCTGCATCACATAATGAGGGAGATACAGCAGGTATTTTGACTATTTTGACCCTGCCAACTTCTACTAGCCATTTTAGACATGCAATTAGCATTAGTTAGTTTATGGATCTCAAGATTATGCAAGTACCAGTTAGAAAATAATAGAATGCTCCAAAAACAAAACATAACCTTCTTTTTTCAGGGATGGAATAATCCAATGGCAATTCCATAAGGTAAAAATTAAATGCTCTGACATCTTTAAAGAGCTATTTTCAAGGGTCACATACATTGTTAATGGAAAGCTGGAATAATAGCAAGGAGAAATCTGTGAAATATCCAATATCTCAGATAGAACAACAAATATCAGGTTATAGACAACAGTGCATAACTCATGATCCTAATCTATAGGTTTCTTTTCAAAGCTGGAGGTCTACTTGCAGATAGTCAGTAAAGCCCACACATTAATTACAAAGAGAAAAAGATAAGAGTTCAATTCACTTAGTTCTTTTGTTCCAGGCATTTCATGGCTGTCAGTCTGAAATTCTAAAAGAGGCCAACAAGAAGATAACCCCATAAGCAGAATAACATGGGACTTATTAAAAAAAAAAAAAAAAAAAAAAAAAGCAGGGAAAAAAAAGGTATACTTCCCCCACATATGGTTCTAACAGATGTGATTTTAAATTACCGTTGGGACATAATAATGCTTTTTGAATGGACTGAATGTTAAATAGTTGGCTTCTCCTATGTGACAGACATTAGCGCTCAGCGGTTTAAGCAGAAAACTCCCTGTTTATGTCTTAGCTGGCATGTACTTCATTTTCAGCCCATGCAGGTCAGTATGATTTAATACCTTGGCCTGATGTCCCTCAAACCAGCTACAGAAAGGATAAAATAGCATTAAAGAACTGAAACAAAACAAAAACAGGCAACCCCCTCCTTCCCTCCCCTCAAGAACAGACAATACCAGGTTGCCTGCATTGTTTCATACACAACTCCTGCAGCTCTGTGATGGAAACTCACTGGAGAGGACAGCTGAGGAAGAAAAATGTTAAATAATTCAAAGCCAATAACATCAAGTCTGATGTAGGTATAAAAATAGTTGCAAAACACCACTCTACGTACTTTCATTATAGGAACTTTGACTTGGAAACATCAAAAATCTCCCAAAACCATCACCCTCCCAGTCTCACAGAGTCAATTAGTCCAGCATTCAAAATGACATCAATTTCCAAACAAGCCTTGAGTTTTCATGGTCATTTCATGTTTCTGCAATAAGGGAACCAGCACTTTTCCACAGCAGGAGATAAAAAGTCTGATCCAGAGCCCATTAAAACCAACAGGAGACTTTGAATTAACAGTAATGATCCTTGGATTTAGCCCTAGTTTAGGTTAAAGTGCTTCAGTGTTTTGGGATTCAAGAGAAATTGGGTATGATCAGTTTCTGTAATCTCTAAAAATCTTTGTCACTGAGAATGTCCACTTCAAATACTTAGTCTGCAAGAGCACATTTTATAAAAAGACCTTCATGAAATATTCAAGGAAACATGATGCAAGGCCAACTACCATATAGTCTCTGTGATGACTGTAAAGTTACCTCAAGGTATTTTCATTTGAACAGAGCGAGGGACAGAGCAAAAGTCCTGAGGATGGATTGGTGAATCACAGAATCACAAAACTGTACGGGTTGGAAGGGACATCTGAAGTCCAAACCCCCAAATATGAATAAATATGAACCCCCAAATAAGAAATTGCACCTACACACAAACACACACTCATTTGACCAAAAGCTTTGCTGAGTTTGGATTTGAGGAAAGAAAACAACACTGACAAGTAAAAACCATCCTGATATATTTATTTAACTACTATTGCAGACACAGCAGACATGTTATGCAATTTTCAGTCCTCCATGCTCTGAGAAAAAAATATCCAGCAATCCTCACTGCACAGAGGACAGCAGAGCACTGTTTGCAGCAATGTAAAGAGCTCTAGCACCAGAAGAGAAGGCAAAAGACCCATCCAGGCCCGCTCTTTCTGCATTTTCTTCCCCCCAGTGCCATCTCCCCAAATTACTCACTTTTCTCCATGCTATCAGCATTTATTTCCCATTCTTTCCTGCTAGCACCTTCTCAACTAGATGCTTCCTGCCTGGTAATCTTGGGAGAAGACATAAGAAGCCAAGAAATTATAAAATAATACAACAGTAAGTGATGCAGGTGTATAACAATGTTGCTTCCCAGTGATGTTTGGCACAGGGAACCAAGAGTGGAAGAGATTTTAAAGCTTATGAGGGATACACAGGGTTGAAAGCAATGGACTGTAGCTGCCGTATGAGTCATTTGTATATTCCTCCAATCTATGAAGAGTAACAGTGATAATTAGGTATGAAACCCCAGCCCTAAAGTAGCAACTGTTAGGGTGGACCCCAAACACAAATAAATAGAGCTTTAAGTAACAGAGGTGGCTTTGCCTGCTCTCATTTTCTTCTGAGATAAAAGCATAGGCAGGAGGGCATTTCCTGTTTCCAATTTAGGAGGATGCAGTCAGAGACCGACTACTCCAGCTGGACTGTCACAAGTCCATGGGGTCGGATGAGATTCACCCATCAGTGCTGAGGGAACTGGTGGAGGTGATAGCTGAGCTGCTTGCCACCATCTATCAGTGCTCCTTGTTGGCTGGTGAAGTCCCAGAAGACTGGAGGCTTGCCAGTGTGACTCGCATCTACAAGAAGGGTTGTAAGGAGGATCTGGGGAACTACAGGCCTGTTAGCCTGACCTCAGTACCAGTGAAGGTTATGGAGCAGATTGTCCTGAGGGAGACGATGTGGCATGTGCAGGACAGCTGGGGGATCAAGCCTGGCCAACATAGGTTCACGAAGGGCAGGTCCTGCTTGACCAACCTGATCTCCTTCTATGATCCTTCTATGACCCGTCTGGTGGACAAGGGGAAGGCTGTTGATGTAGTCTACCTAAACAGCAAAGCCTTTGACACTGTCTCCCACAGTATTCTCCTGCAGAAGCTGGCAGCCCATGGCTTGGACTCTTGTCTGGGTAAGGATCTGGCTGGAGGGCCAGGCCCAGAGAGTGGTGGTGAATGGAGCTAAATCTAGCTGGCAACCAGTCATGAGTGCTGTTCCCCAGGGGTCGGTGCTGGGGCCTGTCTCTTCAATACCTTAATGATGATCTGGATGAGGGCATCGAGCGCACCCTCAGTAAGTTTGCGGATGACACCAAGTTGGCTGGAAGTGTCGATCTGCCTGGGAGTAGCGAGGACCTACAGAGGGATCTGGACAGGCTGGATAGCTGGGCTGAAGCCAATGGGATGAGTTTCAACAAGACCAAATGCCAGGTCCTGCACTTTGACCACAAGTACCCCAGACAATGCTACAGGCTTGGGGCAGAGTGCCTGGAAGACTGTGTAGAGGAAATGGACCTGGGGGTATTGATTGATGCTCGGCTGCACATGAGCCAGCACTGTGCCCGGGTGGCCAAGAAAGCCAATGGCATCCTGGTTTGCATCAGGACAGTGTTGCCAGCAGGAACAGGGCAGTGATTGTTCCCCTGTACTCAGCTCTGGTGAGGCCGCACCTGTGTCCAGTTTCGGGCCCCTCACTGCAAGAAAAACATTGAGGCCCTGGAGCGGGTTCAAAGGAGGGCAACAAAGCTGGTGAGGGGTCTGGAGCACAGACCTGATGAGGAGCGGCTGAAGGAGCTGGGATTGTTCAGTCTGTAGGCTCAGGGGAGACCTCATTGCTCTCTATAACTACCTGAAGGGAGGTGGTAGTGAGCTGGGGGTCAGCCAATTCTCTTGTGTAACTGGTGATAGAACTAGAGGGAATGGCTTCAAGCTGCGCCAGGGGAGATTCAGGCTGGAAGTTAGGAAACACTACTTCTCTGAAAGAGTGGTCAGGAACTGGAATGGGCTGCCCAGGGAGGTGGTGGAGTCACCGACCCTGGAGGTGTTCAAGGAACGTCTGGATTTTGTGTTGAGGGACATGGTTTAGTGAGAGCTATTGGTGATAGGTGGATGGTTGGACTGGACGTCCACTATTGGTGATTCTGTGATTCTATATTTAGAGTTTCCAAATTTGGGGCATGGACATGGAACTACTAGCGTCCAAAGGAAGGCTATAAAGATGGTGAAGGGTCTGGAGGGCAAAAAGCGTGAACAGTGGCTGAGGGCACTGGGTTTGTTTGGCTGGAGAGCAGAGGAGGATGAGGGGAGGAGCTCCTTATGGTGGTCTGCAGCTCCTCACAGGGAGCGGAAGGGCTGTGCTGATCTCTGCTTTCTGGTGTCAGAGACAGGGACCGAGGGAACAGCATGGAGCTGCATCAGGGGAGGGTCGGAGGGGTGTGAGGAAAAGGTTCCTCACCAGAGCATGGTTGCACTCTGTTAGATGTTGTCAATGAGAAGCAGAAATACTTGAGCCACAGACAGATGTCACATGACAGACAGTCTGTTCTTAGTTGATATTAAGTGTCTTTTGTTGGTTATATTTTTATTCAGAATACCCCCAGGACAAGAATAAAAGTCAAAATGAGAGCTTTGTACATTGCCAGGCTTTCTGATTTTCTCCCAAAGCTTCCAGTCGTTATACAACCACCTCCTCTCACAATACTGAGTAACTAGCTGGGTGATAAAAACATCAGACGAAACTCAGCATCAATAAAAGCAAAGTAATCCATAAAGGGAAATCCAATTCTAACAATACATACACAATGTGGGTTCTAAATTAGCTGTTACCACCCATGAAGAAGGCTGGGGAATCACTGTGGAATGTGCTCTACAAATACTGGCTCTATGCTCATGCCAGTCACATATGAAAGAAAAATCTTGGGTTATATTAGAAAAAATAATAGAAACAAGAGGAAGAAAAATATCATGGTGGTGTTGTATAAGTTAATGATGCGTTCCTGTCTTAATACCACATGCATTTTGTGTCAACACATCTTCTTAATACATAGCACAGTTAACAAAGATAGAGAAAAGGGCAGCAAAGACGATGAGGAATATGGAAAGACTTTTCCAGGAGAGCGGGAATAGTGATTGTGAGCTTGGACAACAGCAGCAAAAAGTGGGAGGAACAGAACTCAATTAATCACTATACCTGCAATTACAGCCTAAGAGTAATCTAATGAAATTATCCAAACATGAATTTAAAGTATTTTCACTCAGTCTGTGACCTTGAAATCTGGAACTTTCTGTTGCAGGATATTATGGCCACCACAATTAAACATGAAGTTCAAAAGAAATTATTGATGAAGTACAATTCCTCCAGTTCCTGTGGAGCAGGATGCCAAAGGACTCTCCACAAGATTGAAGAACACAATGAAAAAGTCCACTCTGTATGTTAATATGAAGAAGTCTAGGTTTCAAATCAATAAGATAAAATTCTGTAAACAGTTGGTGACCAAGGAAAAATATATTGGGTCATAAGTGTAGTCTGAAAACTCAGTACCTCCAAAAGGTTTTACGTAGGTCCTTCTTTCTCCGTTCTCTCTGCGTGCTTCCACCATATTGATTCAGCGTAACTCACCAACTCAACAGAAAACAAATGCACCAAAGGGCTAGTTTTCTGCTGGGCTGATGAATCAAATCAGATGATCAGCCATATTCTGAAGGAGTAAAAGTATAGGAGGAGGAGAGAAGAAAGGTGGACAGCTGGATCCCCATTCTCTCATGGCAGTAGGTCCTGAGGTTGGCTCTGATGTGAAACTACAGCTTTAAGAGTCACCTGTATTGATGCTAAAAACAGGATGGAAATAAAGGTCTCAAAAAGAATAAAATGATCTCTACTTCTAGTTCTGGGGTGTTGCTTTTTTTTTCCCTTTCTTTATCTTTTTGTGGAGGGGGAGCTATGATTTCAATTAACAGCTGCTGTTACAAGAGAATATTATTTATATTAAAGCAGAATTCTTCTGCCAGAAGGACCATGAACCCAAAGGTGGGATACATGGGAGTTTGTGTGATCGTTCTGTCAATGCAGCATCTCCTGAGATTTCTTTGTTTTTAATCTCATTCTACAAATCCTGCAATGCTGCACTCCTTTGATGCAGCTTCGTGGGATTCCTATTAATTGTATTCACTTTTGTTTCCAGAAAGCTTGTGATTTCATCATCTGCTAACATATGCTGAAATGCATGTGTCAGTTTTATAATAAATTCCCAATATATAAAAATATCTATAAAACACACAAACACAAAATTAGTTTGTAACAAAATCTCAAGTTATCTGTTTATTAGGGAAAAGCAAAGTTGGTAGTGCTGTCAATTACAGGAAGAGCGAGGCAGTTTTAATAATAAAACAGCATTCACAGCTTCTCATAACTACACTAAGCAAATTGTTTGGGCTGAAAATTTCCATGCCAGCTGTCCGCCTCAGGCTGAAGTTTTTTGGAGAAATTCAGTCAAAACAGTTCAGCAGATTCTGAGAACAAGGCTAGGGAAAAATATGTTGTTTTACCCATGTTAAAAAAATGCCTTCAGCCTTCTCTCTAAAATCTCCTCTGGGATATTCAGGACTTTAGAGGAAGGACTTCAAATTTGCCTGGGAGAGGACTATTTTTCTTTCAACAAATTTTATGGGAATCTGTGTAAACTTGGCCAATTTTAGACATCTTTGACAAAACGCTTCTGATACATGCTCCTGGGTGCAGTTGTGCATGTTTGCCAGCTTCAATCACTTACATTTCCACCTGTGTGGGACTAAACAAGATGCTTTGTGCCTTGGGATGTGCCAGGTCTGCTTCCCACTACTAAAATCAAAATCAGAGGCACTCGTCATGTTTGACATTCACCATGTGGTCATCCCTATCCAGAAGGAGCAGGATGAGTTTGGGACAAGAGACCTGGCATTTGGGGAATGTCACTGGGATTGCAGGATGGGGCTGGAAAAGGCAGCAAATAAGAACAGATTGAGTGGTATGGACCAGGAGGGATCTGTTTTGGGGAGCAGAGTACTCTGTGAAATCAAGCTATGACCATCTGTTAATTTAAACCACTGACACGTATAAATACCAAAGTGATGCAACATGACAAAGCTACTGGTTTTTAGAAGACTTCTTTAAAAATGCATCCAACCAAAAAGATACTAACAGATCAATAATGAGATTTAAAAGGCCATGCTGGACACCCACCATGTAAAAAAAAAACCAAACCACGCTGAAAGTTGCTTTAATGAAGTACTCTGCCTTCAGCATGATGCAGTCATTATTCACAGGACCGTGTTTTATCCAAACCAGCCTAGAAATGCAGCCGTGAGAACAGGAAGAAGATGAGGTTTATGATCCCTGTCTCAGCCGGTGCAGAGCTGGAAGGTTTGTAGTGACTCAGCAGAGGATGGAGGAATGAGGGTGAATATGTTTCAGATTAAGACAGACAAATGATGTCCTGAGACCACGAGCAACATTGAGCAAGTAATTTCAACCTAAAATTTCGCAACTGTGTTGAAGCAAAGCGTGTTGCAACCTCTGGATACTCATTTTGATAGCTCAGAGCCTGACCTGCTTACATGCCAGTTGCCCACAATAGCAATTAAAGTCTGCGTGGATTTTGCTTTACCACCATAAGTAGCCCCTGTCTACACGAGCAAATCCTGAGATCTGCTCTTGAGATTGCTCTTTGCTTTCTAGCACAGGAATCTGTGCCAGTGCCAAAATGCTGATCACACCTTAAACCCGTCCGCGCAAAGGGCAATCTTCTAGAAATAGCAGCATTGTTTGTTCCAGGCTGGCTGTCGGGATCTATGCTGTACCAAGCCCAACCAACCAATGCTTTGTCTATCAGCAAGCAGGAAGGACATTTCAGGAACTCTCATGGCCCACTATCTTTTTCTAACCACCTCTGGGAGCTACTTCTGAAGACTTTTTGACTCACCACTCTCCCTTCCTAATTCTTCATTACATGAGAAAGTTGAAGATGGAGGTTTTCAGCACCCAAAGAAATAGAAGCGGTTCAAAAGTAATTAATTGGCAAAATACTGAAACTTTTCCATTATCAAATTTGGAATTGGGCCATGTAAGTCCAGCCGACCCAAGGGAAGATATGTTTTATGACTGTGCGGCCTCTGGGACTTTGCTTTCATGTGGGTAGGTTGAAAAAGACATTTCTTCCTAGGAATTAAATCCTGGCATCTCCCTCCCTCCATACAGTATGATGCTGAAGGCCAAGCCTGATTTTATGACCCAACATTCTAAAACACAACACACAGCCCTAGATTCCAGATTTTAAGGATTTGATCCTGACATTTCCTAACTACTGTCTGTTTCACTAAGCAACCTCCAGAATATTTTGAAGACTCTGTGTACGAACACAGGCAAACAGTACAACTTCTACTCAGGCTTAAGAAAGCTGCACTGAAAAATCTACAAAAAAAACTACAAAAAAGGGCAATGAAACATCTCCTGCATCCATGTTTGCTCTTGCTGGCTGAGTAGCACACATGCCACCAGTACCATGGAGGTACTTGCAGCAGCGAAGCAGAACTCTGAGCTTCTGTGGTTTTCCTAGACTGTAGCAAATACGACTTTACTGAAACCTGAGGCAGTATCAGTGAGATCTAACTGAATCATCTCCATTTAAATGGACCGATAAAAGCTCCTCCGCCTAAATGGGCCAGCAGCTCCTTACTTTTTTCCCCTTTTTTGTCTCTCTCCTTTAAGAAAAGCACAGATGTGGCACATCCTAGAAAACAAATCTTACTTGGAATAGGAATAGGAAACCAAACTGCCAGCCGTGTTCCTTTTCATGCAGCATTTTCCTCCTTTTGGTTGGAAATACACTGGGAAAAACACAGATTTCCATGTCTGGTGCTTTAACAAGAATCTTTACATCAAAAGAAATCATCCCTGTTGATACTTAACAGATAGCAGGGCAATATATATGATGAAGTTTGAATCGTACAGAATAAATAGCTTTGTTTACAGCAATTTGACATAAAGGCATTTGTGTGTAGGACTCAAACTTCCCCAAAAATGTAAACTTTCTTTAGGAAATGTTTATCACTCCACAGAGACAAACGAGCATACTCTCCTACTCAGATTTCACCTCCACCTTTAAAGATTCTCCAGGAAGCCAGCAAAATAGATCTATATATATATATATATTATGAGGAAAATATTGTGAATATCAGCACAGTGTAGTAATAATAGAACAGAATCATAGAATCACAGAATGTTGTGAGTTGGAAGGAACCCACAAGGATCACAGACTCCAATTCCTGGCTCCACACAGCACCACCCAAAAATCAAACCATATACCTGAAAGCAGTGTCCAAACACTCCTTGAGCTCCAGCAGCTCAGGGTTGTGCCCACTGCCCTGGGCACACTGTTCCATGCCCACCACCCTCTAGGGCACAGCCTTTTCCTTATGTCCAACCTGACCCTCCTCTGTAGATAATAGTAATACATGTATGTCCTATAGCCACACCAAAGCATCACTCGTCAACTTATGGTGATTAGTTAGAGGAAAAAAAAAATCTACAAGTTTTCCTTTTTAATCTAATAGCAAAGAGAAATCATATAACTGTATATTAAAATAAATAAACAAGTACATAAATATTTTATGATTTTCTCTCAACCATGCTGGTCAGGGACCCATGAACACAAAGTCACTGCCTAGCGGTACATGATGCTGCTTCAAAGTGCCCAGCAACGCCAATGTGACAGTTCAAAGCAGAAAGAGAACACTTCAACTTTTAGTTAAAATACACTATGCTGATGGATCCGGTAGCAGGGCAGGTAACAGCCATACTTCACATGCAAATTGACATTGATTTACAGAGTTTCATCTCTTTGAATCGAATCTGAGAGTTTCAAGCTGCTTTGCTTTTTGATATGACAATTACGCATTTTTAAGTGGTTTGCCTTTAAAAAGAGAAAGCAGAGTTTCAAGTGCCTATGGAGATAAGATGAAAAGTGAGAGCGCTGTTAAAGGATATATCAAATAAGCAAGTTTTTTTTGTTTATTCATTTTCTAAAATCTTCTTCCACAGCAATTTTTTTTAAAACAGCCTTGATTTGAAATCTTAATGTGAAATCCCTTTTGTCGCGCGACATCCATCCTGCCAAATCCCCCTCATCATGCTATTACTGCAATATTTGTAACTTTTGATCTGGAAACATCAAGTTATGTAAGACCATAGATCTCCTTCTCGCAAGGAGGTGATTCTGTCAGAAAATGAAGCAGTGAAGCGGTAACTTGAACAGAACCAGAGATGACTTTCCCAAGGAAAAGGGTCGTGTTCTTAAGCATCTTGGCTGTTTTAAAGTGCAAGAGCTCTTTTTACTCCTGAGAGGAGAAACGGCCAACAAGCAGGTGAAAAATAATCAGAGCGCACTCTTAATTGGAATATTGTACTTGTTGTAGAGGGAATGAAATCACATTTTAGTTATTATGCACCCTGGGAAGCCAATCAAATCAAACAAAAGCAAAAGCAAAAAAATAATACTTTGCTCACTTTATAAAACAAAAGAGAACATTTTCTCTTGCCAGCCTACTATCTGCTCAGCAAAACAAAAGGAAAGTATTGAATTTAAATGAGTGAAGTAAAAAATTAAGAGAGGAGGGCTTCCAAACCCTACTTTTCTCTGCGTGCATCTCTCCTTCCCCAGACCCACTGAAACCAGTGATGAATCCTTTTTTCTATCCATGTAGCACAATAAATCATCAAAGGAAGATCTCCCCTCCATTCCCAACCAAAACCAGATGATCAGTTTCACTCTTTTCTTGCCATGATTATTTCTTCCCTGCTTTCCCATCCTTTAAAACCAGAAAAAACAATTTTTTTTTTCCTAGAAAAGCCTTTCTAATCCAAGTCCTCTTGCTAATAAAACAAGGAAACTATGAAGTTTGCTTGCATGCCTCGCTCATCCCTCTTCCCTGCCAAAATACAGTCTGAGAACCTCTTTTCACACACACACACACACACACACACACACACACACACACACAAATCCTCTTTCTCCACCCCAACATAAAATCTGCCCTCAGGCCCCACCTATAAAGGATAGATAAATCTCAAGTTACCCCTCGTATGGAGGTGTAACCATACATACACATATATAGGGGAAGAGAGGGTAAGACACGGAGGCAGAACTCGCTGCAGAAACAGAACTCCCTCTTAGTTCAGTGGCAGTAACTCCCTATTTGAGTGAGGGCTTTTTGTTTTTTTTTGGGTGGGAAAAGGGGGGAAACTGAAGCAGCTTGTGTGCAGAGGTCCTTCCTCTCCTTCCCCTGCCACAGCTGTGGGTGCAGAGCCTACATGAGGAGATCCTGTGCTGATGTGTATGGGATACACAACCCAGGTAACATCTTCATGTGAACCTCATGCTGCCCTCCTTGTCCTAAAGCTGACCATATTCTTCCAGTTCACATGCTGTCCCAGGGGACACATTTATATGGGATTTTAGCAACAGGGAATCCTCTTGGCCATGAAAGGACCCACAGCACAGGACTGATCAACAGCACTGAAGCTGGGGATCAAAGAGGGAAGGGCAGCTCACCATGGCCACAACAAATTCCTACGGTCTCATACGGCAGGCAGCGCTTGCTCTGAAGCCTCACCTCGCTGCAAAACAGTGCAACAGAGAGAGAGATGCCTCTTCCTACCTTTATGGCTCAAGAACCCTGCCACACACACACAAATATACAGCTCTGCTCCCTGTTTTTTCCACCCAAGCCCATGAAAGTGCTACAGGCTGAGACACCAAGTGGGAGGTTCCCGGCTCGGAAGAAACCAATGAAATAAATTAAATACAAGGCAGTGGCTCAGCCTCCCCCAGCAAGGCAGGAGGGATACGTGCGGGCTCCGATGGCCGATCCCTGCCCTGGGCTTCTCCCTCCCAGACCCTGCTGGCACAAGTGCACGATGGCATGGTAAATGGTGAATCTTGGCTATTGCAGGCACACATGGAGCACACGTTGGGAATGGAGGGGAGGGGCTGCCCTACGAGCAAACAATTTTATTAGGGTCAGCGAGTGCAAAAGAAATGGAGTTGGGAGAGTTCAGGGTCTGCTGAGGTCCTCTGCTTGAATTCGGTGCTCTCAAGCAGAGAGCCCCACACCACCAACCTGCCACTCTGCAGAAGTTCCCCCAGCAAAGCACACAGACAACTTCCAGCTTGAAAGCGTTGCTCTCATTTCCTCATTTTCTGCCCGTCCCCTAACATGGGACATTAGGCAGAAAACAAAAATTAAAAACTAAAAATTCAAGATGAAACTTCTCTGCAGAAAGTTAAGAATGAAAATGGAGGAGATTATTTATGAATTTAATGGTTTTTTTTTCTTTTTTTTTTCTTTTTTTCCTTTTAATTATGACGAATTGAACTTTCCTGGAAGGACCATGAGTAAATGCATTCAAGGTGCAGATAGGTCTTGTCTATGTGGGCAGTAAGTATTGAGCAAGCTGTGTTTTGGCTGCCTGAAAATCATATTTCAAAGACTGAGAGTCCCATAAGACAGGAAGACGGTGGCATAAATATGTATATATATATATTTTTCCAAATTATGTGCTTACATGGTTATAACTGCTGCAAATTTCTAAACGTGGTCATAGTGAGGCAGAGTGAATACATACTGCCTCCTACAAAGTGCTTTTCAATTTTTAAATTATTTTTTTAAAGGTTTGGCACGCTCTAACTACGACTTGTTCCAAAGTAAAATAATCCAGATATTGTAGAGCATTTTTTAAAATTAAAAAAAATAATTTAATAATAAGAAAAGAGGAAATAAATGCTTTTTGATATTATTCTGTTCTGCAGCCAAAATGTGTGTATCAGAATGCAAATTGATACGAATATCAGCACGAGTCTGAACCACTGCACCTCTCCCAATCACTCTAGCATCTTTTTTTTTTCCCACCACCACACTGTTTGGGGAACCCCAATACTAGCAGGGCATGGCCAGAAGCAGAGCTTTCACATTTAACGCCTGAGACACAGAATTGTCAGCCAAGTTGCAGCCAAGCACATTCCCTCATAATTTGTCTTGAAGGCAAAGTCACCCCCCTGGAAAATGGGAGACCCCTTCCCCATCCTCTACTCCAGCTCAGATCCAAATGTAAACACACACACACTCCCACAACACAGTACCCTGCCGCAGGACATGGGGACAGGGCAAGGGTTCAGTTAAAGCAAAAGCAGCTTTGTGCAGCTGAGAAATACTGAAGGACTTCCTTTTTATTTTCATTTTTTCCCTCTTTTTCTCTTCCTCCCCCCCCCCCCCATCCTTTTACTATTACATAAATAACACCAATTGATCTGAAAGCTGCATCCTTGCTCCAGTTCCTCTCCATCTGCACTGCTGCCTCCCCCAGCACAGCCGCACTGCTTGGGGTGCAGAGGGAAAGGCTTTGGGGTTCGGCTGAGAGAACCCACCCCAAACACACCCCGAAGCAAGATATGCTCACACTGAGGGTGTCTAATCCCCACCAAGAGCCTCTGCCAACATCTCCGGGCTGCTGCTGGATTGCTGCAAACTGTGCGGAGGGAGCAGCAGGGGCTGAGATGCGAGGGGAGGAAAGCAAGCCGAGTACAGGGAGGGATGGTGGGGAGAGAAAGGCAGGGATTCAGGGAGATTCTCCCCAGCCCTAAGCCCTGTGCCTGCCTGCTCAGTGGGGAGAGGGAAGGGGGAAGGGAAAACTGGAGGGAGGCGATCACAGAAACGCACTTTTCGGAGCAAAACGCAAAAGCTTACCATGTCTGCAGGCTTCCCCCAGCGAAATGCCACTTATGTGTCCAGCGATCCCAAAGTGGGCAACTACAGGCAGGTACCGGAGCGCAACACACCACTGCCACCCCAAAAAATCAAAATCAAAATAAAAAAGACCGGTCCAGCTTCTTTCTTGGCAGGAATCGTCCCTGGTAGGACTGCCCAAAATAAGCAGCTGCAATCCAAAGGCTTTATTTAAAGCTTCCCCCCTCCTCCTCCTCCTCTCCTTGCCTCGCTCTCTCTCTCCCTCTCTCTGTTACACACAGAGAGAAAGAGAGACACACACAGGTTACATGAATGGGAGGCAGGAGCCGGCGCTCCCGGGCTGGGAATGACAGGCACACATGCGGCCGGCTGCTGCGCACCGCGGGCGGCTCGGTGCGGCATGGGCACAATGGTGGCGTGGAGATGGCTTGGGCATGGCTATGGTGTGGGGATGGCTTGGGCATGGGGTTGGGGATGGCTTGGACATGGGCATGGGGTGGGGATGGCTGGGGCATGGGTATGGGGTGAGGATGGATTGGGCATGGGCATAGGGATGGCTTGGGCATGGGCATGAGGAGGGGGATGGATTGGGTATGGCTATGTGGTGGGGATAGCTTGGGTATGGGCATGGTGTTGGTGTAGATTGAGCATGGACATGGCGTTGAGGTGGACTGGGCATGGCTGTGGGGTGGCGATGGGTGTGAGGTGGGAAGGGGTTGTGATGGGGGCATGGGGCAAAGATGGATATAGGTATGGGCGTGGGGAGGTGGTGGACATGGGCATGCATATAAAAGGGAAATTGGCATGGGCATAGCCATGGGCATGCAGAGGAGTTGGATGTGGGCATGGGAAGGAGTTGGATGTGGGCATGGGAAGGTGATAGACGTGGGAATAAGCATGAACATGAAATGGGCATGAACATAGATGTGGGCATGAGAAGCTGATAAACACTGACATGAGTATGAAATGGAAATTGGCATGGTAATAGGCATGGGCATGGGGAGATAATAGGTATGGGCTTGAGGAGAAGATGGACGTGGACATAGGGAGGAGTGGATGTAGGATGGGAATGGGGAGGTGATCAATATGAGAATAAACATGAATGGGAAATGGAAATGGGTGCAGCATTGGTGTGGGCATGGAGAGATGATGGAAATGGGAGTTGGCAGGAGAATGAAATGGAAATGGTCATAGAGGAAATGGACATAGGAAGTAGATGGATGTTGAAATGAGCATGGGGATAGGGAGGAGACAGATGTTGGCATAGGCACAGGCATGATGTGGGAATGAAAATGGGTCCACATGAATATGGCATGGACAATGGGAGGAAATAAACATTGGTGTGGACATGGATGTAGGAAAGGAATAGTCGTGGCAGAGACAGGTGTGAATGTAACATGGGCATAGGGAGGGGATGAGCATGAGATAGATATGAACACGGTTATGAATACGAGTATGGGAAGGTTGCAAATGTGGGCAGACCACATGGTAGGGATGCATAGATCTGGACATGAGCATGAGATGGGAACACACATGGGTAGGGAGATTACATGGGCATAGGAAAAGAATGGATATGGCATAGGCATAGCATTGGCCTAAGGTGAATAAGGGAAGGATAAATGTCATGAGGATGGGGGGAAGATGAGTGGGGGTGTACTCACTGGACACAGCTGGAAATGGAATTGGCATGGGAATGAGATGATGATAGGTGCAGTATATATGGAGGGGATGAGCATGAACAAGAGTGTGAGATGGGAATGGCATGGCAAAAGAATGGACAAAGACACAAGAAGGGTGAAGACGTGGGCATAAGAATGGACATGGGTATGGACATGGTGAGATGAGATGGGTGTGGACGTGAGTGTGAGCATGGGCATTTGAAGGTAACAGAGAAAGCAGAGGATGGGAATGCACTTGGGCATGGGATGGGTCTGAGTTGGGCTTGTGAATAGGTTGAGTGTATGCATGGGGTAGGCATGGGGATGTGATAGGCTTCAGCATGGGAGTGGGATAGAGATGAGGTTAAGGACAGGGGTGGGATGCAGATCCACCTGAAGCAGTGCTGCTGTGCCCTGATTCTGGTGACCCTCCCTCTATCTTCCCAGGGTCAGGTGGGTTCTAGCTTCAGCACGTGTAATGAAGAGGAAAAAACTCCTGTCTGTTCCTTCCTATTCCTGGTTAGACAAATTATGCAGTGCCTTGCTTTTGGGGTCAGGAAACATCATACACAGTGGTGTCAGTAGGTTATTGTTATTCTTATTAATAATAATGCATAATTGTTTTGTTTAATAATTTAAGCCAAATTCTCAGGAAGAAGGACTGCAAGATTTCAATTGCATAATTTAAAGTTATGTCCTCATTGAGAGGAAGATCAATGCTGCCAGCTTCTACCTTTTAAATATTTGTTTGTGCTGTTGGTTTTCTTTTTGTTGTTTTTTTTTTTTTTTTTTTAATTTAAACTGTAATGATGGGGTATTACATCCTTTTAATGCTCTTATTCAGTGTGGTTTAAAAGGAGAAAGGTGGGTGTTATTTTTAAATGTTAGGCCCTGCTACTGTTTCATTTCCTGACCTTGGGCAAGTCCTTCATAACTTACCCTTATCCGGATTCATCTGTTGCTTTTTACACTCAGTCCATTATTTTCTCATTCACCTAAAAGTCACACTTTTCTGTTTCAAGTCCCTCCTTAAAATTTACTCCTGCAAAACTTTGCAGCACCAATCTCTGCATGGCTTAAATTGGAGTGATACTAGATTAAACTCTAAAGCTGCATTGTAAGAAGAGTGCAGAACATAATGGATTGCAGTATTTTATGCAGTGCTTTTAGGTACGTGGGGACTATCCTCTTCGTGTCATATCTTTAAATCAGCCAGGTATAAGTTAGCTCTGTTCTGGTTTTATTTCTCATCCTAAAATTTCCAGCCTTTGAGAAAGGCATGAAGGGGAAATGGTATTTTAGTCCAATCTCAGAAATCAGGGTAGAGGGAAATCAGAACATTAACTTAAACAGCGGAGTTCTCGATCTAAAGGTCTGCTTTGCAAAATAGCTGCTGCTGTTCACTGTCTTTTCAGCCATGCACATTAAAAAAGAAATACGTCTACATTGCTCTTAATGCCTGTGGAATGTATTCCACATCAGGAATTTGGACTCTAGAAAAAGGTAATTTAGGTCCCTGGAAGGGCAAAGTTTAATTGAAAAATATATATATTGTTAGGAATAGACTGCATACAAATTCAATGGTAATTGTATAAGCCTTTCAAAAATCATACAGTATGCAAGCTTCCAAAATTTCTGAACAAGAAACATTTCAATTTAAATGCCAAGAGGCAATTTTCCCTCTCTTGTTCAATACTAAATCAGTCACATGAGCAGTTTTCATTTGATTTTAGAAAGGAAATGGAACATCTTCACTTCCAATTGCATATAACTTTTGCTTTCTCTTGTTCTTAGTGCTCTGCCTTGTTTGCAGTACTTTCCTGCAGTTTTGAAATACTTCCATTTGATCTGCCTGTTCACTCCAACGTTATTAAAAGAAACTAGTAAACCCAGGAGTGCAGTAGCATATTGTTTGTATCCTGGTTAACAGATCAGCATCAGCACTGTTTGTGTAATTGGCCTTTCCCTGTTAACTGAATTAGACAATAATGCTCTTGGAATAATAACATAAAATAAAGCAGTAGTAATTTAATGAAAAAAAAAAAAAAAAAAAAAAAGACTTTGCTTAGGAAAATCCCCTGCTTCAGTACATAGCAAATTACCGTGGTTGCAGAAGTGTGCTGCATACCAATTTGTGGCATATTTCATGAAGATGTTAATTTTGAAATGTCAGTGTTCACCAGCTTGCCATATTGTGCCTGCGTCCTGCGCTATGGTAGATTGTCACAGTTGAAATAGTCTTTGTGAACAGAAACTATTAAGTCAAACTCTCTTCCAGATAGTGCTTATGCAGTGTTTATAAAGAAGGTACATCTGTGGAACGAGAAGGTGATTGAAAAGACTCATGCATGAGCCTGTTAGACCTTGTGCTTGAGGAGACAAGGAGAGCAAGTCCTGGAGCTGTCATTCAAATTAGTATTTAACAGTTCTGATGTTGGGTTGTGATTCCATTTACTCCCACAAACCTATGAAAACACCTGTCATAAATTCCCCATTAATCAAGTAAAAAGTAGCAACATCTGCTCTGGTCAAAGGTTTGTTGCTGAAGAAGCTCAGCAGAAGTGTCTTTTCTTTGGTTGGTTGGATAAGCACTTTGCAAAGAGATGCCACACCAGGTTGCAACCTCTGCTAGAGATTTATTTAATATATATATTTTTTCATTTCCAAGAAACTAATGCAGATCGGAGAACTCACATGTTTTAATCAATGGAAGTGAAACCATTTGCCTTTCAGAGACTATAAAATAATACACACCCTAGGGTTCAATGCTCTTTTCTACTCCTCCAGAACATTCTTAAGGGGAAATCACTCTTTTCTTGATGAAAGTGCAATTCAAATGTGGAAATATGCCATTCTTCATGCTTTCTCCATAGGGAGCAAAATGATTTCTGTAATTAAACCCTTTTTACCAACATTTCCTGATGAGAATAGGCTTTTTTTAGACAGGGGAAAAAGCCATGTACAAAAGGATTTGCAAAACCAGGTCTGGAGGGTTTGACCTTTAAGCCTCTCTTTGAATTAGTCATTTTGTTTGAAAGGTGCATGAGGATGAGGCACGTAAAAGCTGCAGCTTAAGTTTCCAATCAGGCACTGCTGAAAGGACATGGCTGCAGGACAAAGGAAGGTGTGGGGACCTCTGCTAACATTAGTCTGGCTATTACGAATAGCATTAGCCCTGAAAAGACACAGCCCAATCTTTAGCAAGCTTTATCAGCCCCAGTGTGGAACTTGGGACCTTGTTCTGCTTGAGCTATGGTCTGTGCTATGGCATCATAGTGCTCTGGTACTTGTGGTAGCTAGATTAAAGAGATCCAGCTTCTCCAATATATAGGAATGTGTATTTTAGGGAGAAAAAAATTCTCAGAGTGGTGAGGCATTGAAAATACCTCAGGAAAGTGGTGGAGTCACCAATCCTGCAAGTTTTCAAGTGCCACCAATGTGGCACTGAGGGACATGGTCATTGGATGCAATGGTGGTTGGACTAGATGATCTTAGAGGTCTTTTCCCACTTTAATGATTCTATGATATCTGGCTATTATAGGCAGCGTAGACAAAACTGGAGTTAATTAAGGAATAGAGCCTATATGTGTGTTCTGTATGTGTGACTCAGAAATGAAGTACACATCATGCTTCTTGTCACCATACAGTGGATCCATACAGAGCCCAGGATATGGGGCCGACCTCTTGGCACAGCTGAAGGTGTAGAGCTCACTGCTGTGTGATGGATATCAGGGCTGAACCAAAGCTAGATGCTGAATCCTGAAGTTCTCACTTCAGGATGTGAGGTTTGCCAAAAGTCTTTGAGTGGGGAGTGGGGGCAGAAATCACACAGGACTCATAACAAATACTTTGGGCAAATTTCCCTTTTCTTCCTCCTCTCTCCACGGGATGTCTTCAGCTTAAGTCAGCCTGTGTTGACTTCTCTCCACCACGAGCACCATGAGCTGGTTGCCAGGGTAGGAACAATGTTAACATTTAATTATTCTTTCAATTTATTGGCTGATGTCTAGCAGGATGCTAAAGATTGGAGGAGCTCCTCCTATCTTGTCTGTGTCTTTTGTAGCATTCCACTGGATCTCAGGGCTTAGGAAGGACAGAACTGAGCATTTACCTGCAGTACTAGGTCTTATCCTTTCCTTGTTTGCAAAGTATCACTGCCTGTTATCATACCTGAGAAATCAGCAAAGGCATAAGATGGAGATGAGAGTCTGCTACTACTGCTTACTCAGGAAAAGTTCCCATCAAGTGAATTGGACATTTGCCTGAGTGAGTGTTGCAGGATTCGGCCCATATGCTTCTCAGCTCTTATATTTGCATAGTGAAGAATATGCTTACAGTACAGTGCCAATAAAACAAAACTATATACAGTCAGCACAGAAAAATCAAGAGCACAGTTAAGACCATTTACAAACAGCAGCTGAGCTCTGCAGCTGACATCCAGGTTTATAACGCTGCCAGAGACCATGCTTTGTTACGGGTAATATGTACAAGGCCATTATTTATAGGCAGTTAGATGGGAGGTCCTATAAGCGTATTCTCTGTTCTGTCTTCCTTAACCTTATTATTTTCTTTCTCTCTGTATTATTTATATTTCAACTCTGTAAATGTGTCTTCAGAGAGAGAAAGAAACGAAAAGAAAGGAAAAGAATGAAGAAAGAAAAGAAAGAAAGAAAGAAGGAAAAGAAAGAGGAAGAAGGAAAAATAAATGGAAAGAAAGAAAGGATGAAAGAAAAGAAAAAGAAAAAAAGAAAGAAAAAACATGCAAAGCATTTCAGGATATATCTTTCATGGGGGACCCCTGTTCTTCAAGTCTTTGGTATTGTATAACATGTTGCATACACCATAAGCAGTCATCTCCAAGTGAGATATTCGTTCATTCATTTTAATGAAGTAGAATGAGGACCCTTTTGCCTCCAGAAATTACAAAGACATCTTATGAAGGAGAAAGAAGATTTGCATTAGGAAGGTGCATATCGTGTCAAGAAGAGTATAAATTGCCCAGAGGATCAAATTACTCTTTTCCATAGGCATATTTTCCTCTCTAAATATCTAGAGCATGCTTTTATTTTAATCCACGGGATAGGAGAGAATACTTCTTGATCCACTGTATATGACAGAATGGCCACAAACAACTGTAATACAATACATCTTCTGTACAACAGGCTGTAAGTATATTACAAGAAACTCCAGACAATAATTACTCTATTACTGCACTGTGACTTCACATCCAATTTTGCTCACCACACTGTACAGAACGGATGAAGTAGATGACTTTTATATTTTTAATAATAATGAAATGTTCAGGATTTGATATAGAAACTTGGCTACCAAGGTGATAGATACAAATAAGACCCTATTTAGAATAGCTGTGTGAATGGGAAAAGCTATTAAATTCCTATGAAATACTTTATCATATCAAATAATATTTGAGATCAAATAAAACTTGGAAGGCCAATACGCAGTCATAGTCAAGGCATTATCTCATTGTGAAGGAGACTTTACTGACAAAATCTGCTGTTTTAGACAACTTTGTAATATATCTTTATTCTCCAGTAAGGCTGCATATCTTGACTAACTTTGAATGACTCACTCTAGATTTATGTTTGTGCAATTGCAAAATTTGTATGAATAGATGCATTCATGTGCTAGTTGCTCTTGGGAAACGAAAAGTCAGTTAATTCACTCTTAGACAGCTCTGGACTTATTAAAAGGTCTGAACTGGAGACACGTTCTTTCCCCTTTAAGAACAATCTCTGAGACAGCAAAATAAAACCTTCCACTTTCCCAACACCTTCCATTCAGGTATCTTCTTTCCATGTATTGAACTAATCATTGACCTCTGAGATGGCAAAGTGAATTTACGGAACAAAAAGATGAGCTTGTGGCCATGACACAGCAGGTCTGAGGGCAACTACCATTTCTTACGCACATATTCATTATTTATTAATCTTATAGGGCTCAAACCATCCCAGTGAACCCTCAGCATACAGGTAAAGAACATCAGAATTTCCTCTATCCCATGCTCAGACCACCTCCGTCAGAAAACATGCCACTGTGCATGAGCAGGGAGCGATCAGGCTCTGCTCCCATTTTCTGCTGTTACCTCCAGACAAATGGTGTTAGTTTTACAGGCAAAAATCTAGTTTGTGTTATTGTTTGCACTTCTGAGTCAATACGGGCATGGAAGAATAAGCTGAGATATATACCTTGTGCATCATTAATAATAGTGCAGCTTCTCCGTGGCTACAATACAATTCCCAAATATTTTGTTTAATAGTAAGCAATTTATCATGTCTGCTGTATCACAATCAGGTGGTTCAGTATCCCCAATTTACAAGAGGTGCTATGCTCCACACCTATTTGTACTGCTTACACCGGGACAGAACAACAATCTGAGTGCTATCTTTCAACCTGGAAAATCCTGTTTCAATTCCCTGGTGTAGCAAAAAATGATCTAGGCTTCAGTATCCTGTATATAATACACAGATAAAAATACTTCCTTACTTTATCAGAGGATAAATGCATTAAAGTCTGTAAGTCCCACCAGTACTACAATAGCCATAATTATCTTGAATAGATACATGCAGTGCAAGTACGGCGATATTTAATACGCATCCTATGTGTATAAACCATGAGTCAGGGCTGATACAAACACAAGCTATGCTAAGGAATTAAAAATGGTGCTTACTTGCATGCTCTTCCCCCGTTTATGCTCCATTAAAATTTGTATATCACACACCAGATTCGTTTCTCACTCACGATGGAGCACGTCTCCCAGAATCAGTGGTTTTATCCCAGCTGTGCACTTATGTAGGCAGGAGCCCATTGTCCGAGTTGAGCTACTCAATCTGCAAGAGAAAGAATGAAAGGGCTCCGGTCGGTAAAGTCATTCATTACAATTTAGAAATCAGTGGGGCTGCTGGAGGTTAAGCAAGGGCAGAAATTGGTCTTTTATCATTCAAATGCCATAAGGGAGAATATATATGTAAAAAGCAAGGGATCTAGTGCTGCACATCCCTCCTCATTTTTCTTCTCTTCATTGCAAGAGGTCACAAAGAAACAATCACGTACATTTGTAGGACCAGATGCTAAATTCTTTCACAACGGATTTTCATAAGCAAACAACTTATTTTGCCTGGGATGAAGCTCCAGTGAAATTTTTATACGATCTCTATATATTTTCAGATAAGATTATTTCGATTCCTGTGCTACGTAAGGAAACTTTCTGCAAGAACTCCAAATAGTGAGACATAAAAATACCTCTCTGAAGTGGGTGAAATTTCTGAAAATTGGACTGATTTTTTTTAAAAAGCAACTTTTACAGAGCAGAATAGGAAGAAAGAAGACTGATTACAGATCTTCCATTATCGAAAGCACATCAGATTGCTGGAAAACGTAGAATAAAAGTTGTTCTGAAATGCTCTGGCAGCTTCTTTGCCTGCCTTACTGTACAGGATTCTCTCAGCTGTGATAGCTACGCACAGTATCAAGAGCACAGTAAATTTTTGTACAAATTTAAATAAAATTTTAAGTAACACTATTTATTTCAAAAACATTGTGAGTGATCTTGGTTTCAGCATTTATTCTCCCCATCTCAAGACTGCTTCACCCTGCAGCAAGTGCCCACTAAAACATGAATTGAGCATCAGATAAACCCAGCACTGCAGAGGACTCAAAGCATCCATGGTTGTCAGCAACTCTTCAGACAGGATTTTGGGTTCAACCAAGGATTCTGCCCTCTTTCCTGGGAGAAATCTGGTAACCTCTACAGCTAATTTTGCTCTCCTATCAATTCTACATGTGATAACCCTCCAAAAAGGCATAATGAAGTGGTGGATTGTTAAGAGTTAGGGTAGTATGGTTAGGTTATGGTTGGACATGATGATCTTTAAGGTCTTTTCCAACCTGAGCAATTCTATGATTCCATGATTTCATGATTTCACCTTTCTCTTCCTTTGCATTCCCCCCTTCCCATTCCTGGAGGTAACTGAAAGGGGATAAAGGATATGACAAAGGTGAGGTGTTACAAAAATTACCACCTACATCCAAGAGGGTAAATAAAATGAGTGTTTGATCCTTTAGACTGTTAGACAATGATGAGAGTAGCAGGGACCAAACAGCTAAAAATTTGAACCTCTTTTGTATACCATTCCTAAGTCCTGAAAAGGGGTTGCAGAGGTTGAAGTTTTAGTGTAGCACTATCGTTATGTAGTAAGTGTAGCATTAGAAATTGGTATTTAGGCATTGAGTTAAGGATTTGTTAGATAGCAGATTTTAAAATGATCTTTTATCCTTGTCTGAAATCCCCAGATGTAGGCTGTGTTGCCAGTTAGACTTGATCATGCCTGATCCAGTAATTTCCAGTGTGCAAGTGGGTCAGAGGGTGGGCTCAGTCATTTTCAGGATCAGATGCTACAGCTTTAATATGCTATTTAATTTATCCTATTGGGTTGGGCAGAGAAAACCATCAAAAAAGGTTTCCTGAGCCTATTGTGTCAGATTAAGGAAAGTCATATTAATGCCTTTAAATGGTAGTGCACAAAGGAGTAATGGAGCTAACGAGAAATTTGCCTTCCTTTTCCTTTCCCTTTCAAATGAGAACCTACCCCAGTCTGCACTCCGTATACCAAAGGCAGAGCAAGACAATCTCACACTTTCAGAACACAGTGAGGCATTTACTCTAACACTGTATTGCTCTGCATAAGTGCCTGATGCACAGCATCAGTTTTTAAGGGCATAATCCCCCTATCCTATAACCCCATACTATTAGCACTTAAACCCAATGGCCTCTTTTCCTAAGAAAATAAAGCTTTTACAGGAGTGCTGTCTGTCCATCTGGCTCCCCATCTGTCAGTCCTGTACCCAGCAGTATATTCTGAACCTGGTGGCTAATTTCACCTCATTCTCTAGAGGGGTGAAAGCTTAAAAGATAAAAATATCTCACATTTTATGAAAATCATTGGTGGGGGAGAAGAGAATTGACAAAGCACAGCTCACTTGAGTGAAAAGCAGTAGTATAAGCTCGTTAGCTAATTGCTCAGCTTGGGTTGCCAGCTGGCCAGTCAACATGAGCAAACTGGCCAGCTCAGCTACCTGCTAACAGCTTCTTGGACCTCTGCACAGTGCATCCAGCCAGCCAGCATAGCAGGAGAGGAGACTTTCGGGGAGGGAAGGTGTGTATACTACCTTAGGCAAAAAAAAAAGACATGGAGACATGCTGAGGGCTGAAGTCACAGAATCGCAGAATCAAGGAATGGCCCGAGTTGGAAGGGACCTCAAGGATCATGAATTTCCAACCCCCCACCACAGACAAGGCCACCAAACTCCCCATTTAATACTAGACCAGGCTGCCCAGAGCCCCATCCAACCTGGCTTTGAACACCTCCAGGGATGGGGCATCCACAAGCTTGTTGAAGAGCATGTGATGCTTTAGATGTAGATGGAGGAGAACAAAGGATGATGGGTGCAGTCTTTTTTGTGAGAAACATCATTTCTGGTTTAAATTCATGTCAGATAGATCTGTTTGTTCCTTCTGTGCTCAGGGATAAGAGTGGACTTTGTTTCTCCTGTGAAAATCTTCTAGAGCCTTGGGCAGCCTCATCTAATAGCTGGCAACTCAGCCCACAGCAGGGGCTGAAATAAGATAATCTCCAAGGTCCCTTCCAACTCAAGCCATTCTATGATTCTGTAATTCTATTATTTTATCTTTACATCCCCAAAACAACCACTCTTTTCCCCATAATCATCTAACCATGATCTATTTTGATGATTACCAGAAGAGTTAAGGGCAGAGCTTGAAGATAGGGCACGACCAGAGAACAGACTGCAAGAGGAACCTTATTATCCCCTTTCCACAACCAATAAAGGAAAGGACCAAAGGACATTTGGAATATTTGTTTGGGCATGCAAAGTAAATTTGGTACAGTCTCCCAGTCAGAGCATCCAACATCCACATTGGTAACCCTTCCCACAGCAGGGGGGATGAAGCTAGATGATCTTTGAGGTTCTTTTTAACCCAGGCCATTCTATGATTCTATGATCTCCATAGCCCTGAGAAACATGTGGTGATGACATTTTCATGCGTGGTGGAAAAGTGGTGCAAGCAGAGCTGCTCTGCTCACCTCTGTGATCAGGCACTGTACTCAGCAATATATTTCTGCCTGTGGTCCAGCCATAGAGAGTGAAAATCTACTTTTGGCTTTGTCCCACCATCAGTTAAGCAGATCTCACCTCCCTTCATCTTTCAAAGACATTTTAGCATTATTTAGTACCATCTCTGCTCCCGGAAGACTTTTCTTATACCTGACATTCCCTTTAGTGCTTAATACACTTTTGTGGCACAAAACATGAGGAACAAGACTGACCCAAAAAGTCAGCTGAATTCAGGATTTCAGAAGATAAGGTGCCCAAGTCAACCTAGCGATAAAATATGTGGTAAGCAAACCCTGTGATCAATGCAGATAGCTTAAGCTTCTGCAGTGCTAATTGCTATTACAACCTTAAGCTAATATTTGAGCCTTTCTTTTGAGCAAAGATGTGTAACAATTAGATTACAGGATTTGGGGCATTACATAGAGAGATAAAAGCAGCAGTTTTGTCATGGTCTGTGGTATTTTGTTTGCATAGAGATAACAGCAGCGATGATAATATTAATAATAACTACCCATTTCGGTCCAAAGTCTGTTTTGAGGTGCATCAGACTAGATCTAGAATCAGCCTCTTGCCTGTGGAAGATGTTATCCTAATTTTTTTTTTTTTTGAGCTGGAACATGTAGCTTGTGAGGCACTTTGTCCTTGCTGAAGAGCACAGCATGGTGTGCGATGAGCTCTGTCTGCTCAGTCATAAATGGAATAATAGAATCACAGAATGGCTTAGGTTGGAAGGGACCTCAAAGCCCATCCAGTTCCAACCCCCTGCCATGGGCTGGTTGCCCCCTACCAGATCATGCTGCCCAGGGCCCATCCAACCTGTCCATGAGCATCTCGGGATGAAGCACCATTTGCAAAGCATGGTCTGAGCTTGCTGAGAGCTCCCGTGGCTTTTATTGTGCTGTCATTCTGATGTCTGCTTCACAACTCCAGCAATGAAAAGACCTCTGTTATTTTTGCTATCTATGAACCTTATGCTTTCCTTTCTCCTGCTAGAAATGCATGTGCATGAGTGAAAACACAATATGTTTGAATCCAGTGATAAAGTAGAGCATGGAGGAAAACAAACAAACAAACAGTGCTAAACTACAGAGAAAAAACATTTTGCTACAACAGCATGCCTGATATAATGCATGTTATATTGTAATGTGGCCTGGGTCAGCATCATTAAAACTTTCTACAGTGTATTAAAAAGAGAAGGCATCTTTTTATGCATATTCTTGGGGAATGTTTTTCTATTTCACACTGCTTTTTTGATTTCTTCTCCCGGGCACCCAAGGGGGAAAAAAATCACCCCACATCTACAACAGCCAGCTTTTCCAAAGAACCATGGATTTCCTTGCCTTGGAGATAGGTCAATTCACACAGCCAAGTATTCCTCCCCACCTCCCTAGAAAGCAGAATCAGTCCCAGAAAGTAAAGGAAAAGTGTGCATCCACTGAGCTATACTGAAACTACTATAACTGCATTAAAAATACACATCTCTGATGATAGCAGTGGTTTTAAAGTGTCTCACAGCAGCTGGAAATCTGATCCCACGGACACACACAGAAAACAAGCAGAGTGACTTAATAAAACAAGAGAAGTTCCCTGTTTAAGCATGCCCTCATTTGGTCTATCAGAGATATGTAAGAAAACTGAAAAAACTCAGGGAAGTAGCCCGATAGGATATTTCTTACCCATAGGCACCAAGGTCCTTTCAGAAAATTGCATCCTGCAGTCTGTTGATACTTGCTCAGAAACTTAAAAAACAGGTTTTAAGCAGAATTCTTTGGAGAATTAGATCCAGACTCAAGAGGCTGAAAGCATCACTTGAAACAGGCGGTTTAATTTATTCAAATAAAAGCCACATAGCTCAAGGACAGGTAAGTAGGTAAATAAGCCATCACCAGCTCGTTCTTCGGAAAGAAAGGCACTGTGAAAAGCCTGCATTATAGCAGATCTCCATGTCGGAAATGAAGGAGCCTCAGGTATAGACATTTGATTTATTTTTTTCTCACCGTTGCACAGGGGAGGGTGCAGTGGCTCAACCTGTTGTAATAGAACATGTGGGTTGCTCGCTGTTGCGATGCTATTGCAGCAGCCTCTTCATTAAAAGAGGCTGCGTCTTTAGCAGCAAGGATTAATTTCCTACTTGTGAAACCAAGGCGTCACCAGGGCTGGCATTGTTCCTTGCTGCTCTTTTCCCCCCTTTCCACACCTTTTATTTCCCTTCTTTCTGACTCATAGTGAACTGGAAGGAACGCAGTAAAGGAAAGAGAGGTACTGTATGTTTCTGATTTGCTGAGCTGACAATCCTTTTGCTACTTGATTTTGCTTTAATGGGATCTTCTTGTTACCCACCTACTGTAGCTCAGAGTGGAAAATCCATGCATCAAAAGGTTGAAAGCTTGAGGCAAAACTTGCCTCCCTGCAGCTCGAGATGGGGTGAGGGAGAGACAAAGTTACCCACTTGCTTTGCAAACAGCATTAAGGCAGTTCAAGGAAGTCTGGGTTAAGGACGTTATCTTCCCCATAAAGTAATCTCCAGCAGGCTTCTCCTCCTTCTAACAACAGAGAAGCAAAGGGAAGAGTCAAATGTATTTTAAAAGTATAGAGATGTCAAGGAGAAGTGCTCAAAGGATTTCTTCCAAGTGAGATGTGAGTGAATTTCTGTTTGTTTTGTGTAGGAGGGGGGTGCATGTGTGTGTGTGCATACACAAAAGTGGACCCTGTAACAGAAAGATGCAAGACTGACTGGAAAAAGAAGTGAAAAAAAAAACCCACACTAATATACCTGGGCAACCTTCTGTTGTGCATTGGTGTGCAGGGCTATGAGTATGCATCTGCACGTGTTGTCACTTGGGTGCATCTCTGGGGACCACCTGCACGAGCCCCAAGACTTGTCATAGAATCATAGAATGGCTTTGGTTGAAAAGGACCCTCAAAATTCACTGTGCTCTAACCCCCTGCTATGGGCTGGTTGCCTCCACCAGCTCGGGCTGCCCAGGGCCCCATCCACCCTGACCTTGGGCACCTCCAGAGAGTAGCTCTCAGGGCAGCAGTGCCAGGGCCTCAGCACCCTCTGAGTAAAGAATTTTCTCCTAACATCTAATATTAATTTCCCCTCGTTTAGTTTAGAGCCATTCCCTCTTGATGGGCTTGGTGGTCTCCCTCTGTAATCCCCCACCCATGAGTTGCAGAGGGAATGCATTCAAGCTTAAAGTAACCTCTGGATATGATATTAAGACATTACACTTAAAACCAAGCCCTGAGTCCACTTGTTTTTTCACTACATTTACTCTGAGTCTTAAAGTCCAGCATCTACATCAGTTTTACTGCAGGAGGCATACGTAGAGACACTCTTTTATTGGTCCTGGGGATGTGGAGGATGAGACCAAGTCACCGAAGTGGCTTAAATCAGGCATTTGTGTTGGCGGTGGATATTTCAGCTCTGTAAATACAGACCTGATGCTTTTTCCTGCTTGACAGAACACGCTGGGAAGTGTGTGTGTACCACTTCCCTCTGCTGGAGGCAGCCCAGACTGTTACCTGCCTCCATCCAAGAATATTTCTATTGACACCAAAAGTGTTCCAGTCCCCATGATCCATCTCAGCATCGATAATGAAGCAGCCTCAAATCATTTCAGTGTCTCTCATTTATATAAAAATCTCAGTGCTGATTGTGGGATGAAACAAAGCAGCCCTGAAAGCACAGAGAAATGTATGCTGCAGAAACTGTTTAAGCTGACACATTTTGAAAGGAGACAGAATACCACAGCCTGGGCATGTAACACTTCTTAAAAGTAGAGTGAACCATCTGATTGCTCACAGATTTGCACAGCCATGTGCATCCTCCCCGCCATCAAGAATGACTGTTAAACCAGTCAGAGAGTGCCTTGGGTTGTTTGTTTTTGTTTTAATGTACTGTTGTCCAAATATCCACGCACAGACCAGGATTGTTCTGGGCAGGATCATAGGTCAGGGAGATGTGAGCGGTGCAATCAATAAATGGGTGGAGAGAAGAAGAATTTGACTACAAATCGTCTTCCTTGGTCCTATCCTGCATCATCTTACAGCTTTAAAATGCCACCTGTGGAACTGCATAATTGATAGCTTTCCCCATCTAATCCCTTTCTTACAGATTGTAAACATCGGTGTTATAACAGAGGACAGCTATATGATGTAGAAAGGAATAGCTCAGATAGAAATTGATTCTTTGTTTAATCTCAGGTATGCAGAATATTCCCCAATATTTAATGTATTATATTTCTCCTTTGATAAATAATCATAATTTACTCCATTTGACTTGTAGGATGAGACACAATCATGTCCACTGCCTTTGCAAGCCCTCTGGCTTGTAGAGGCTTTAAGAGTGCAGGTGGAGGAAAGTCCTGGTGACCTAGGTCTGGCCAGAAGCCTTTGAATGATGGCCTTCTGGTACTCTGCTGTGTTTTTTTCTGGTAGCATCCTTTGCTATCACTCTCTCATGGATGTTTCTGTAAGAGAAATTGTAATCTGGTAGCATTTTATCATCAATATGCTGAAGACAGTAGATTTCTTTATGAGCAAGAGAGTCAATGTAGGAAGGCACATGCCCACATAACAAGTTGCACAGCTGGTTAAGTAGGCACGACATTTATTATTATTTGTACCAGAGAAGCTGTGGGTGCCCCATCCCTGAAGGTGCTCAAAGCCAGGTCTAATGTGCCCTGAGCACCTGAGCTACTGCTTGATCTAGTGGTTGGCCTTAGTAAAACATCAGAAAACGTCCCTTTTGTATTAAAAAAAAAAGAAAGGAGAATGAGGAAACATGGAGAGATTCCATCACATTCCAGTATTTATTCACTTATTTGCTTATTTATTTTAAGGGGAGATGGGTGGCAATTGCCTGAGAAATTGAGTTATGACACTCATCTAAGCTACTGGAGATGCTTGCTGCAAATAGGAAGGACAAAGCTTTCTGTTAACAAAGATGATAAATAAATCTGGAAATAAAGAGGAGACAAGATTCCTGGGATTCTTAATCTAGTGTGTGGACCCCTGGTGACACACAATGCAATGTGACCCATGGTCGCATATACACGCTTTGACATTTCACTTATGGTCAGAAGGGTATTACCAAAGCAAATCTTCTGACAGTTCCCTCTTGCTGGAATTTGCTTTGCATCTCAGATTATTCTGTTCAGATAAAAGTGAAGGGGAATATAGGCTTCAGAAATTTCTGTAACATGTTCCATCTATTAATGAGTATTTACTCTTTCAGGCTAGAGCAGAGCTGGCTCTAAGCAAGCTATCAAGAAGCTTTTAATGAGAATATTGAATCTTCAGAATAACCTCCTTCAGTCTCTGAATCTGTTCCTTTTATGCTGTATAAATTTTCTCATGTAGTTGCAGCTGAATATGAGTCCAAGTGTTGTGCTTTAGCCAGGTAGGAGAATCAAGAAAGGCATGTGTTAAAAAATGAAGTGGAAGCCTGATGGACACACGAAAGTGGATTCCTCTGAGGATAGCCTAAGGGATTCTAGGCTATCTTTGTGGTCCTCCTCTGGACGTGCTCCAGCAGCTCCATGTCCTTCTTGTGTTAGGGGCCCCAGACCTGGATGCAATACTCCTATGGGGTCTCACGAGAGTGGAATAGAGGGGCAGCATCACTCCCATCAACCTGCTGGTCACACTTCTCCCAGGATATGCTTGGCTTTCTGGTCTGCAAGAATGCACGTTGACTCAAGTTGAGTCTTTCATCGAATGTCATCCCGAAATCCTTCTCCTCAGGGCTTCCTGTTCAACTACCCTGCTCTCCCACATTCAACTGCACTGAAGCCAATACATCATAGAGATGAAGATAGTCTACAGTGTCTATTAGCCTTCTGCTTTTGCAGAATGACAGCTTCCAAAGGCAGTTCTTTATTCACATTAAAAAAAAAAGACAAAAAAAAGACAAAAAAAAAAAAAAAAGACAACAACCAAGAAACAGAGAAGAAGAAGGACAAGGAGAGGAAGGAGGAGAAAGAGAAGAAGGAAAATTAAAGATACAGGTAAAATGATGTTTTAAGATGCATGTTAAAAGGACTTTGCTTTCTGAGTGGACAGGACACAACAGATCTTTCTTCCTTCTGGATAAACTATTTCTGTTTTTCTTAGAAGCAAGAGAAGCTAAGTAAATGATAGAGCATATGACCACAGCAGAGACGCTTTATTTGGAATTGCATTTCTCTTTGTCTGATATCCCTGATTATGTACCACTCTAGGCATTCACCTGACAATGAATGTCCCCGCAGTTATGGTATGATACTGTAAGTGCTTCTCACATTTAAATCTCTCTAATTACCATTTAAAATAGTTGCCATCCTATTTCCCAAGAATCTTACTCTCTGTTTACCAGAAAAGTAACAGACGTGAAGAAAATAAAAGGGTAAATGCTGACTTCCCTTGTAAAGGGAACAAAACAAATAAAATATTTTTCCCTCTGATTAATGACTGCCTGGAGTAGGATGGACCTGAGCAAGGGACAGCAATGGAGAGAGAAACCTGAGGCAATGTAAGAACTGGACTGGGAGCTTCCAAAAGAGTGACACATTTGGCTGAGGAATGAGAGCCTTGGCAGTGCTACAGCCAGTCCATCATCCTGCTGGAGAAAGAATGAGGCCATGAGGCTGATTAGGGAGGAAACAATGACCTCAATTTTGTTTCCAAAGAGACTACTCCTTCCCTAAGTGAAATGTGAAGAAAAAGCTAATTAAAAAAAAAAAAAAAAAAAAAAAGAAGAAGAAGAAGAAAAAAGAAAGCACAATGTTATTTGTTCAAGTGAAATACAAAATAATATACCGCATTGCCTCCTTGGACTCTCTCTGGAGTCATGATGCTTACAGGGGTCTAAAAGAGGATGCCACAGTGAAATTCCAATCCTTAGAATAAGCACTGCTAAGCCTCAGTTTACTCCACCCAGTAAAATTAAGTAACACACACTTCTGAACACTTCACTGAAATCTTTTAGTACAAAGAATGTGAATTCTGTTACGATGTTTAAAACCACTGAATTATGTTTTCATGATAAGAGTGTTTTCAGAAGACAGAAGATAGATATTCTCTATACTATTTTACTATCAACTTCGTGAAGCTTCATCAGACCTGCCAGATGCAATAAATATTATAGAGCCAATAGGACTTCACCATTCTTGTGGATTTTGGCTTTACACAGCAAGATGTGCAAGGGCCTTAGGTTGCAAGAAGTGTCCTCATTTAAGACTGCACCATTCCTGATGCTTTTTTTTCCTATTTGTCTGTGCCTCGTGCTTTGCTCTGTACAAAGGTTTGCAGTGATTTGTAAGCAATCTATGCAGAGGTAGGCCTAGCTGGGAATTATTATTACATTCAGACAGCTTTATGCATTGACAGAAGATGAAATACACCCATCTCTTTAATACTCTCTCCCTCTCTCTATAATTTTAAACTGTCCTTACTGACATTTTAACATAAGATCAGTAGTTTGCACTTATATTTACACCTCTTTTCTTTAGACCTACCACAGTAGTGTTCAAATTAAACCAAGATAGCTTTGTTTAGTTGTGTTCCAGACTATATAGTTTCTAATGTCTCAAGGGCACTGTGGTTCAGAGCATAACTCTTCAGACCAGGAGTTTGGACAACAGCTCCTGAGCAACTGTGTCCTCAAGTCTCCTTACCTTCCATGTAGATTGAGGAGTGCAGTGATTTGTGAAACTGCCTTGAGATCTATAGCTGGGAAGTGTCAGGTAGATGCCAAGTGTGACTATAAATATAATTTGGACAGCAAAAGGGGCTGGAGCCAATCTCTTTCAGAAGGATATTTTTAAACTAAGGATGCTGAAAGTCTCAGATTCCCTATCTAAGCTAGACTGCTTTCAAAGCCTGCCAAACCATTTGCATTGAATTCAGTGGGAGAATTCATGAAGGAAGGGACTATTGTCAAGAAGACAAGTGGCCTTGACCAAGCTTTCTTTGGCCACTAAAATCAGGAGAATCAACATTAGTTATTCTATCAAAGTAAGATTGCTAAAAGACTGGGTTATTTGTAAAGCAGAGCTCTAGAACTTCAACCACAACTTTGAGCCACTGATAAAACAAAACCTAAATATGTGTTCCTACACAGAAAAGCAGTTCAGAATTTTTTCCTTCTATCCATGAGCACTCTTTCCTGATTAAAAAGTCCATAATTAACAGAAGCTCCCATGGCTCCACTAAGATTTTTACAGCAAAGTCAACGCAGCTCATGTGAAATCTGTTCCCCATTCTTAAGGTTCGGCGACTGTTGGGTCAGTGCTGTTAATATGAATTTCTGTGCAGACGTAGCCATAGCATTAAATGACAAGGATGACAGTATTGTTAATTTATGCAGGCACTGAAAAGAGAGCTAACCCATAATTTTGTTATATTTTCAGGGCTTGACTTTTGTTCTAAATGTCAACAGGGTGTGCAAATGCCATGCAAGTCTCCCTTAGGACTTGGCTCAAATTCATATGCAGATAATTGTGAGGGTGCCTTGGATTCATGAAATTAAGAAATTCAGTTAAAATATAGCAAGGGAAAAATAGCTATGATATGAAATGTAAAAGTACTGATAAACTCCTGAGGATTCCTATGTATTTGTACTTAGGTATTTACATGTGCCCACACAAATATGCATTTGTATGCACACGTGTACATTATGAACACAGGACTTCAGATAACCTCATTGACCAATTCCAAAGCAGTTATAGAGTGTAAAATAAACTTCATTTACCTGTTTACCTCCTTGGATTATATTTCAAGCTAATTTACATTTTTTTCCTACATTTCCCTGGACATTAAGAAGTCTTCTTTTGGAATGAAACACAGTGCTTCTCTTCCAGGCTTAATTATAGGTTCAATTTATTTCCATTAAACCAAATCTCTTAAAGTTTCCAAGCAATCAAGATAGGAAAACTTTCTACCTATTCCTGATGAATTTGAAAAATAAAATGTTCCCTTTCCTCCATGTATATGTAGCAGAAATATAGTTGCTCTACCGCTTCTCTCTCATTTCTTGATTTTTATTATTGAAAACAATTGCTGCACAGGAAAGAAGCAGGATACCATTATTTAGAAATCTGCTGGTCTGTTCGAAATTGTAGAAGAGGTTACACCTACACACACTACTTCACTACTTCACTACTTCACTTAAGTAGTAAGACTGTTGATTTACTTCATACGAAAGAAAAAAGAGGGAGAAAGGAATGAAGTAAAAAAAGGAGGAAGGAAGGAAGGAAGGAAGGAAGGAAGGAAGGAAGGAAGGAAGGAAGGAAGGAAGGAAGGAAGGAAGGAAGGAAGGAAGGAAGGAAGGAAGGAAGGAAGGAAGGAAGGAAGGAAGGAAGGAAGGAAGGAAGGAGGGAGGGAGGGAGGGAGGGAGGGAGGGAGGGAAGGAAGGAAGGAAGGAAGGAAGGAAGGAAGGAAGGAAGGAAGGAAGGAAGGAAGGAAGGAAGGAAGGAAGGAAGGAAGGAAGGAAGGAAGGAAGGAAGGAAGGAAGGAAGGAAGGAAGGACGGAGGGAGGGAGGGAGGGAGGGAGGGAAGGAAGGGAGGGAGGGAGGGAGGGAGGGAGGGAGGGAGGGAGGGAGGGAGGGAGGGAGGGAGGGAGGGAAGAGTGCTTTGTCCATAGGCCTGTTCCTAATATTAGGTGTGGCTTTTGCCCGTGATAAACATTTATGACTTTAGGCCAATCAAGCAAGAAACATATTTTGGAGGACAGCTTCCTCTCATTGCCAAAGAGTCTCAGGGGATGGGCAGATACTATTTGTTCTCCCCTTTCTCTCCCTTTACATGGAAGTGTTTAGATAGTAATCTGGACTTCCTCTAGCTTCTCAACTTGGAACAAAGATGGATCTGGACAAAGTATAGAAGACTTAGGTTTTCGTAGTGGCTGAGACTGTTCAAACTCATTCCCACTTGACTTTCAGGGCAACCTTCCTATTAGTTCAGTAGGTTTGGTTACAAATCTTCACCTGACATCTCCCTGTCAGATCAGGCATATGACCATTACACACTTCAAGAAATCAGAGTTATACACTCTTATGACTTAATGAGACCACGGACATGCACACAAATGCTTCGTCCAACTACGCTGTTGAACAAAAACCATCATTTAAATAAGCCTTACCATCCCACTACCACCATCTAGCTTTATCTCTTCTGCTTTTCAGCTTTCATTCCAAACACTTCTTACCCTTTTATCACAAAGTAGTGAACATATAGAATTATTTGAAGCAAACATCAATGCTGATCTTTTTTGGCACTGTACAGAGAGGAGTACAGAATTATAAAACTGCTGGCAATTACCTTTCCTTACTGACTGAACATCACTTGAACACATGATATGCATTGCAGCATGCAGAATGTTTGACATCCCCAATCTTCCCTTGTCAAAGCAGGAGCAGTATCTGATCCCACGGCTGCAATGGCTTCATTCCTTGAAAAACTGCTAGCAGCTATTGTGTTTTTCAGATTTATTCTATAACAGGGTTTCAAAGTTGTCTCTTGAATGTCAGTATCAAAGATAAGGGTGGTTTTATGCCTATGTTTTGGGCTGTTGTGTTATTGCGGAGTGAAATATACTTTTTTGAAATATCTTTTTAAGGCTTTCCTTGCTAATGAATGTTTTCAGAAATAAATGCTGGGTGTCACAAAAAAAAAAAAAATTGTTTTGCATTTCTATTTCATTTCCAGTCATTTTATATACTCTCTTGAAACTGACCTTTCAGAATAGTAAACAGATGTTCTAATAATAATTAACAGGTATTTCTGCAAGTAGGAGAACTAAGGGAGCCTGCAGAACTATGAGTTTCTGTTCTTCTCTATCTTCAGCCCCTTCACTGCAAGACCCCCCATTTTTTCCTCCATTTCTGTTTTCCCTATGATCTCAGCTCCCATTGCCAAAGCCTGCAGATAGCCTGTAGATAGTTATTTCCCCTTGGTACCATGCATGCCTCCAGGCTCTCTTCAAAATCTAGTAATTACCGGCTGGCAAAAGGCACTGCATGCTGTGGCTGGTTCCAAAATATACATGTGAGAACTGACCACTCACTACATATAGACTGATTGTTCAATGTTAGAACAAGCAGAAAAAAATCATAGCATAGCCTCTCTAAGATGAGAGAGATTTTCCCAGATTCATAGGGTATTAATTTTAGCCTTTTCTTCCTACTCTCTTATTAATGTTCGTGAAACTTCTCTGTACCAAGTTCTATTTTCTTGGAGACTTCTAGTCCTTTTCCAACATGAGTAATTCAACAGTGATTTCAGATGTTAGTAGAGAGGCTGATAAACAAATGGATGAACATGAAACTGCATGAGGCTTTAAGAATAAAGAAAATAATCAGGTTGTCATAATGTTCTCTAAGGAGCTCTGTAGACTTGATATCTACTCTTGAATTTTACATAATGACATCACAACATCAGCAAGAGAAAAATTATTGTCAGTAATTCACAAATGGCTCAACAGGGGCATAAAGGATCACAGACCAAATCCATGTCAAGGACCATGGACACTTTTTTGAATGTCCTGTACTGTAGCTTGAAAGCCACTGAACTTAATTGGCTTTTTGGTACAGCTTAACATGAGCCAGCAGTGTGCTCTTGCAGCTTGGAAAGCAAATGGTATTCTGGGCTCCATCAGAAGAGGAGTGGCCAGCAGGGACAGGCAGGTGATTGTCCCTCTCCACTCTGCTCTTGTGAGGCCCCATCTGGAGTACTGTGTCCAGGTCTGGAGCCCCCAGTACAAGAGAGACAGAGAGCTGTTGGAGAGGGTCCAGAGGAGAGCCATGAAGATGATCAGGGGACTGGAGCACCTCCTCTACGAAGACAGGCTGAGGGAGATGGGCTTGTTCAGCCTGGAGAAAAGAAGGCTGCGGGGTGACCTCATTGCAGCCTTTCAGTGCCTAAAGGGAGCCTACAAACAGGAGGGGAACCAACTCTTTGAAAGGGTAAATAACTGCAGGACAAGGGGAAATGGTTTGACGTTGAAGGAAGGAAGATTTAGGCTGGATGTCACAGAGAAATTCTTTACAGAGGGAGTGGTGAGGTGCTGGAACAGCTGCCCAGAGAGGCTGTGGATGCCCTGTCTCTGGAGGTGTTTAAGGCCAGACTGGATGGAGCCCTGGGCAACCTGGTCTAGTATTAAATGTTGTGGATGTTGGTGGTCCTGCCTGTGGCAGAGAGTTTGGAACTTCATGTTTCTTGAGTTCCCTTCCAACCCCGGCCATTTTGTGATTCTGTGATTCTGTATGGGTGTGACTTTGTCACGCAGTAGGACTAGAAACAAAGGTACGAGGTGACTTGCAAAGTACAAAGATTCATCCTCTTTACAGGTAGTGGTTGCTGTCACCTGATTTATTTCTTCTATTCCAGACACCCATCCTGTAGGCCCTCGACTCATCTTATCCTCAGATCCTTCCATGGTCCCATGGCTATTTCTTTATTCTTTCCATGGATCTGCTCTTGCACTGACTTCTCCTAGGACCAGGTTTTCTACTTATGAATCAACTTCTTTCAAATTCAGTTCTTCTTGATTAAACCATATCTGCTGTCCCTGTCCTCTCCTTAAAGGAGATGACAACTCCCTGCCATGGGATATCCTAATACCAAGGATATCAAGTGGCCATTAATGCTATTTCCCAGTGCCTCTGCATTGTAGAGGAATCTGATTTCCTTTCATGGATGGGAAAAAGGAGGCCCAGTGAGGTTGTGCAAGTCATGCAACTTTGATGAAAAGTGAATTAACTTCAGGAGTCCTAATGTGAAATTCTACCTCTCAATGAACAACAACAGAAATGTTGATCCTCAGCTCTTTTTCCCATAATCTCATGATTCTCTTTGCCTGGAGCTGCACCACTTCATCCGAAATCTTTAGCCTTAGCTGAGTTTCCATGGGTTTATTGCATGGGTCTGTCTTACAGTTCCTTAAACTCCTTGGATATAATCCTCTTCCCCCAGTCTCTATTTGCTGATCTGTTCCATAAAATCTCATAACCTCATAAAGAGAGATTAAAGGAGTTTACCAGGTAACATTCTGTCCTTCAGACTCAGGTATGTTTTTTCAGACACAATATGGAATGGGAGTCTGTATGGCTAAGGACCCAAAGTATCTCATGGAACCTTCAGTGGTTTGAATAGCTATTGATATATTAAACAACAGTGCTTAGATCTTCCTACCCCTCACTGGCCAAATGTGTTAACACTTTTGAGTTTAATTATTTTTAATTAAACTACGTGGTTTCTAGGCTTTTCTTGTTATCAAGTCCTGAGAAAAGATATCATTGCAACCACCTTGTGATTTTAATAAGCAACAAATATTCTGAATATTCTAATATAAATATTCTCCATTCTCCAGACTGAGGTTTCGCACTGGAGGGGAAGAAAAAAGAAATTGTGATATAGTTTTTAAAGTGGGCCCCACTAAAACAAGACAAAGCTAAGCGAAGTAAGACAAATCAAAGCAAAACAAAACAGTTATTTCATCTCTGTTTTTCTTTCAAACTGCTACACTGCTAATCTGTGAATCAGGGAAAAAAAAAACACCACTACCAACAAATCAGTCTTGTATGTTATCTACTAGATAATGATAGAGGGAACCTGGATTCAGACTCTGCCTATCATCGTGACTTTTGTGTGACTTTAGGCTAGGTGTTTTCTCATCTTGAGAAGAAGTATCAAAACATATTCTTGCATTTTTTGGCAGAATTAAATCTTTAGCTCAACAGACAAGCAGTGCCTGTTACTATAGCCCTGCATGCACATACGGTCTTGATCTCAACTGATGTCTCTAGGTGTTAATGCAATGCAAAGACTCTAATCAAAACTATGCAGTCAGCTGTACAGTCTAAGTCAATCATCTAGTGCAAAATAAAAACTCTGGGGATCCCCTGGCAAGTAAAGATAGAGATAAATAATGAGATAAATAGATAGATGAGATAGAGATAAATAATGCCCATCAAATTTCAGATCCATGCTGTTTGGGGCGAGAACATGAATTTCCTAATGGTATGATGGCAGCCCTCAGTTCCCCCTTCTGAAAGATCCCATTGAAATTGCTGCCTTACTGCAATTTACGTTATTACTGGAACAGTGCAACAATGTACTAAAAATAAAATTAAGCATAATGTTGCTCAACCACCTTGGCATTGAGGATTCTAGCCATTTATGAGCTACGATAGTCTTTAACTGTTTTCCTCAATTAAAAAGGGAGCACTCTAGTCCACTGTAAAAAGAGATTAACAGAGCAGAGCTGGATGAGGTTGAATCTAATCTGCTTCAGGTTCTTCTAGAATGACAATTCTCATATTCCTCAGAGCCACTAGTTTTGGCTATCAGGAGCTCTTTGTGCCTACGCTGCTTCCAGACCCACACTATAGTGCTTTGACAACCAAAGACTTGGCCACTGTAGATCTACACGGGACTTTCTGTGGAACAAAACTTCTGGTCTGCAGTTCTGTGTGAAATTCTTTATTTGTCGAAACATACCAATTTCTGTCTACAGTTGGTTTTTTTTTGTTTTTTGGTTTTTTTTTTTTTTGTTTGTTTGTTTTTGTTTTTTTTTTTTTTTTCAGAAAATAACTTTCTGATTGCAGCTATGTGTCTGTGAAGCAGAAAAGACCTGGCTGCTTGGTGACCAGGAAGATCCTTTTGCAGTTGCATAAATAATGAAATATTAACAAACCCTTTATTCCCTTGGTTAAAGACTGATCTGGGATGATAGAATAACACACAATAAAGTCCTTGCTCCAGTAAAGATGTATTTATTCACATAAAGAGCTAAGGCATCAGAGAATGTGTAAGAGAGACGCCTTAGGAAGATCCAGGAGTATTTGATGTTCAGCATGCTTTTTCTGAAAATCAAGTGGTTACAATAGGTAAAGACTACAGGCTTCTTTTCCCCCTCTTCTCATAACAGTCTGGTTTGACTTCAATCTGAATGCTTTTCAAAATCCTGAAGAGTTTTCTTGGGACAGAAAAAACATTTCCTTCCCAAATCTACATGGCATCCATCACCACAGAAGCAGACATTCAAATACTAATGGTGCCTGTAGAGCATAAATTGAACTCTGCTAAGTAAAATTAAACCAATTAATCATAGGCCAAAACTTTAGAAAACAATAAAGCAACCAGAAGTGTTTCTGTGTCTTTCAGACAGCCGCCAACTTCTGGGACCTGCAGGAGTCTCACAGGACCAGTGTGTTACTTTGCTCTTGCAACAGCTATGTCAAAAACAGAACTTTAAACAGGGCCAATAGCATTACAATTTAAAGCATTACCCTAATCTCCCATAATTAAGACTCACAAAATTAAGAGCAAGCATCCCTGAGGACGGTTTGTTTTGTGGGTTGCTAAGTCTTTCTGGCCCCAGTTTTCTATTGAATATAGGTGTCTTCTTGCTTTTTCTCTTCCTTTTATCATGATGACAGCTGTCATACATGCACACACACATATACATAGATATGATAGGTACACACTTGGGGAAATGTTCAGACCTTTGCAGCTATAGTTCCTCTTAAGTGAGTGTCCCTTGGCTCTTCAAACAGCTTTTTTTCTTCACGGACCATAGAGAGATTCACAGTGGCTACTCTTGCAGGCATAAATATTCTTCCAGAAAAAAAAAAATCTTTGTGTTTTCAAGCTGGACAGATGGTTTGTGTATGGATCCAGAGAGCACTTCCAACAATGCCATTTGTATAGGTGGTGACAAGCCAGGTTGGCTCGTGGAAGGTGGAATTCACACCGTTGCTCTTGTGACTGGTAGCACAGTGGATGGTTCCCCGTTAACATACTGTGAACGACTGCATATGTGCTGTCTGGCAAAGGGGCCTCCATGCTATAATGCATTTGCCAGCAGAGTCCCTTACTGCTTAGTTCAAGTCATTCTGGATTTAAAAACAGTTCTGCTGTTCCATGCAGAGGTATTCGCCTGTGCAGTCTCTCATCCCACCTTGCCCCTATAAGAAAAAAAACCCTGTCCTCCTATGTAGAGAGACAGATACCCTTTATCATTAAAGAACAGATCAAATGACTTGGTGTGAAGGATTAGAATATGCCATGTTGTTCCAAAAAGATTTTTAAATAATCTTTTTTTTTGCTTCTTACCAGATTTAAGGCCACAATTGCTAAGTATCTCATGAAGGATGATTTGAATATTATTCAAAAATCCTCCCCAAAGCAGCATAGATCAGAAAACACGTTCCACATATTGCCTAGTTCTGCAGACTCAGGGTGTATCATCTGAACTTTTTCTCTTAGACATAAATCCAAACAACACTTATTCTGAGATAATGTTATATCCTGGAAGAAGAAGTGTTGGCTTGAAGTACCTGAGAACTTAAGCATTTTGGCCTGGACTTTAATCTCATTTTTCTTGTTTGAGAAGAGGATGCTGCTTTTCTGTAAGTGCCCAGTAATACATATCTTCTTTTTTGGGGTTTGGTGATGAACAAATGAAAAATACAGTGTAACATGTAGCCTTACATAATTCTTTCAAACTCCATGTACTGGGCTGAAACCATTTTCTATAAGCAGAATACAGAGCTGTAAGTGGAAGAGGTCTTCACATGCTGTATAATGCATCTCTTGAGCCTAAAGCATCACAGATGCCTACTTAGCCTCTTATAAGCATACTTTATCTTCTCAGAAGAAAAACAGTATTTCTCTACCCTTAGCTTTAGAAAGTTTATTGAAACTGGATTTTCATTTTTGCTTGTGCTATCTTTGGTGAATGTTTATGGAATTTATTCATGTCCTTTGTGAATATTTTCATTCAGGAAATTTATAGACTGACACTCAGCCCTCACTTCTCCTGACTGAACAAATTCCACTTCTTCAGCTTGTCTTGAGTCCTTTCACTGGACACTTCCGCTACTCACAGAAATTCATGGTACATTAAGCTGGTCATGGTCCTTCTCCTAAGGTATTTGTTAGAAATAACTGATGCACTGGACATGTGTGTTTTATTCTACATCATACTATGATATTTTTGACCTGGAGTGTATTATTGTGAATTTCACCGCAAATATGCTTCAGGCACAGGTAGACAGATCTGCTCTCTGTAGTGCAGCTGTTTGCTCCCTAGTAAACTCTTCACACTTTCCTTTCTTATTTTGCAGCATTTACCAAGATTAGTTTTGATTCTCCATATATATCATTTTATCTACATGTTTGCAAGCTCTGTTTGCTTTCCTTGACTCTCTAGACTAGGAAACGTGTTCTATTTTCCCAGTCATTGATGAAAATATTCAATGGAATGATCTGATTGTTGCAAATGTTCACATGGAACCTCTTGCACTAAAATTGTTCTAGAACATATACTTGTGATGTAGTTTTGCCTAAGATTAGTTTTATTAACAAGCTGATTTCTCAAAGCCTTTCCAAAGCTGTACTGATATTAAGGAACAGGGTTTACACTGGGAATGGAATTATCAAAGATAACCACTAAAAGAACTCTTCTAATTTCTTAAATACTCTATGAGGAACAACACTGGTTTTTCCTGATTTGGAAACATTAACTGATCCAAACAATATCTTATCATACCTTTCTTGTTTCACTGAAGGTTGTTACTCTTTCAGTTCTGATATTAATTTTGTTATTCATCCAATAGCAGTTAATCTATCTAGGGAAGACAATAGTGAAAAGACATTAAATGCTTCAGTCACACCATCAGTTATTTTCTCTTTGTTCATCAAATGATAGTCCTATGGTCACATTTCTTTTAGTGGCAAAACTGCTTTAGGCAGCTCTCAGCCCCTCCTCCTTCTATCCCTTTGCCATATCCCTTTCCCTTGCATTACCAGTGCCAGTACAACAGTTTGCAGGACCACATGGTGATCAAATTAACTGATTCAAGTTAAAAATAAACATGTTTTGCTGGATTATTTCTTCATGCTCATTCCTTCCTCTTCTTATTTTTACTAACACACCTACCCAATATGCTTTTATACTGCTGTAAATCCTTTGCATTTTATATTTTCTGCTTTTATCCATACATGGTTCTATTATTTCCCACTGATCTGATCTACCACTTTCTCTATCACTCCTTGATTTTCAGAATGGAGACATCAAGTACAGACAAGCTTGTATTAATCTTCCAATGTATACCATATAATGTTACTCTTAGCCCAAAGTTGTTTCATTCAGATTTTTCCCCTTATATTTGCTTCCTGTGAGACCTCTTCTACCACTCAGACATACTTCTTTATGTCTCCTTTCTAAATCCTCTTTGCATTTTGCTTTCATTTTTGCTTTTTTCCCTCTTCTCAGAAATTTGTATGCTTACTCACTTTCTAGTTCCTTCTTATTTTATTGTCTAATCAATTCATAGAATCCTTACAGTTGGAAAAGACTAAGAACATCTTGTCCAACCACTGATCCATCGCCACCGTCCCAGTTTCAAGGTTAAAGCCCACTTCCCAAGCACCACAAGAGTCTACCATTTCTGTTGTCCTCCTGCCCCACCTGATATTTGCCGTCAGTGCCTCTTTCTGACACCAGCACACAGAGATTTAGGTGTTCCATGTAGCTGTTCATGCCATCCCTGTCATATCGCCTGCCTGCTCTGCTGGTTTCCACAAACATATCCCACTGCTCTGCTTGTTTCTCTGTGTTTTTCATTGAGACAGTTTCAGAGTGTCCATCTCAAACTGAATTCCGTCTCTCAGAGCCAAAAATTTGTCCTTGATCTACAAGCCACAGTATCTTCTCTCTTTTTCTTCATCTTCTCAGAACAAGCTGTACCTTTTCACATCAATATTCCAGCCATGTGAATCAGCCTAGCAAAACTCCACTAAGCCAATTAAGACATAATTCTAATTATGTATTAAGATTCCCAGTTCCTCTGGCTTATTCCCTATGCATCATACATTAGTGTACAACCATTTAAAATGTTCACAAGATTGACCCAGTGGTTTTCTTTTTATCTCCCCTTTGAACTTCTATGCTTACACTCTTCTTTTCCTGACATATTTAAGTTCATCCTCGCCACCTGCATTTATAACTGGTAAGCAAAGTACTGCAGTCATGTGGATCAGCACCGAGGTAAATCATAGCACTCAAATATGACAGTATTAAAATATTAAAATCTTAAGCACTTGAATTTTACAAAGGAAGATCTTTTCTCTGAAATAGCAGGACAGCTATTAGGCATGCTAGTAGCGCTAAAACAAGAATGACTGAGAGGGATAAGTATTAGTCAGTGGAAAAATATCACCCTCAAATAAAAATCACCCAGTCTAGGAATGAGTCATGTAAATGATTTGTCATTCATAGTGATTTTTTTTTTCCAAATCATGTTAGGCCATGCCCACACCTTATCCCTACCTCAAGCTGAACACTGTGTATTACTTTATTCTCGAATAGTTCTTTCTTTTTATTTTTTTTGTCTTGGAGAATATGTCCATAACTCTCTTGAATAACCTTTGTGTTCAGGCAAATCGGTACCTGTGTGTGTTTATGTATGTATTCAAACCACTCAAACACACAGCCAGCAGATCAGCTATAGCTCCCTAAAGGTTACGAGACCAAAGAATTAAAAACAGCCACATTACAGTGCAGCTGAAATAACAAATGATAATATTTTACTTAGCATTTCCGTAGTACTTTCATCCATCAAGCACTTGTATTTTGGCAGCAGCTTTCTGTGCATCCATGCTTTTTTCTTGCTGGCATTCTCCAAACTATTTAATCCTAATCACCTTATATTTCCTTTGCTTTCCCAGAGCATGTGGTAACAGTCATAATTAATTAGGTACTACTTGGCCCACTGATATCCTACAGAAATGCTGTTAATATGAAGCAGGGTGTAAAATTGGGGCTAGAATGCATACATCAATAACAGCCTTTGGTTCCTCTGTGCTATAGGTCTCTATTGACTTAGACAGAAAGCCACTATGCCTATTTTACATAAGCAAAACACAGTGGAAATCTCCAAATAAGTTCCCAATGGCCTCAGTTCATGAAACTATAAGGCTGATGGTCCTTACATTTAATGAAAGAGTCGTGGTAATTTTACACTGCAGTCAAAAAATAGGAGATTGAAGACTAGAGCTGCACAAAATCTGTAAGGAAAAGACTATGGCTGTAAAGGCTTATTTTTGTCAGATATATACAGACAGCTCCAATAGCACACTGAGATCTTGTGGATCCATCAACAGTGGAAGAGCCCTGAGCCCAAAACCAGGCTGTTTGGTGAAATACCTGAACTTAGGTAGGGTGGATCCAGCCCTATATGACTCATGTGGACCTGGCAGCAGAGTCAGGACTATAGAAAACTTCTCAGCTACCTACACACTGCTGTAATGATCACACTATTTCCTGCAGAGCAAAGCTTTCATGAGGGAAGCCAGGTGCCAGATACTCATAGCACTGTCCAAGCCACTGCCAAACCCTGGCATTTGGCTTAGTGTGCACCCATCTCTACTGTTAAGCATCCTCCTTGGAGTCATAATTGCATATGTCCTTTTAAAACAGTTTTGAATATACAATAGAGAAACAAGCTGCCTCGGGGGTTGGGAACCCTCAAATCAAGGTCACCATCATGTACAAATGAATGGCTCATCTCCCGTATAAGTAGTTAAGTACTACACTGCTAATAAAATAAGGCCTGCTCATATCAGAAGCAGGCATAACTTTCATCCCACTCTCTGTGATAATAGATGTAGTAACATTTTGACTACCGCCTTGTGTTTACTGTGGGTGTTAGTTGAGACATTTCCACGTAAATAAAACATTTATCAAGCTCACAAAAATGTCTGCAGAGCAATTATTGCACAAGAATGGTGAGCACTGGAGAAGCAGGCTCATTCATTGATTCCATCCAACTGCTTAGGCTTGTTGCAAAAGAAACTGCTGCTTTCACAGATGTTGGAATTAGGTCAGGTTTCCTGTATAGAAGCTACATAGGCCAAAAAAATAAGGCTTGGCACCAGGAGACCTGATTTCTATTTGCATAACTTCTGCTGAGTTACTGTATGGCCTTGAGCAACTCACTTTGCTGCTCCATGATGATGTTTCCCACCCATCTGTAAAATGGGGTTAATGGTACTTAGCAGCCTTTGCAAAGTACTTTTGTGATACAGGGTTGACAATTATGGTGAGTGCTAATTGTTCTCCCTCTCTCCACAGAGAGAAGTTCTTTCCCTTTTGGGACTGTAAACCCAAGAACATTTTCAGCTGGCTGTAGCGTTTGCATTTGCATTAATGGTAACATCTTTTCCCATAACTTCTTGTGTGTATGGTGTGCAGCATCTGAGATTGTGACCGTGAGGCTGGGTAATGTTCAGACCTTATAGCAACTGTGGGCACTGCAACTGTGTTCATAATCCAGAGATGACAAAAAGAGGCAGTACAAAGGAGGTTGTAGCAAGCTGGAGTTCAGCCTCTGCTCTGAGGTAACAGTGATAGGACAAGAGGAGTGGCATTAAGTTGTGCCAGGAGAGGTTCAGGTTGGATATCAGGAACAAATTATTCTCCAGAGGAGTGTTGTGCACTGGAAACAGCTGCCCAAGGAAGTTTTGGAATCACTGTCCCCGGAGGTGTTCCAGAAATGGTTAGCTGTGGAATTGAGTGACGGTTTAGTGGGCGTGGGGGGAGATGAATTGGAGTTGAACTAGATCTTATGGTCTTTTTGCACCTTAATTATTCTATGATTCTATGAAGCCCACGTCTCTTGGTCTCCAGGTTAGAATTAGCCACAAGAACTTCTTTCTTGTCCGACACAGTGTCCTCTGGATTAATAACAGACATTACCATGAGACAATTTTTGGTGACTCAGATTTTGTTTTGCAAAATATTCACAAATTCCAAATAACTTTTCTTTTTAAGTAATGATCACTATCATCATGCTGTAGCAGAATAAGTATCTGAAATTTCTTGACTACTGGAAAAGAAGGGCTTCAGAAACCTTATCTTGCCTTATTAGCACATTAATTGCAGCTGTCACAGACAGCAATTATTTGCTCAATTTTCCTCAAATTCATCATTTTCTTAAAAAACAAAACCAAATCCAAAACTGCAGTAATGAATATTCAGAATATTCTGGCACTTGAAATCCTGTTCTCAGTTTTTTAGCTGTCTATGTCCTCCTCTGAATGGCTTACACACCTATCAAGCATGTATGATTGACAGATGTCCTGCATGTGTAGCAAATCAGAGTTTAATCTCTCATATCATAGACAAATGTACTTTGACAGTTTCAGTGCTGAGCAGCACATGCTGTGCCATCTGCCCAGAACAGGTACTCTCTAGAGCAAACAACACCTTGTCTCAACTCCAGTGGGCATTTACGGTTCATCTGTAGTTACCTGCGCACTGAAAACCATCTATAGCTATTGGATTTGCAGCAGTAGGAAAGGGAATATTGCGTGTAATTCCTATGATTATGCTTCTCCTTTAGGTATATCAACTAAAAAGATCAGGAAGGCACATCTCTCTTCTTTAATATTTCACTATGTCCAAATTTTCCCACCATCTTTGGAAGTGTTTGAGGGCCAGTTGCATGGGGCCTTGGACAGAGTGACCTAGAGTCTGATCAGTGGTTGGCAACCCTGCAGGTAAGCTACAACTGAATGGTCTTTGAGGTCCTTTCCAATGCAAGCCATTCTATCATTCTATGATTCTAAGCTGTTCACCTTGATACACTCAATATGGAGTGGAGAGTGAAGTTTAGGAGAGTTGCTACATCTCCGGGAAAGAGGTAATTCCTTCAGATTCGAGGAACCTTGGGTCTAAAAACCATTCTCAGCAGCCTTAATGTGGTTTTTTAACAAAAGCACTCATGTATATATATATATAAATGAGCAATAAAGACTTTACACTGAAAAACTGTGAGTTTGGGAGGTGATGGATTGGGTTGCCAAGAACCTGTAGGGAAGGAAGAATATATGCCTATTGTTGGAATGCTGAGGGAGCTCTATGCTTTGTCCATGTGCACCAGATCTTTACTGTGCAGGCAATTTCAACTGTGTAACATTGAGCTGGAACAGTATATGCAGAATGAATATGTTATGATGGAATATTTAGTATCATTATTTAGATTAGTGCACTTTATCACTAGACAGGGTTTTTATGACCATCTAGCATAACCTTCTACATATCACCTAGCAATTTTTGTAGCTTCATAACTAATTCCATAGCTACAGCACATCTTTTAGTGAGACATCACATCTTGATTTAGAAGCTTCAAGTCGTGGAAAATCTAACACCTTCATTATAAATTGCTCCCAAGCTTCATTACTCTTGCTGCTAAAATTTGCTTCTTATCTTTAGTTTGAATCTGTCTGGCTTCAACTTCCAGTCACTGGATCTTGTTATACCTTTGTCTGAGAGATGAAAGAGCTCTATCCTATTGAAAATCATCTTCCCGTGTAGGTACTTACACAGCAAGTCTCCTCCTAACCTTCTTTCCAACAAGCTAAATACACTCGATGTCAAAATTATTCTTTCTTGAGTGGGAAAATTGATAGTGTCAGGCAACTATCTGTGTCTACTTGCCTCAGCATCCCTCTGTCATCAGTGGAGGTTCCTCCAGAAGGCAGTTTAATTCATCTGAAATGTGAACATCTCCTGAAGGTATCTTTCTCTCTCTAGTAATTATTTAAGTGTTCTAGGGCAACTATGACCTTCACTTGATGCCTCCTCTACGAGAGTGAAATTTGGTGAGATTTCCAACCTTTAAATCATCTCTTTATCTCCTTGTAAGATCCTTTCCATTTTCTCAACAACTTTTAAGAAGGATAGACATATGAAATGGAGACACGTGTCATCCCTATCTTTTCCCAGTATCCTAATACATGGTTAATGCCTCTGTCTTCCTGTTCAACTTGCATGTATTTGACCAAGAGCAAAATAAGCCTCATATCTTAGCCATTAGTTCCACATTCAGAGTTCATATTCAGCACATTGTCTGCAGTGACCTTTCAGTCATTTTTTTTTTCCAGAGCTTCTGCTTTCCCAAATACAGTCCCATATCCCCTAGGGCTCAGAGATACAGAATTTTCAATTTGGGGTTATATTAAAATAGATTTGTAGTGTACTCAGAGCTGCCAATCAGGATCAGGGCCTCACCACGCAAACACACAGTGAGAGACAGTCCCTGCCCTGAAGAATTTACACTCTAAATTAGACAAGACAGACAGTAGTAGTGTGGGGGTGGTTAGATGGAGACACTGAAAAGTGAAGGCTGCAAAGAAATTTGAGGTTTCCTACACCTTCCCTTCCTCTCTAACTTATAAAAATGATGTACAGGTGTTGTTTTCCTGATACCCACTCAACAGCTCCATCTCAGCATTATTCTTGCTGCAACCCCAAATGGCTGCAGGTGCAGGGCTGCTATGGATTGACTAGTTATGCCTGATGTGGGGAGAGTCTAAGTGCATTTTTGGCAGCAGCATTGACCAGATGGGCTTTGCACTGCAAAACCCCCAAGGCCAAAAGCATGGCTGAGAAGAAGCCTCCTGCCAATGCTTCTCCAAGGCAGAAAATAGCTCATAGCTGTGACAAATCAGAATTATTGGAGTTGGAAGGGGCCATTACAGGGCATCCAGTCCAACTCCCTTGTAGTGAAGAAGGACACCTGCAGTTTGGTCTGGTGTTCAGAGCCCCCTCCTGCCTGACCTTGAATTTCTTCAGGGATGGGGCAACTGTCACCTCTCTGGACAACCTGTGCAAGTGCTTCTTACTGTGAAAAACTTTTTCTTTATATCCAGTCTATATCTTGCCTCTTTTAGTTTGAACCACCCTGACAAAGAGTCTGCCCCCTTCTTTCTTATAGCCCCACTTTAGATACTGAAAAGCCACTCAAGTCTCCCCAGAGCCTTCTCTTTTCTAAGCTGAACAGCTCCAATAATAATGGAACTGTGCAGGTTTTCAGATGTATTCAAGCTATCTCTATCAACACTATCTGCAGCCTCACAAACAAAGTGGAAACCCAGTTGAGCTGCTAAGAAGAGGGTGGAGTGTGAAGCACCCACTTTCATCTGCTTTCAAGTCCTCCCTTTTCTTTGGGTAGCAGTATGGGTCATGGATACACCAACAAGATAGAGGTAGTATTTGCAGTGTATGTTTTCCCATGGATCCTTTTTGTTTCACTTACAGTCTGTATAACATCTTCCCGCTTTTAGGGAAAACAAAGATCTGACCCATTTTAATCTTACTTTTTCTGCCATCACCTAGATTTTATTGCTCTGTAGATTAAGCTACTAAGAAAGCACAAGGAAACAGAACAAAACAAAATTGTTTTAGCAATCAATTCCTGCCACTGAAGGAGCAATAAGTACTTTCTTGGGAAGAAAATTATTAAATTATTTTTTAAAACACACTGTAAAATCATTTCAAGAAAATAACATGCAGCTTATGAAAGCAGATTCTCTATGACAAGAACCTGCAAAATGCTGAGCAAACTCACTTCCACACAATGCCCTTGGGAGCTGAAGACAATCAGAGTTTAATCCTGCAGGATCTGTAGTCAAGAGCAGTAAGACAAGGCATTCAACACCTTCCGGCAGGTGTTCAGCTTCAGTGCTGCTGCTCTCTGTGCATTGCTTTTGTTTGTAACAAACCCTGTCCTGCTCAAAAAATAAACCATTGCTAAATGTATCCGATCCTTTCACAGCTCCTAGCATTGATTATGTTTTCAATCTGATGCTGGGGCAAACTGGCAAAGTGTTTTTAATCCAGGACTACAGGGTAAAGGCAGATTTTCCCTTGTAATGGTTGGCCATATTTACTCCAGGTTGGGGTCAGGAACTCTGTTGTTCTTGACCCCATGACACCATCAATGTAATATTCAAAAATAGAATGGGAGAAAAGTGAAAGGAGGAAGAAGTGAAGCAGAAAACGGTAAGAGGCATCTGATAAGTCTTGGGTTGTTAGAGCGAACAAGGGTTGTCTGAAGTAGAGAGGTGAATGCTGGCCATGTTATATCATAGAATCTTGAAGTCACAGAATAGCTTAAGTTGGAAGGGATCTTAAAGATCATCGAGCTCCAACCCCTGCCATGGGCTGGTTGCCACTTACCAGCTGCCCAGTGCCCCATCCGTCTTAGCCTTGAGCACCTCCAGGGATGGGGCAGCTACATCTTCTCTGGGAAGCCTGAAGCATAGGCAACTTATATGACATTATGCTTTCAGACACGGCACTGGAAGGGAAACTGAGTGCTAACATCTCTCCTTTACCTTACAGAAAAATGTAAATATCAATTGACTAACTTTTCTCGATGACAAAGCAAAAAGAATGTCGAACACCACAGAGAAGAACATGGAGAAATTAATTTGTTTGCTTCTTTACAGTAAGCATCAAAAAAGGTGAAAATTATCTATTTACATATATGACATATTTATTTTATTTATTTATACATATATAAAAATGAAAGATAAAGATATCTAAGCACCCTCTGCGTCAGTTGCTGAATGAAGTAAACAGTTAAAAAACTGAATACCATACAAATAAACATTGTGTATTTAATTAATCCTTTATAAACAAGGCAATAAATGTCTCACAGGGAATCTTCATTTTGGATTTCCTATGCTCTTCAGTGTTTGAATTTGAAGCATTAACAACATTCCTCCACTCTGATGTATTTTGGTTTTTTGGAAGCAATATCATCTCTCTGACTAAAGTGCCTGGTTGCCCTGTGCTACACTTGGGGTGAAAAAAAAGGAGAAAAAAAAAAAAAAAAAGAGATAAAACCAGATGTGCTGGGTACTAATCTGATTGCTTAACGTGTTTTTGGGAGATGCTCTGATACCATGATGATTCAAGTTAAATGAGAACTCACAGATAAATGGAACTAAGCCCCAGGTTGTCAGTAATGAACTTCAACTAACTCATACTGGGCCTAAGCCCAACAGCACTGGGCACTTTTACATCCCACAGAAGGCAATGATAAGGCACGAGTACACTCATCTCCCTGTGGATCCAAGATATGATACCACTTGCAGGCAAAATGACATTAGCTTCTTACTGTGCTGCAATTTTTAATGGTTTGTGTGAAAAATTTGTATGAATGATATAAAAATCAAACAGAGTTATGGAGGGTGTTCCCTTAGATCTCAGATGAGTTATACTTTATTAATATCCTGCTTTCTCTTTGTTTACAGCAGTGATTGTTTCTATGAGTGGATATAGTATATTTTGCTCATTTGTTTGTATTTATCGTGGGGGAACATGAAAAAAAAAAAACAAACAAAAAAAACCTCCTTGCAGCTTTCCTCTTCTTCCTTCACACATGTCATGCTCACACCAAAAGAAGAGTTATATTAGAATCATAGAATCATAGAATCACCAAGGTTGGAAAAGACCTAAAAGATCATCCAGTCCAACCGTTCACCTATTCCCAATAGCTCCCACTAAACCATGTCCCTTAACACAACATCCAGCCTTTCCTTGAACACCCCCAGGCTCGGTGACTCCACCACCTCCCTGGGCATCCATTCCAGTGCCTGACCACCCTTTCTGAAAAGTAATACTTCCTAATGTCCAGCCTGAATCTCCCCTGCTGTAGCTTGAAACCATTCCCTCTGGTTCTATCACTAATGACATGAGAGAAGAGGCCGACCCCCAGATCACTACAACCTCCCTTCAGGAAGTTATAGAGAGCAATGAGGTCTCCCCTGAGCCTCCTCTTCTCCAGGCTGAACATTCCCAGCTCCTTCAGCCTCTCCTCATATGGCCTGTGTTCCAGACCCCTCACCAGCTTTGTTGCCCTCCTTTGAACACGTTCCAGGGCCTCAATATCTTTCTTGCAGTGAGGGGCCCAAAACTGGACACAGTACTCGAGGTGCGGCCTCACTAGTGCTGAATATAGGGGAATATATATATATATTAGTGGTAGCAGAAGTACCACTAAACAGGGCTGTTGCTAGCAGGGTCCCAGCATTGTTTCCCCGATGATGTGCCTCGGTGCCATGGTGATGAACATGGAAGTGTTCTGAATGAGGACGTCTACCCTTTGCTTTTTCCCTCAGATTTCCTCTTGCTGCTGCCAACAGTTCTGTGTCTGTAGCAGGGACAATAGTGCACACAGGACTGCAAGGCTGTTTAGACCTTCTGTGGCTGATGACACACTAAAAGAAACATAGAATCACAGAATGATTTTTGTTGGAAGGGATCTTAAAGCCCATCCAATTCCAACTCCTGCCATGGACAGGCATACAGAATCACAGAATTGTGAGGACTGGAAGGGACCTCTGGAGATCATCTTGTCTGACCCCCTGCTAAAGCAGGTTTCTTAGAGTAGGGTGGGAAAGTGTCCAGGGGAGTTTTGAATATCTCCATAGAAGAAAACTCCATAACCTCTTGGGCATCCTATTCCAGTTTTATGTTACCCTCAAAGTAAAGATATTTTTCTTAATGCAGGATCTTCCTGAGTTCCTGAGTTCCATTGCTCCTTGTTCTGTTGTTGTGCACCACTGAAAAGAACCTGACTCCATCAATTTGACTCCCATACTTTCATTATTTATAAGCACTGATAAGATCCCCCCCTAAGTCTTCTCTTCTGCAGTTTGAACAGTCCCAGATCTCTCAGTTGTTCCTCATAAGGGAGATACTCCAGGCTTTAATAATCTTTGTAGCCCTTGTCAGACTCTCTCCAGTAGTTCCTTGTCTTTTTGAACTGGGGATCCTCAAAATGGGCACAGGACTTCAGATATGACCTCAACAGGGCAGTACAGAAGGGGAGAATAACCTCTCTCAACCTGCTGGCCACCCCAGGATACTATTGGCCTTCTTGGCCACAAAAGCACACTGCTGGCTCATGGCCAACTTGTTGTCCACCAGGAGATCCAGATCTTTCTCTGTAGAGCTCCTCTCTAGCAGGCAAGTCCCTGCACTGATGCATGTAGTTTTTCCTCACCCTGCATTCCACATACCCTACCCTAGGAGTCTACATCTGTCCATGTTCAACCTCATTAGATTCCTCTCCATCAAACTCTTCTACCTGTCCACATATCTCTTGAATGAAGCACAGCCTTCTGGTGTGTCAGACATTCATTCAAGTTTGTATCATCAGCAAACTTGCTGAGGGTGCACTCTATCCTTTCATCCAGGTCATTGATGCAGTCTGGCCTTGAGATTTCCAGGGATAGGACATCCACAGCTTCTCTGAGTAACTCTCATCATGAAATTTTTTTTTCTTAAAGACATGTATCTGTTCTTACCGTGTGCTCATACTTCTAGGTCAAAAATTCCCTGTCAGGAGGGCACTGCATATCCTGCCTTTGCTCCATCACCTGCAACATCTGCATGAGGGGTGGCCAGCAGGGACAGGGAAGTGATTGTCCCTCTTTACTCTGCCCTTGCAAGGCCCCACATTGTGTACTGTGTCCAAGTCTGGAGCCCCCAGTACAAGAAAGATAGAGAGCTATTGGAGAGGGTCCAGAGGAGAGCCATGAAGATGATCAGGGGCTGGAGCACCTCTACTATGAAGACAGGCTGAGAAAAGAAGGCTGCGAGGTGACCTCATTGCAGCCTTTCAATACCTAAAGGGAGCCTACAAACAGGAGGGGAATCAACTCTTTGAAAGAGTAGATAACTGCAGGACAAGGGGAAATGGTTTTAAGTTGAGGGAGGGAAGATTTAGGCTGGATGTCACAGAGAAATTCTTTACAGAGGGAGTGGTGAGGTGCAGGTACAGGCTGCCCAGAGAGGTTGTGGATGCCCTGACCCTGGAGGTGTTCAAGGCCAGATTGTATGGGGCCCTGGGCAACCTGGTCTAGTATTAAATGTTGTGGAGGTTGGTGGTCCTGCCTGTGGCAGGGGGGTTGGAAATTCATGGTCCTTGAGGTCCCTTCCAACTCAGGCCATTCTATGATTCTGTGGTTCTGTGATTCTGTGAGTTGCAGTGCATCTACCAGCTTGTCTGCTTGTGTGAACCTGTGCACAATAAAATAATGCATGGATCCTTTCCTGTTGCCCTGCAGATGATGAAAAGACATCAAAAGCTATGTGTCCCTTTATAATGCCTTTTTTTATTCCAGAGATATGCGGCTTACATCAAAACTTGGAGAAGTTACTTCAACTATTTGGATGAGCATCCAATATGTCCGATGAGTATGGCTAAACCCTAAGGTGCATGTTTATGACTCAGCCTTTAACACTGAAAGAAGATTTGAGATTTTCCTTTGAGTCCTGGGAACTCACATTCACATCACCCATGCTAACACGTAGCCAGAAGTGTAGGCAAAAAGTGAGGATGTGAGGATGCTGTGTACAGTGCAGTTTCTCAAGTACATGCACCTCTGAATGAATGAATGGGAAGTGAGATGAATTAGATGCAGAGCAATTCATTTCCCTCTGTCTTACTACTGAGCTCCTTGCTCAGAGACATAGAAATATTATATGGACGGCTTACAAGATGTGCACACTAATACTACAGCTGCCACTTAGAAGGGTAGTGGGGAGAGAGTAACAAATGCTGCATTGTCAGTCTGCAACAATGCAGGATCATTTTCATTCCTTGTGCACAAGAGCTCCAATTATAATCTAATTCAATTCAGATTAACTATGCTTTGATGGCATTTCCATTACATAAAAAATAAATTTATTAGCCAAGTATAATGTGTTTTGAGTGTAGTTCTAATGCTAATAAGGAGGATATTTAACTGCTTTAATGCTGCATTTTAACCACAGTTATAAGCTATTTCTTCAAGATTTATAATCAAGGTGTGCAAATATTACACTGGAAACTCACAGAAAGAAAAATTATCAGGATTTACAGGTGAGCTGTTAATAAAGGTTTATAATCTGCAGGGTTTAAATCCCACCCATTAAGAATTTTCATAGCACGCTTTTATCAAAATCTCTTTCCAAGAGATTTGTCCCAAACTAATAGCATGGTCTGCTGAAAGGTGGCAAAAGTGGTGGGATCAAATTAATGTTGCTTTAATATAATGATTGTTAATGACTCATTGCAGGTATATTTGAACCACAGACACCTAATCTAATTATAGCAGAAGAGCTGTCTCTTTATGCTCTATGAATGGACTCGAAGCCTTTCGTACCACCAGACTCTCTAGCAACCCTCATACTCCCCACTGAGTTCCTGATGAGCTTGTCATCTGCTCATTGTTCCTAATTTAATATCTGCTGTGAACTCTTTAGGACAAGGTGCTCACCATCACCCACTTTCTCCAGTACACAAATGGAAAGAGGGTCCCAGCTAATTACCCACTCTGATTAATGGAGTGTGCATTTATGATACCACCCAGGGCTTTAGGGCATGCATTTGAGCTATTTCACATGAGAACCTGAAGAAACCTTCCATCCAACCCAGAACAACAGGAGAGCTGGATCAGCTGTGCATCACTTTTCCGGTCTTCAAGTCATCATTTGTCTTTTGGCAGATTGTGCACAGGATGTTGGCATGGAGCTCACAGGCTGACAACTCTGCCATTCGCCAAGATGCAAGAGACTCTATAGAGCCAGAACAAACTATAAAACTGTGTGTCAGGAGGAAATACGCTCAGCCTACACTCACCCCATTTATTATGGAAAAATACCTAACTTAAGAATCCATCTCACACTCACATGGCATTTATTTCTTAGCTTGCACTTGAACTAAACTGCCACTGCTTGGGCAGCTTGCTTTAGTCAAGGCACAGTTGTCATTGAATAAGCTAGATCCCTTGGCTCTGGAACCACTCAAAAACGGATGCAGTGACAGATGGAAAATTCTGATTACTCCAAACTTATATCTATGAAAGCTCCTTTTTAATTACATTCCACGGTGACAGAAAACCAGACTCCTGCTGCACTTATGAATTACTCTTTATTCAAATTTACTTCTCACTGATGTTGTTAGTTTATGTGAACAGAATTTAACTGATTTCTTTTTCACAGTTCCTTTCCATAATGAAAACACTTTTACTAGGAATTCATCGGTGAATTAAATTGTATCTGGGGATAATAATAAGAATAAAAGCACAAAAAAAAAACAAAAAAAACCCAGTCCAACCTTTGAAGTAAAATGACTTTCAAGAAAACAGAAACGTCAAAAGGAATTTGGGCCATTAGTCAATCTTCTCCAATTATATATGACAAACTATTTATCCACCCTTTTTAGTACTCTTATGGGGAAAGCGCATTTTCCACAAACATATCAACAATTTAATATTAAGGGTTATTTTTTCCTCAGCTTAAATCTTCTTTTTTATTGTTTAATACACATCTGTACACAGTATATCTAACCCCCTGAGTCTGACATTATTTATTTATTTATTTATTTTGCAAGTGCATTTGCCTACATTAGAAAGAGATTTATTATAGCAATCTAAAATATCAAGAAGCAACAAGATTTAATGACTGGACTTTAAAGTTGAATTAATTGACTCCATGTATGCTAATTGTCTTTTTTTTTTTTTTTTCAGCTAGAGCAATTAGTCATGCAAATAACTTATACGGAGATAAGGCAGGATGCCTATCACTGCAAATCTCTGAGGCAAGACTTTCCATCTGAAAGGGAAGATGGAAAGATGGGAGATAACTTTCAAGCACTATGGCTTTGTGTTTGTAAAATATCACACAGAATCACAGAATCACCCGGGTTGGAAGGGACCCCAAGGATCATGTAGTTCCAACCCCCCTGCATAGCAGGGCCACCAAACATACACATTCAGATCAGGTTGCCCAGGACCCCGTCCAACCTGGCCTTAAACACGTCCAAGGACGGGGCATCCACAACCTCCCTGGGCAGCCCGTTCCAGGGCCTAACCACTCTCCTAGTAAAGAACTTCCCCCTAACATCTAACCTAAATCTTCCCTCCTTCAACTTAAAACCATTTCCCCTAGTCCTGCTGTTGTCAGCCCTTTTGAAGAGTTTACTCCCCTCCTGGGTGTAGGTTCCCTTCAGGTACTGATAGGCTGCAATGAGGTCACCCCGCAGCCTTCTCTTCTCCAGGCTGAACAAGCCCAACTCCCTCAGCCTGTCCTCATAGGGGAGGTGCTCCAGCCCCCTGATCATCTTAGTCGCCCTCCTCTGGACCCTTTCCAAAATCTCTATGTCTTTCTTGTACTGAGGGCTCCACACCTGGACACAGTACTCCAGGTGGGGCCTCACAAGAGCCGAGTAGAGAGGGTCAATCACCTCCCTGTCCCTGCTGGCCACCCCTCTCCTGATGGAGCCCAGGATCCCATTTGCCTTTCGAGCTGCCAGAGCGCACTGCTGGCTCATGTTCAGATATCAGATTAGATCATCATGCTCCTTTCTGGCCTTAAAATTTAGCGAGTTTTTTTGTTTGTTTGTTTGTTTGTTTGTTTTTTGAGTTGGTCTCTACTAGTCACTTAGGTCAAATAATAGGTCAAACATCTGTGAAAAAGTAGACATGTAGATACAAGCATCACCATGGGTCGGAAAATGGCAGTGTGCACCCTATTAAATACTTCAGCCAGATCCTCAAAGTGACGACTAGACAGCTGAGGGCAACCTGCAGCTCTAAAACAGCAACTCAAGTGACAATCTGAGGGGAAACCACCAACACTGGAACTAAATATCGCCACCTCAGATGGCAGGTCACAGCTGCTGAGAAAGTGCTCAAGTCATTTACGCATTCCTAGTGTGTAAATCAGACATAAATTTACAACTGATACATAAGAGAAAACAAAACAAACAAAAACTCTTCATTCCAGAATGCCTAAACAGAATCAGTGTGGGTTTCTCCTTCAGGTGGTAACAATCTCTCCTTCATGCCCACAGTGCCACAACATCTAGAAAGATGTTTAGTGGAAACACCTAATCATTAGAATGAGCTGGAGGCACGTCAGAGTCATCCACTCAAACAATTAAAGAGGTAGGAGGACTGATCTGGGTGGAAACTACTTCTGGGAAAGTAATGACTAAGGCGTTGTGTTGGTTCTTGTGAACTTCTATGGAAAGATTTACAGACATTTCATTGGGATCTCGATAATGGACGGAAATATGCTAATCAAAGGCAAATGCTCAAAATGAATGAAAAAGGTGAGGACAAGGAATATTGAGCCACTACATGGAGTAGAAATGAGATTAATTTTAAAGAAAAGGTAAAAGATGCTGACTCTCTTAATATACCAAAATTTACATTGAACAAATAAAAGTAAATATCCCATGGAGCTGAATAGGCTTTTTGATAATTTTTCAGTTAATTTCACTGGTGGAAAAAGTATTAGGCATTGACAAGACACAGCCTGGAAACTGAAAATTCTTAGGTGAGCTCTAGTTCATATTCCATTTTTCCATTAATCTCAAGCCAAAGACTTTTGCTCTGAGCATATTCAAAATACTTTTTCAAAACCTCTTTGTTTGACCCTCTTTTTTTTCAAACTCTTTCCTTAATAGAGTTTCAGGGCAAAAAGTATATGTATATATCTCTATATATGTTTGCAGTTCTGGTTTTAGAGGCTTGTGCCTAACTGCCCAGTGTGGGAAATTCTGTCTTATAAGTATGGAGACAAATTCAGCATCTGATGAACAGTGAGGTGCACAGCACCTGAACTTCTGACCTCCCCAGTGAAAAAGAGCCATGACAGTTTTCATCCTTTGCCTCCTCATTATGCATTGTTTATTTACTTCTACACAAAACACTCCAAATATTTAAATTTTGAATAATGAGGAGCCAACAGAAGGATATATGGTCCAATATTTCTTTCCATTAAGATTAATAAGGCATATATTTTTGTTTGATTTCTCTACCAGGGTTTATTTTATTTTATTTTTTAAACTGTTTTTTATTTATTATTTTATTATTATTATTATTTATTTGGCTTCATTTTATCTGGATAGTGAGAGCTGTAAGAAAACTGATCAACTTTAAGAAGGGGTAGTTATTATCAGCTTAATTATCAGTGAGTAATCAGATCCTTCAATGACCTAAATGCTCACAGTTCAACAAGAGTCAATGACTACTAAAGACGAACAGCTGTTCTCAGTATGGGTTGTTATTTGCACAAATCAAAAAACCCTAGAGTAAGAGAAACCATGCTGAAGGTAACAGATATTTATGGTCTTGAGGAGTTGCTGTTCCCTGGAGGCCTATAAGTAAAGCCTCAACATTTCTTTTCTCTCTGCAGCTATTACAAATAATACATAATTTCAGTGTTGGATATAGAACTACTTTAATAGATTTAATTTTAATATAGAAATATGTTTAGATCCTTTTTTCTTCTTTTTATGCACCCTCCCTGTCTGAGCAGTTACTTGCCTTTTATTTTGTGTGGAGCTGGGTAATGCATGGAATATATTGAAGTAGTTCTTTCCAAGAAATAAATTAACAGGAATGCACGAGGAAAGAAAGAGAAATGTGATGAGGAAGGGAAAAGAACTAAGTGAAAATGAAAAATAAACTATATGATATTAAAATAACAAGAATCTTCCAAAAAAATGTTTTATAAGAGAAAAAAAGTAGTAGTCTTCTCTACAGTAACGTTAATGTGAGTTGCTTAGGAGTGGCCACTAAGCAAGGAGTAATGATTAATCAAGTAGATTCTTGCAAGGTAACATCCCACAAGGAAAGTTAACAGAAGTGCTGTAGACCTCTCTATGACTCATGTCAGCCAAACCATAAAGACTTGTTGGCACATTTACACCATGCACCAGCCTCTCTACTCCAAATCTGTGGTGGTCTTCGCCATGTTTGATTCTGTAAAACCAAGCCCTTAACCCAGCTGTATACTTTCTGTCTGAACTTCTTGGATCCATTGCAGTATCTGCACTCTCAAAGCACTCCTCAAGAAGAGTCCTGAATGTGCTATTGAAACCTGCTAAACAATTAATAACAGAAGACTAATTGATGACCAACCATGGTCTCTATCATAGTCTTCTGGAAATTCAGGTGCATCATCCTCAGCACTTTCCTCTGTGCCTGACTGCAGAGAGGGCAAAGGTGGGATTTTATTCTAAAAACAACTGTGCAGAAATTGGATCCACTGAAAAAGAAAGACTTATATGCCTCTAAACTCGGGTGCCAATATGGGCAGTCACTTCATAGAGCAGGAAAGTACTGAGCACATGGCCTGTGACAGACTTTATACTGCCAGAAATGGGAGCTTGCACAGCAAACGTATAGCATGAGAAATGGGCTGTGGAGGGACTAGGAGGAAGCATGGACCAGGGTGTGCTGAACAAGCAAAGAGGAAATAATCATATAATCAGGTTGCAAAGGTATGGCCCTTGGCAAGACCTCTGGTAGTAAAATCTATGCTAACAATATCACCTTGTAAATTTGTTGAATACATGTAACTGTGTTTCCTCTGAATAATATTTTTATTGTGAAAAAAGCCAACCTCAAAAGATAAATGTGTTTCAAAGTAAGTTTGAATGGAGTTTTAACAGATCACTCTTACACTTTTATAACAGAAATGCAACATTCGAATATTGCTTGAGGTACAAATGCAAAATTAGTGGCCAGCTGCAAGTCTTTTTGTTTTCTTTTCCAAATTAACAACGAGGAGGCCAGCTCAGTTTGCTTTTCTGACATCATAGCCAGGGAATATTTTTTTTCATGCATATTGGCAGTTGCTTAGGGGGGATATTAAACCATTTGCATTAATAATAATCAAGGACTATCTACCATCAAAACAAGTCATAGACTCGACAGTCTGATTACATCATTTTGGAGAGAGGAAATGAAGTTTAGCATTTGTTTAAACACAGGGAAATGAATTTAAGAGGTTACTAAAAAACATTAAAACTCATCTCTCACTCATTCAGTTGCATTATAAATAAGAATCAGCAGACAGGGAGAAGAGGGGGACTGAGATACACTGACCTTTGGGAGTGTTTTGTTAAGGGTGACTCATTTAGTAAAAAATGTATTTCAGTTCAGACAAATGCAAGATTGTCCATCTATCAGCTAAGGATACAGACCATACTCATGCTACATGAGATATGCTATACTGAAACAAGATATAAGGCTTCTTTCCGGATAACCAACTGAAAAGAAATATGGTGTGATGCTGTAGCAAAGTATGCAAACAAAATCTTTGGATGTGTAAGCATCAGGATGGGATATAGAGGTGCTACAAGTTATAGGATTTGGAAGGCTTTTTCTGGACTGTTTCCAGTAGTCATTAAGATATGCTATAGCATAGCACAGGACAGGAGGAGATCTACCAGAACATCACATCTCCTGTGGGCAACTGTATCCCTGAAGGATGTAGGAGTGTCCTTACCCTTATTGCCTGTGAAGATGCAACAGCAGATCCAATCCCATGGCATAAAACTGTGGGTTACCTCTGAGTTCTTGATCTGTCAATTCTGTTGCAATAATCATCCAAGAGAACAGCTGGCCCCAGTATGTGCATTCTTGCAGCAGATGAGAGCCTTTTGCATTGTGTAATAGTTAAAGGAACTTGTTCCTCTTTCTACCTCCTCCTTTCTTGATCTTCAGTGAAGCCTTTCTTATCATGCAAAGTTTAGGGAGGGGATGCTCAGCTCTGTCCACTACTGAAGTTGTGGATGACTGCCAATTGTCTTCATGCTGTCTTGCTGAGAAGTTAAACCAAATAATAATACTGGCTCTCACTCACAACTATTTTGCATCTTAAAAAAAGACTTCCTTTTTCTTTTATTCTGATATTACATTATTTATATGGAATGATTCAGCCTAGACCAAAAAAACATATCTGTTCAGAAAACTACAACTTTAACTGAATAGTAATGTATGATCCTTTTTTCTTTCTGGATAGAATGAAAATATTCAGACAAAAGCTTATACAATTTTCTAACTTTGAATAAATTACTTTGGTGTGGCATAATAGGTATATTATGTGAATAGAAGTTATTATGATCCTGTATAAAGGTCCTTATCCATTTTAGTTAATCCTCACTGAGACATTTGATTAGATTTGCATTTCCTTATTTTACTTTGTTAAGAGCAGATTCAACACTGATGGGTATTTTTTTTTTTTTTTTAATAAGCAGGATGGCAATAAAGGACTGACATTATCTCACCTAGAACCTGCTACAGTAGTTTCCAATGCTGCAAACAGGTTTTGAGTAGATCCATTGGAAACACTTAAGAATGAATAAATACATCAAGGCACATTGTTTCAAACATAAGCCACCACATTAAAATGGACTATGATGTTTCACAAGATGAAAATAGCACAGAAGGTTTTGACCTTGCAGAGGACATACAGAATCATACTGGGATTTCCAGATCAGTTGCAATCGGACTTCCTCTCAGAGACTCAAGATGACACAATCTCTATCTTTGTAACTTTTACCTACATCTGCACTCCAAAAAAACTCAGTCACAATTTATGTTTGGCATTCTCTAGTATTTGTTTCTAAATGGAAACACTGTTTTGCTTCTAGGCCTGCCATGTATGTTACAAGGGATTGCTGTCTTCCTTTTTGTACAGCATGGTTGCACAGTTATGCTGTGGGACTGAGAGTATATGTGTATGTATGTACAATAGCACATTCATATATTATGTTGGTATCCAACAAATTCTTCTGCTGACTCTCTGAAAGGCCCTTGCATTGCTCAAAGAAATCTGGGCAGTCACTACTTGAGGATCACAGGTTATTAAACACCCAGTGTTCTTCACCAAGGACACAATACTTGGTAGAGTAGCAAGGAAAACTTAACTATTAAAAGCATCTTGCTTAAAGGAAGAATTGTATCAACAAAGGCAAGTCATTAAGAGGAAAACCTCAGGCAGCATGGCTGTTCTCAGGCCAGCTGATGCTCTGGCATTATTGAGTAGCTAGTCCTGTCGCACAGGGACAAGTGGTACTGCTTAAGGGCAGACATAGTGATAGTAAAGGATAAAATTGGGATCTGTGCAACTACTTGGTACTCTTGTTGATTCTACTCACCATTTATTCCTTAATTTTATACACTGATATCACTGCTTCCATAAATTATCACATTTCATGGTATTATTGCAAGTAAAATAAACTTTGATGGCACATTTAAAGGATGTCAAGGCTACAAAAATGAGTTTTGTATTTGCAGAATGCTTGCAAGTATTTTCAATATATTACAGTTAAAGGGGAAAAAAAAAAGGTGTTTAAGTAAAGGTGACACAGTGAAGGTTATTCTGGCCACATATACCCACAGACACATGCAAAAATGACCTTGAAACATGTCCCATCTGCCAGGTCTTTCCATATGACTGAAGCAGGGAGTTGCTTTGCAGCCAACACGTGCTAAATAGAATGAATTCAACAAAAATGTGGCAGGCAGCTTCTTGTCAGTCTAACTAATTAAAAAAAAAAAAGCAAACAGATGGACAAGCAATGACTCTTATTCAACAGGATTTTGGGAACTCTAAGTGAGAAGGCACTGTCACAGTTTTCCTTCAGATGCAAAAAGGAATGTCCTTGCAGATTTCTTTCCAGGTTCTAGATTTTAGGGCTTAACCCTGTGTTTTTGACCACAAGCATAGACACATTCCTACTGTTCTCATTCTGAGCTTGCAGTGCAAGAGTATGGATCTGAGTGATGCTTGGCGAAATGAGTGAGAGAAAAACTATATTACATTATATTACATTATATTATGCTGTTATTCTGATTTCTTTGAGTTCTCTTTTTAAGTGTTCAGATTTTGTACTTGGTGAATTATTACCACACCCACAGTGGCCAGGAGGGGTGTGAAGGTGGGGGAGAGTCTCGAGGGCAAAATATGTGAGGAGCAGCTGAGATCCCTTGGTTTGTTCTGCTCAGAGAAGAGGAGGATGACAGGAGGTCTCATAACGGCCTGCATCTCCTCATGGTGGCCTGCAGCTCCTCACAGGGAGTGGAGGAGCAGCAGTGAGCTTTGCTGTCTCCTGACAGGGGCTAAGGGAATGGCATGGAGATGTATCAGGAGAGGGTTGAGGGATGTGAGGAAAAGACTTTGCCCCAGAGGGCAGTAGGCATGGAACAGGCTGCCCAGGGCTCAGGGAGCATTTGGGCAGTTCATCAGATGTAGGGTTTGAATTTGGAGTGATCCTACTTGAAACTGGACTTGGTGTGGGTCCCTTCCAACATGGGACATCCTCTAGTTGTCTGATTCTTCCCCAGAGCAGTGAGCCTGAAGAAGGCAACTGAAAGAGGATAAGGAGACACAATTCTTGAAACATGCTCTCAGATGAGAATAAATCCAGGTAGAATTGGTAAAAAGCAACTGGATCCTGCACATGATGTTAAGGATGAAAGGAGATGGAAGAAGAAAGGGGTGTTCTATATTGCTTCCTGATAGTCTGTATCAGGGGGCAATGACTGCTTTATTTGCAGTAGTTAAGGGGAACTGAACTGGGAAGGTAATAGCTGAGTGTTAATGACTGACAATAAAACTTAGTTACTACTTCTTCAAAGAAGAATGAGCCTTTACTCTGCCACATTGATATGGCAAGAATCAGACAGAACTACTGATAGAAAAATTCTACATAAAAATGATGCTTGCTCTTAACCAAAAACATGGAAACATATGCTTTGCAATTGATTTTTCAATATTCTGTCCACAAACATAAATAAACCATCTCATTTGAACCTTTAGCATCTCTGTAAAAGACTTTATAGTGAAGACATCAGTTCTGCAAAGACTCAAAGACATTATTAAATCCATATATAGAATAATGTTTACAGGGCTTTATTCAGTGTATAGCAATAAACATGTTTAAGACCTTCCTGGGCACAAAAACTAGCAATTCCAGGAACTCAAGAATTGATGAGATGAACTGACAAAATCATAAGATTTGGCCTGAAAGTTGTTTAATTTTCTGTATGAGCCTCCAAAATTTTGTTTTTTGGCTTTGCACATATGAGCCAACTTGCAAGAGTTTCTAGCATGCAAGGCCAGCTTTTTGGTCTCTTTGGGAGCCCTCACTAGAAGAACCAGCTGGGACTAAATCACAGAAAAGCTGCCAGATGGTGTAGCCACCTTTCTCCCTCCAACTAAAATGCCCAATGAGAAATAATTATGTGCTTCTCTAACACAGTATCTGCCAGCCTTTTAATATTGCAGCATCTCACTACATATCCCTCTTCCCTCCACTGTATCTCAACACAGCTCTACTTTTCTGTAGCAATAATACCATCTACTCTTTCTGCTTAGCTCATCCCAAATGCTCCTGGCAGTCCTAGAAGGGGAGAAGGGAAGTGCCATTGATCTAATTTAACAACTCCGGTTGCTTTGCTTTGCTTTAGGAAGTCATATCTCCTTGCTGGTATGTCCAGGACAGAAGTTTCGTCGGGAGTTTTGACAATAAATATGGTCATGATATTGACAGAATGTTGCTAAATGGGAAATATCTATGACAACACCTGTGGGAATGCTATCTTTATTTCAGTTTCATGCTCCTACCCTTAACAGTTTGTCCTTTTAACTAATAGAACGCTTGCAGTATAGTTAACCCCAAATATTCCAAAATCATGAATTACTCTCCAGATAATACCAATAAGCCATGTAGAGGCTTAAAGTCTGCATTGAGATCATATTTTTAAATATTCCTTTTATGCAAAATTGAAAGGTCAGGACTTTCTGAAGGTCCATCACAAAACTGATAAAATAAAGCAAAATTTTTGTCAAAATCATGACAGTTACATTAAAATTATATGCAAGTGTAAATTTAGACAGATCAGTGGTTTTCAGCAGGAGTTCATAGCCTACAGTGGGGTTTGCAGATAAAATCTAGGAGATCTGGAGAAGAAAACTGAAACCCCCAAATAAATGAACAAATCAAAACAAGTAAAATGCAAATAGGCAGCTTCTCTTCGGGAAGAATTTCTCTAACTGAAGATTTTAATGATTCACATCTTAAAAAAATGTTAAAAATCTCTAGAATAGATAATTTCCTCGGTTACAGTCCAATTGGATATATTTTATTCCTTTTAAAAAGTAAAAAAAAAACAGATCCCAGCAGCCAAATTTGAGGGAAAAGCTGAAACCCAGATGTCCTGGTCCTGATCCCAATTATCTGAATGTTAAAATGAGGAATAACTTTGTGAATGCAAATGCAGTTCAAATCATCATCAGCTCTTGAGAACTATCATCTGTGGAGAACAGAGTACAACAGAACCAATATCTACAAACTTTGGAATTTTACCAGAGTCATCATTTGCAAAACCAAATTGTGAAATTCTCAGCCTGTTCTTTCTGAAACAAAACTCTTCCTGACTTACATGGGACTTCGGAGTTAAGTCTGAGCATAAATGTTTGATTTGGAGTACCACCATAGTCCATGCACAGCCCTATCAATGGGATTTGCAGGTTGATAATGTTTCTATGATTTTCTCTGTGGATCAGAATCTTGGATCAGGTTCAGAATCTGTCTTTTCTCTAAAAGTCCACTAAAATATTTTTGAACTTTCCTACATCAAGGTCTAAAAGGAGCAATGAATGAGTGACCCACTCCTCTACAACAGAGATACCTTCTACCTTTAGGAAGTGATGAGTGCGTGGGGAATTAACACACATGCAGGACAACAGCAGACTTTGTTACTTCCATCTAATGTATGATCACACTGTGTGCAGTTCTCTACTGAAAGCTGCACGTACATTATGTATTTAAAAAAATAAAAGCAAAAAGGATAGTAAAACCTCCCCATATCCTGCCAAAACTGAACTGTTTCCTTCACTTCAAATGCACTTTGTGAGGGGTGTGGTGGTGATGGAAAAAGTGACAGGGAGAACGGATCTTGATGTGACAGATGTTAGTCATACTGCTTAATGTGCTCCTGGAAAGCACTCAGATCGTGCAGTGATAAAGGCTGGGTATGAAGCAAAGCAGAACATAATTCTTTCTTTTTCTGTCACGTTTTGGAGCTTACACCCTCTACTCACTCCCTCTCTTGCACGGTGATCATCTTTCTCTCTCACTAGGTCCGAATGTAATTTAATAGATATTCACACTTATCAATTTCATTTGCTTGCTCAGCTGGGTGTGCAGGAGTGGGGAAATGATCCTTGGTGGTCTAAATCATACATTTGCACTTTAGTTTGCATATATGAAAACCCTAAAAAGCTCACAGCAACCAAACAATAATACAATCTCACCTGTTCTTTCCATTCTTTCTACTCTTCTTCGTGTTTCAGATAGCTGTTATTAATTACTTTTTTATTTATTCAGCACAGTGAAGGCACTCAGCTTAACAAGACACAAATGTAATAACAATCCCTAATCCCTAAAAGAGCTTATGTTAGTAAAAACAAGGATTACATGTTACTCTAACTCTGCTGACTTATGACAGTTCTCTGTTCTTCTGTCTTTTGCTATGTTTTGAATAATTAGTGAAGGTGCTATTTGCAACATTAATTGTATCATTACATGGTTTAACAAAGACTTTTCAGCTATTGCTGTGCTTGGGCTGGCTATACTATCATTCTAAAAAAAAATAACACTCTCTATCAGAAAAAATCTTTCTTTATAGGGTTGAAATATCAACCAAGTGATTTAAATTTATTTCATTATCTTCCTGAAGGATTTGCTGTCAGGCAATCAATGGCAATATTTTTTGTTCTTCAAAATTTTAAATTCCTATTCTCTGTTTCTATTCCTATTAATTTGTGGTTTTCACCATCAGATCTTCAAGTACTTTACGCAAAAAAAAAAGAGTTGTTAGTGATGGAAAAGCTGAAGCATAGGTTGTGGAACAATTAAAACATGGGGTCATTGCATTACATGATTTTTGCTCAGGGACATGATCTAGCAGAGGGTTGTTAGAGTTAGGGAAGTACTAGTATTAATATTGTGTAGAATAGTTAGGTTGTGGTTGGTCTTGATGGTCTTTTCTAACTTGAACAATTCTGTGATTCTATGATTCTATACCAAAGGACCATCCTGAAGAAAAATATACGTAATAACTGAAGTACAGTTTATCTGTTCCATAAACATTAATTTATGCCTTAAAACAATTCTGTGTATTCCAACCTTCTGTCTGAACTCTGAACCAGCTGACAATTGAATGTACCCATGAACAAATGAAAGAAAGGCGGATTCAACAAGGACTGAAGAAAAATGAGAGGTGCCAACTCTGTAAATTCAACATGACATTTAAAAACATCCCTCTTTCTGCTCACTTCTGTAGGAGTTCCCCTGGTCTCTTCTGCCTTTTATTTATTCAAACAGCAAAGATCTTCTTTCGGCTCAAGTGCTGCATTTTATCCTCATTGTCTAACAAAAGTGAGACCTAATTCTGGGCATTTTTTCTGGTATAAAGACTGCGATCCACATTGTCAATATTAAGAAGCATTCACTTTCAGAGGGAAACTCTGACAGTCAGCAGAGCTGCTCCATTATCTGTACTTTTGATTAAACTGTCAGCAACTCTCCCTGCAGATGCATGTGTATGCGTTGTGGTACTTGAGAAACAACGTAGGAGGGAAATTTGGAGGCCCAAGCAGTGGGACTGCATTTTTGGCACAAAAGACAAATCCCTGACACCAACGCAATTCTCGAGTGTCTCCTGTTAGCCACCACAGACCAGCAGAAGACAAGCCAGCGCCAGCCCAGGGATGCATCCATGCACACGCTGCTATCTCTCTGCTGCATCGCACTTGGTGTCTGCACAGCACAAATCTGCCAGTGTCACATAACCACATTGGATCATCTATATCTGGCTTGGGGCTACATTAAGATACATCCTGCAGCCTTATCACCTAGCAGCTAAACTAAATGGACAGAGCCCAAGACAAAGAATAGAAAATAAGATGCCTCGGACTGCTCATCAGGAGAACATGCTCTGCAACATGCTCTGCTGAAAGCAAGAGTCACCACAGAAGGTTAAACTGTATGAGGAAACAAAGACAGTAGATATTTGGGCTTGTTCCAGAAGTTCTGACTAAATCCTGCTCAGCATACAGCGATTGAAAGGAGAAAGCATGAGACAAATCAGTCTCCTGTCCTGGGTAAAAAAATAAATAAATAAAATTTTTGCAGGAGCAAAGGAGGAACAGTTTGATAATGACGAGAATAAACAGCAGGCAAAATAACTTAATGAATATCAAGGGTTAAAATAAATTCTTCTTTGCTTTAGTGGTTGAGTTTACAGATTGAAGGGAGTTCCTAAGCCTTTGTTTTGTTGTTCTTTCTGTAGTGAAAAAAAAAGAAGAGAAAAAGTGAGAGAGACTTCTTGTTTGGGATTAATTATTGAGCGTTGTAAGGCTTTATAATATATTTATATACTCCCTAGAGCCTGGTGTGCCCTCTCTCCCCTCTTTCTGTTTTACTGCGTTGTATCTATCCCAGTACTTTTTGCTCAAATGCCTCATGAGACTACCTGGTATCAACAGAGATGCAAATGTTAGGAAAAATGCCGGCATGCCGTCCAGCTCCCACTAGCGATGCTCCAGCAAAGGGCTTCCTGAGCACCTCCTTCAAACCAGCAGTCCAGCACAGGGGATGTGGAGGCTTCTAATTACACCGAAATCTAATATTTAAACTTGTGTTTCATCTAGAAATACGCTTTACTCCTTTAATTATGATCTGCTGGAGAATTTGCTTCTTTAACAAGCATTTTGTTTTTAATCTTTTCCCTCCCTCTGACTATACCATAAAAAGCAAAACCAGATTATGTATTTAAAGTGGCAGGAGGATTTTGATTAATACCTGCAACAGAAGAATTTTATTAGATGGACAGGCTGTGGTTGGTCAACTCAGATAACCCAAAGGATGGCACAGAGCTGAGGGACAAATACTGAGAGTGTAGAGTGGAGAAAGGAAACTCTGAGCTTCCCATGGCCAGGAGTAGGGACACAAACTCCTGTGTTTGCCACTGTTAATGAGTGCTTTGGTAGTACACTGCCTTGCCAAAGCCCTAGGCAAACATTAATTAACGCATTCATTAACAACCCTCCACTTGGAGAGATGTGGAAAGAGGTGAAGAAGGTGAAGCCTTGGCCTCGTTGACCTCAATAATAGTTAGGGCAAGCTAGCCAGATCCTCACCCCCAACTGGTTTTCTATAGACTGTGCAAAAAACACAGCTCATCCCAGAAGCATTCCTGTGCTTTCCCACCGTTGTTATGCTGGTGATAGTGAATGCCCTGGTTTAAGTGGCTGCCTTGTCAAGTAGAACACTAGAGCTGTTTCTATATAAATCTTCTACATTTTTGGTTTAGCTCTGGAACCTGAGAACAGTAAGATTTTGTTTTCTTTTGTTTTGTTTAATGGAAAGGAAACCAACTTTGTTTCCTCATTCTGTATTTAGTAACTCCTACAATAGATACTGCATGTGGACTTTTTCACCATTAATAGCATGAAAACAGTAAATAAATATCTGAGACATTGTCTACAGGCAATAACTAGGAATATTTCTCAATGGTAAAAATATCCTAAACATTTTATAAAATTGAGATTGTAGAATTCACAGCACTTGTATGTTAAATCAGAAGTGAACTGATATCTTGACTATTGTGTACCTATATATAGTATAGACGGTATAGATGCAGGTTGTAGCAAGCCCTATGAGGATATTTTACAATCTATTGAATAAATTGCATGAATTTAAGTATTACATGATTTAGCACTTGTACGAAGGACAGAAGACTTATTGACCCACCAAACAAGCACAGTTCACAAGTTATTTAACTTCTACATGTGAATCTATTGCAGTCTTAAGAACATAGATCTGGTAATGAAGAAGGAATGTTTGCTCAAATGCAAACTTCTGTGATGTTTAGATGACCTAATCTGAGCTAGCCAGTCTGGGGTTCTTTTGTATTGCTTAGGCTTCACAGGGAGGAAATATGCCTTCTGAAGGAGAATCACTTTGTCTTAAAACAAACCTTTGAAATAACTTAGATGTATCTTATCTCATTTTTCTTTACTCATTCTGGAGGAAATCCAGTCAACCAGCTTACATATAGTCACCAAAACAGTAGATATCTAAAGTTAGGGGAAGCAAATCTTATCCCTGGTAACTTCTAATACTTCCCCAGCAGCATCTCAAAGCAACCATCCCCATTTTTTTTTTTTTAATACTTATCATTGAAATAATCTAATTCAAACTGGCCAATGTAGAGAGATAACTACTTGCAGACAGCTACTCAGACCACCTGAGATACCATCCTGTGGAGTTACATTTCTTTATCTCCTCTGACAGATAAGATACTTAAATTTCATATGGCTACAAGCAGGGAAAAAAATTCCCTGAGGCTGAATGTCTTCCTATGGTTCAGTGAACCAGTGGCTGATTTCAGCTTAATTACATCCTGCGATGTTTTGAGGAGCATGGAATGGTTTGCACTACCTTTCTTAAAAAGAATGCATAACAACAAATGATAAAATCTTGATCACCTGATCTTTAAAAGTATTACTTAAGGTTACATTTTCAAGGCACCAATGAACTTGTATGGATCAATTTCAGGAGTCAGACTCGGAACCAGAGCTATTTTCAGAACCCCTCTGTGGTCCTGATAAAACACAGTGGTACTTGTAAAGCATTTTGGTCTTAATGCTCAGAATAATTAATAGTTTTAAAAATGTAGTTCCTAGTACAAATTACTGTCTATAGATAACTGGAATGACTCCAGGCAAACATATTAACATTTTGGTTATATTTGTCACGTGTCATTATTTTAAAATCATTTATTTCACAGACGGCTGTATCCTGACTTAATTAAGATGTGATTCTTTCTAAATAGCTGAAAAAAATACTCTCAAAACAAGCAGGAGGAGGAAAGATTTCCATTTATAATAAAATCAGCATAAAAAGTTTGATATCGCACATGGGACCAAACCCATGTGAACGAGTGAGGGCAAATGGGGTAAAGTAGGGCCATATACTAAAAACACTCCTGAGAAGACATAACTTGCTATAATAAGCAACGCTAATCTTCAAATTAATTTTGCAGACACTGCCTCAGAAGATCTCATGCTACCCTTACTCTTCCATCTCAATTGGCTTTCACCTTCTGCCAGCTAGATCTGCATGTAAAAAAGAATTTAGCCCTCTGGTTTCTTAATTTTACCAACCTCAGATACATCTCTTCTGCCATCTACATAAATCCGCTGCAAATCAAATAGAGTCAGCTTCCCTTGCTTTGCTATAGGTAAGCAAATAAAGGTGTTGTTTTTGTTGTTTTTTTTTTCTTCAGTTAATCAACAGAGATCCCTATTCAGATTTTAATGTTAACTGGTTAATAAATTCACTGGTTAATAAACCAGTTGAGATCAAATTCAGGTTCTACAGGATCATGCAATGGAGTGACCAGTGAATATCCATAACTCAGCTGTTTTAACACAGAAGATTAATGCTGTACATTCCAATCAGAAAGAAGCTTCCAGATCAAAATAAATCTTTGCCATGTGTGACTTTATATGCAGTATCATGAAGACTTTTTACTAATTCAACTAATAAAAAGCCTTTTGTCTTTTCAGTGTAACTTCCATGAGCTTGCATGTTTATGTTAGAGGACAAGACTATATTCAGTTATAGGTCACAATGGTAATCTCTTCTAATACGTTCAATAAATGAGAAGCACATTTCCTATCTCCCTTTCTGATCCAACTTTCAAGATCAATGTAATGTCAGTATTTCATTCCTGGTAATCGTTTTCTTAACCACTGGATTTTTCTAAGACGACCTCCTGGATAGCTACTATGTTTTTGTGTTTGCTCAGTCTCTATACAAGACATAACTGTATTTAGTCAGGCACTTCTCTAGCTCCATTGTCAGTAGGCTTCATGGAAATGACCCATTCTCCTTCCAGTAGTAATTCTGGAGTGTATCCAAGGCATGGAAGTATCAGCTCCTGACTCCACTTTTTTCTTTCCTTTCAAATGTACTCTCTTTTTCCATCAAGACTCTTCTGGTTTTGTGTTTCATTCGGTACACATTGACTGCTGGGACTGAAGTGAAAAAGTAATCAGTGTGAGAAGAAGCATTAAAATCCAAGTACCACTAATAATGTATTTTCCCAGGAAGAATTAACAAATAACTGTGCCGTTTGTGTCAAACTGTGTCTGTTTGCTTCTAGTGGAATTTTCTGAACTTCTATCTTGAAAGTCTTTCAACAAATAAATCTCATACAATGCCAGGCAAAGTTCAGCCTGTAATAACACAATGCATAACTTTGAGCCAAAGGAGGCTTGCATGAGCCAAAATGAAAGCCTGATGGAAGATCTCAAATCCTGCTTCCTTTAGGCATGTCACTGCTGGCTTGAGCCAGCATGAGACAGAGTTGATGCCAAAACTGCCTGCAGCACTTTAACATGGAATCACAGAATCACAGAATCATAGAATCATAGGATGGTTTGTGTTGGAAGGGACCTTGAAGATCATCTAGTTCCAACCCCCTGCTATAGGCAGGGACCTCCCTCTAGACCAGGTTCTTCACTGCCCCACTCAGCCTGCCCTAGAATGCTTCCAGGGAGAGGCATCCCAGTTATTTCTTTGAATGTGTATGACTGGGTGAATAAAGGTGATTTGCATCTTCAGCCTGGTTCAGCATGTGGGAAACTTCGATCAAATGACCCTCACAGCTTGTGGAAAGTTCCATTCATAGATCTTAGTCTATGTCAGAGTGCCCAGAGTATGTATAAAGCTGCTGAATGTGTACTATATGGGCCTGCATAAGGAAGGACAGCAGGTAGGAACACGGCAAGATTTGGATGGCCAGAGGTTGAGCAAGAAGGGTCTCATTGTCATTCAGTGCCAAGAACACTAGGAGAAAGAAGCCCTTACCTCCTGCTCCTTTTCTGTTTTTATGAGCCACGTTTATGTATTTCTGGCAGTAAACTATATGTTAAATGATCTTATTACTACAGGAGTCCCGCAGTGCTGATATAGCTAGAGAAATCTCAGATTTAGTGCAGTTTCCTACATCAAGTTTCCCTGTGCCACTCTCCTTTGTGCAACATAGGCAGCTTGACATTTGATTTGATTCCTGGATTGTTCACAGGGATGTCAGCACTAAAATCCAATGTAAGATAGGTATTAGGTGCCTGAATTCTTGCTGGGTGTAATCCTCTAGGCTTCACCTCTGATTATCTAACATACTACAACATAGTGAAAAAGAGGTTGAGTGAATTGCCCAGTGTTTAACAAGGAGTCTGCTGGAGAAAGAGCACTGGATTTAGTGCTTGCTGTCATTTCCATGAGCAGACTACTGAGCTCTACTGCTTCATGAAGCTGAAAGTGACACGACAGTAAACTAGGTGGGAGGCAAAAAGGGCAAGCTGGGAAAACTCAGGCAGAATAAAAACTAGGGTTTTTTTTGTTCGTTTTTGTTTTTTTCTCCAGAATGAAAATTGTTGTAAAAACACTCATAGTCTGTTATAAAATATGAATGATTTGATTTGGTTTTCTTGGATATGTAAAAATGGAGAAAAGATTAGTGAGATGTTGTAAATATAAGGTCTAAATTAATATATTCAGATGCATTTCAACTGTTTGTGGGTACTTCTGAGCTAAATCTGGACTGGTGGCTTTGTCATCATTCCAAAATGTACACAGTGGAAGTTATTTTTCAATCATACTATTCAAAATATTGTTTTAATCAGGAACAGTTTACTCCATCAAAAAGTGGAAACAGGTGTGGCATTCAGTACATTTCATTGAGTCTTGGAACTTATTATCCTTTGTCAACACTTTAAACTGATAAAGAATGCTGAATATATTACTACACTGAAGTCCTGTGAACAATAATGACACAGCATTAAGGCTAACCATGCATGTGCAGAGGGTCGGTCATTCCCTGTTGCCAATGAAAAGCTTGCACAAGGATCAAGAATAAAACATGAACCAAATAAATAGCAAACGTTCTTACCAGTTACTCCAGTTTTTGAAAGTATTTTCACCTTCACAAATAACAGGCTTTTTATTCTCTCTTTTTTTATTTTTTTATTTATTTATTTTTTAAATTTACTGTATTTCTCCTTCCCTTTATTCATTGCTTTCCATTTTTTTTTAATCCTTTAATTTTTTTTCATTGTACTATTTCCTGTTTTTTCATCTTGGCCTTTACCTTCATCTCATAATGTGATCAGTAATTTTGTAGGAAATTATTACATGAGAAAGTCTTAAACTCAAATCCAGCATCCCAAAAACAGAGGTTTTCCCAAAGAAACCAAGGACATAGTTTTAGACTGTTTAGACTCAAGAAAATGAACACTGAATCAGTGGCTCTGTACATTTGGGAAACTGTTCTTCCAAACTAAGGAACATACTTCAGGTAGAGATGTGAAAAAAAAAAAAAAAGCAAAAAAACCAAAACAAACAAACAAAAAAACACCCAACAAATAACCTTCCAAATCTGAATGTGCCATAAACATATGCAGCAGAATGGAATCAGCCTTCAGGAAGGATGTTTAACACCTCTGCTCTTCATATAATCTTGTCTCTCCTCAATTCAGGAAAACTGCAAAAAGCTCACTGCCAATCTCATAGGACTCTGATACAATTGTGTTCAACCAATCATTTTGCAGAAATGGTCTTCACAACAGCTGGGTGCTGTAGACACACAACTATTCCTTGTTTTACAACTGGGAAATTAAGTCATGGTGAAACTAAATGGCTTGGCCAGGAGTCATTCAGTGAAAACAGTGGCAGAGCCAAGTGGTCTCAACTCTGTCTCTATCATGGATCAATAGATTATATTTTCCTTCTCTCTGTCATTCTTCAAGGGCATTCTAAATATGTTGAATTTTGTTTTGACACTTTTGCAATATGACTTTTTTTTTAAACTGAGTTCTTATATATTCCATTTGTACCATCTGCAGAAATTCTCAGAGCTGCAGTTTAACTTGGCTTTTGTTGTGTTGCACTAAAATAGAGAAGATTTAATGAAACTCATATTCCATCCCATTCATACTGAAGAATGAATCTTACTTTACAGTGCAACAATTAATATCGATTGTATTACTTGAAAATGTAAGAGACTGCACGTATATATTTTCTGTGAATTGGTGTTCTAGCAAGAGCCTCTATTTATTAAAGCTATTGAATATGATCAAAGAAGTGAATCTTTAAAGTAAATAGTTCAATGTATAAAATTAAATATCAAGATTCATTCTTTTCAGAGGAGTGGTACATCTATCTATAAGGCAGAAAGTGGAGAGAAATCTGCATTAAGAATTGCTCACAGTTAAATGGACACTTCGGAATACAGCAGAGAGGATTTAATTCTCTGCTAATTACATGTGTACGGGCAAATTATAGTCACTCTGCTTCTCAGTTAGCCATATTCAAGTAATGTTTCATAGGACATCTCTAACCCATAGGGGACAGTGTCAATTTACTCAAAACAATTGTGCTAAAGTTATAGATGCTTCCATTCTCAAACTGGGGAGGTTGCTTCTGTTTCCTGGAATATGGTTGGAAAAAGAAGGAAAGACTCACTGTGAGGGATGCACTGGATCAGGTCTGAGGAGGTAGTTCCAGGAAGATGGTAGACAGTGCACAAGCATGTGTGGAGGGACCTACATGTGTGACAATCTACAGTTGGCTGAATATGAGCCAGCAGTGTGCCCAGGTGACTAAGAAGGACAGTGGCATTCTGGCTTGTATCAGGAATGCTATGGTGAGCAGGACTAGAGAAGTCATCCTGCCCCTGTACTTGGCTCTGGTGAGGCCTCACCTTGAGTACTGTGTTCAGCTTTGGGCACCTCAGTACAGAAGGGACATGGAGGTGCTGGAACAGGTGCAAAGAAGGGTAGCAAGGCTTGTGAAGGGCTTGGAGAATATGCCCTAAAAGGAGAGACTGAAGGACCTGGTGCTGTTTAGTCTGGGGAAGAGGAGGCTGAGGGGAGACTTTATTGCTGTCTTCAAATACCTGAAAGGTGACTGCAGCGAGAGGGGGGTTGGTCTCTTCTCGCTGGTGACAGGTGACAGGATGAGGGGAAATGGCCTCAAATTGCACCAGGGTAAGTTTAGGTTGGATGTTAGGAAACACTTCTTTACAGAAAGGGTTGTGAAGCACTAGAACAGGCTCCCCACACAAAGGTGGTTGAGTCACTATCCTGGGATGCATTTAAAAACCGTTTGGATGTGGTGCTCAGGGACATGATTTAGTGGGAGGTTGTTAGAATAGTATGGTTAGGTCATGGTTAGACTTGATCTTTAAAGTCTTTCAACCTGAGTGATTCTATGATTCTATGTTTAAGCCTGTCACTACCACTCCTTCCTTTTGACACCATCCTCCTTCTATCTACATTGTGAACTGCACTTTCAAGAAAGAAGAATCGACTTTGGGCCTGGAATCTGGTGCGCAATCCCTGAAATGAAGTGTACTTCAGGGATCTCTATAGGGTCCCTCAGAAATAGATGGAGTCCTACAGAAATGCTAACTGCCAGGATTCTGTGACATAGGTGTGCATATGATTAAGTTATTTTTCCCTTTCCCTTTCCCTTTTGCTTTATTCACTAACTACCCAGAGGTAGTTCAGGATCAGAGGTGTTCAAGATCCTGTGATTTAATACCAACATGTTTTCATATAATACATTTACAAAATAAAGACAAGCAAAACATTTGAATTGTGCTTAAGGGAAGCCATGCTAAATGTTCTACGAATCTACACAAGATTGATCAATACGACCTCATAGCCAATCCCCGCATTTTTTTTTCTCTCATTAGAAAAAGAGCCAGCTTGATATGAATAATATAGTCCTACAGTGTGGTTATTCTAAATGTCTTAGCACCCTTTAACACTAATGAAGTTAGTCACTGCCTACTTCAAAGCATATTGGGACAAGACTTTTATACTCTTTTAGAAAATATCTTTGGGCAGAGCTGAGCTGATGGAGGTGTCCAAACATAGAATTACAGAATCATAGAATCATAGAATCATCAATCATAGAGCCCTTAGAGTTGGAAAAAACCTTTTAAGGTCATCTGGTTCAACTCCCCCTGCAATGAACAGGGACATCCACAGCTAGATCAGGTTGCCCAGAGCCTGATCCAGTCTGGCCTTGAAAGCATTTGGGGGCGAGGCATCCACCACATCTCTGGGTGATACATCTCAGAGGACATTCAGCAAAGATCAGTAGAAAACAGACACCAATTAACCAACAGCTTCAATAGAATCATAGAATCATAGAATGATAGAATCACAGAATCATAGAATGATAGAATCATAGAATGACTTGGGTTGAGAAGGGCCATAATGATCATCTAGTTTCTATGCCCTTGCTGTGTGCATGGTCGCTGAATACTAGACCAGGCTGCCCAGAGCCACATCCAGCCTGACCTTGAATGCATCCAGGGATGGGACATCCACAACCTCCTTGGGCAACCTGTTCCAATGAATGGCTTATAAAAAAGATGGAAACCAAATTTTTCCACAGTATGACTGTGATAGGGCCAGGGGAAATGTTTTTCAATGAGAAAACAGGAGATTTAGTTTACATTTTAATAGGAAATTCTTTACGCAGAGGATGGTGAAGCACTGGCACTGTCTTCCCAGAGTAGGTGTGGATGCCCCATCCCTGAAGGTGCTCAAGGCCAGGTTGGATGAAGCCTCAAAAAGACTGAGCTGGTGGCTGGCTATCAGCCCATGGCAGGAGGTTAGAAGTGGATGGGTTGGCTTAAAGGTTTCTTCCAGTCCAAGTCATTCTACGGTTCTATGATTCTACAATTACCTTTCTGCTGACAATGTTATAGAGTGTTGGCCAAGGGTCACGCACTAAACCTGGAATGCTGAAGTTTCAGAGCAATGACAGGCACAAAAACAACCCATTTCTCTGTAAATTGAGTAATAAAGGGTTAGGAGACAGGTTTAAAAGATGGGGTGGGAGTGGCATTCCTCCCAACAACTCAGATTTCATAGGTCAGAGCCAAGAGAAGCAAGAGGTTTCTGGCCATGCTGCATTTAGATCAAAGACTCCATTATAGCTTATATATGATTAATGAAAGATGAACAGCATTCCACAGATTAACAAATTTAATTCCTGAGAGTGGAACAGCTATCTCTGTGGGCAGACTGACCCTTAATCTCTAACTTGGTTCTTGACCGTGCCACTCTCATGTTTCCTCTCTCTGCCTCTACTGCCATCTTCATGCCAGCAACTGAAAAGATGACATTGAGTAGATAGGTTCAGTACAGGATGATAAAAACAATGTGAAAGGATGGAGATTTGGAGTTTATCAGCCAAACAGGACACAGGATATAAAATGTAATCAAGTTAAGGCTCTTATCAAAATGTCTCCTGGGAGTATTTTTTTCCTCTTAAAAAAATAAATAAAATTATCTGTCATTGCTCAGGAAAAATTATAGGATTCTTTTAAAGCAATTTTATCTGATATACTCTGAATGTGGAGGTGTATGTTTCCTGAAGAATGCACATACTTTGTAATTTGAGGTGTTTTAAGCTAAGGGAGTCAAGTTATCACGTACAAAAGAGTGTATTTAAAAGAAGAACACAGCCATGACATTTTCTGTCTTATTTTAAAAGTGAATGGAAATGTATTGAGAAAAAACCCCACACACTGCAATATGTTAAGATCTTAAATAATTAACAAAATATTTAGACAAATTGCATATAATTATATGCTAAAACAAAATAGCTGCCTGTAAGTTCCTCCCTACGAGGATTCTGTAGAGCTTTGTTTGCAAAAGTGCTTCTCTGAAAAGGTTTTAAAATCTTTCAGAGAATCCTGTAATCTGATTATAGCAACCGACTCTTCAAGTGGGATATTTTTGGATTTCTGTTGCTGCTGCATTCAGTTTTCAGGAATAATCATTTTCAGTTTACAAGTCCATTCTTGTATGGATCTAATCTCTTCCCTATTGCTAAGAATCTGCATTTCCTCCTCTACAGAACATCACTTCTCTCATTTAAACAGTCTCTGATTCATCTTATTATTATTATTTTTTAATCCAGTGGAAATGTGGCTTTTTTGCATTAGTTACCTATTATTGTTGTTTATTTGATGAAAAAGGTATTGGGCACATGAGTGACTTTATGACAAAAAGAAATAACCTCTTAAGTGGAGAAATAATGTAAGAGTACTAAAAGAGTGAAAATACAGTAATGAATTACTAGCAAAGGGAAAATATTACAATAAGGCCGAAGAATATATTTCCAACAGTAAGACCTTGATTCTGCCCTGATTTCTTCACGGCATTTGGCATATCTTGCTTGAGGGAGTGTTGAAGGCAAAGCAGGCTTTATGCCACATTTCTACTCCAGCAATGAGTTTGGTTGCCAGCATAAACCGGAGCAGCCCTAAAGCTGCTCCTGTTTACATGTAGCTTTCTATGCCTAGATTGCAGGCTCTTTTGTGTTTTAACTTCTGTGCTAGCCAAGAGGCCACTCTGTGTTGGAAATCCATCAGTGTAACAAATTAAGTCATGCTTTTGATATCTTTAGATGAATATTTTGGTCAGAAACATCTCTTCTAGATACCAGAAGACCATCTTGTTAGGAAAGGACGGAACTCCAGCTCTTCCAGAAGAGTTCACAAAAGGACTTCACACAACAGATACCACAACTCTTCTGGTGTTCATACCTCAGTTTCTATGCACACACAATGAGAGTTTCGGTCAGGTTTGAATTCTGTAATAGGTGTTTCCTTAATATTCAGTCCCTTATGAATATTTAAAGGTAATAAATGTCAGATTAAATGTTTAACGATCCTGTTTACACTTAAAAGACCTTGAGAAGGATCAGGAAGAAACCAAGCTGTCTAAATTGGCCAGTCACTATGCTCAGAGAAACATTGCTCTCTACAACTCCCTGAATGGAATTTGTACAAGGTGGGGGTTGGCTGCTTCTCTCAGGTAACATCAATAGGATGAGAGGTGATGGGCCTTAAGTTGCATCAGGGGAGGTTCAGATTGGGTATTAAGAAAAAGTTCTTCTTTGAAAGAGTGATAATTCATTGGCACAGGCTTCCCAGGGAGGTGGTGGAGTCATTGTCCCTGGAGGTGTTCAAGAACCATGGAGATGAAGCACCAAGATACATGGTTAGTGGGCATGGTGGGGATGTGTTGATGGCTGGATTTGGTGACCTTGGTGGTCTTTTCCAACCTTAATGATTCTATAATTCTATGATTCTATCCCCCACAACTTCTATTTCTCTGAAACAGGTACCCTGTGATAACAGTACTGGATGAGTTAAAAGACGCAGGGCACTAATGCTTGCACTGGGTGTAAGCACGCTCAGGTGCTTGCACTTGCAGCTAATTAAGATGTGGTGTACATGTGCTATGTACAATCTCACTATGGCTGGTTTATATGGACCCTGAAATAACACAGCAATGCTGTCATCCTTCACAATTCTTTTTTCTTATTTATTCTTTCTGTTGCACAAACCCAATGTGTTGGGGTTTTTTGTTTGTTTGTTTGTTTGTTTTTTTTTTCTTAAATACAGCAAGGCTTATGCAGTGGATTTTAAATGACCTCAAAATGGTTAATAAGAGGAAAAATCATGCACTTAATCTACCCATTTTTATGATGCGTCATCAGGATCGACTTGGGTCCAGTTTGCAAAGAAGAAATCCTCCAATCTCCACTGGAAAGTGGAATGGTTTACATGCACACAGACTCCAAGAAAAGGTATTGGTTTGAACAGCTGTCTAGCAGCTGCATTATTATACCCTCCCCTTTATTTATATATATATATATATATTTTTAAAGAAAGTGAGAGTTCAGGCCTCATTACTGCAGACTGTGGAAACAATATCCATAATATCAACTATTAAAGAACAGAGAAACAAAAAGTAAATTATGTACAATTGCAGCTACCTTCACCTTGGTGTGCTTTGATGAACTAGGGGAGTTTAATTCTGTACACATGAGTTTTACAGAGGTGAATAGGCTGGAGACAAACTTCAGAGCGACCTGTAAGTCTCTACAACACGAGGGGCTGCAGAAGAGAGCAAAGGTAGAGGCTAAAATCATGGTAAGAGAGTGCAGTGTTCCTCAACCTCTTCACATTTTGTCCTTTCTCTACTCAGCTGTGCATTGGCTTAAGTTTTTGTCTTGCATTCATTCAAAAGCAGGCGAAGCTTTTAACATTTAAAAATGCTGTAGAAGCATTCTTTTGATTTTTTTTTTTTTCTGCTTTTTTGATGGTTTGAACAAAGACAAGAAAATATGTACAAGCTTTCAACTCAAACCCTATTCACACACCCCAGTGTGGCATTTGCCTCTGGACTAATTGAGTTAGTCCTGCTTCATTAATTGAAGCTGAAAGCAAACAGAAGTCTCACATCACTGACCTGAACCTCACTTATGCTGTCTGACAAGAATGCAGATATTTGTTTTATTATTATATTTTTCCTGTATTGCAACTTCATATATATGTGTTGAGGATTGAGAATGCTTGGAATTTGTCACACACACATTAAGGGTGTAGTTTCAAATTTTTCAAGCTCATTATACAAGTGAGATGTCTGGAGGACAGCAATGCCATTCTCTCTGAGCTCTCTGGTGAGACTTTACTGGCGAAACAGCCTATCACTGTTTTTTTTTTTTCCTATTTTTCTATATCTGAAGGAAGTGCAAGTTTTTCTTTGTGCCTGCAGGAAACCTTTCATTGCCCTGTTTCCCAAACCAGGCAAATAGTCATCAGCTTATAATCGGGTGAATTAGTCACAGGAGAGAAAGCAAACTTTAAAATAATTGCTCTTTTTTCCTCCTGTATATCATCATCTTTTCTACAGCAAACAACCTGGCTCCAAATATTTCTTTTCAAATCACACAAATACGAAACTCACCAGACAGCAGATCCTGTAAGATCCTGCTGAAAAATCTGCTAAAATCACATTAGTTTCCAAGACCCATTCAAAAGGAAAAGATTGGCAAGGCATACTCTCATACCGTGCATCTTTTGGCTGGGAAGTGAGCCCCCCTGCAGCTCAGAGCTAAGGAAGCAGGAAATTTCACTCTTTAAATCACATGAAGTATACAGAAAGAGGGAGTGAGGCAGCACAGGGAAACTAGCGCTGATCAGAGGAACTACTAATGGAACAGAAGAGTTTGAAGATGTGTGATCTCTTCTCTGCCTTGACTGCAGACAAACTCTTAGATGAATTATGAAACACACGACTGTACCATGCCCCCCTGAAAGTTCAAGGAATCACAGTTATGTACTCTTCCCTGGGTACTCTGTCAATCTGCTACTTTTTCTCCACCTACTTTACAGAAAGATATCTGATGTATATTTCTTAGATAATTTGCACCTATTTTTATCAGTATTCCTCCAACGTGCTCTGGGCAATGATGTCTTTAAAATACTCCTTGAGTTCGCACATGTGTAGGGAGACCACTGGCTATTACTGTACTATAAATTCTACTTTGATATAACCATCACAGGTCTCAGGAGTCACAGAATCATAGCATCATAGCTCTGCCCTACTGACCACCTGCATGTGTAGGACTCATAGAATCACAGAATCATAGAATGGTGTGGATTGGAAAGGATCCTAAGGATCATTAAGTTCCAACCTCCCTGCCACAGATAGGGTCACCCACCAGCCTCCAGATCTGGTACTAGACTCCTCTTCTTGTGGAGCCAAGAATACCATTGGCCTTTCAAGCAGCAAGAGCACAGTGCTGGCTCAAGTTCAGTTTTTCACAGACAAGGACCCCCAGGTCCTTCTCCGCAGGGCTACTCTGAAGGAATTCTTCTCCCAGTTTGCATATGTATCTGGGATTACTCCGACCCAAGTGCAAAACCTCTCACTTTGCTATGTTTAACCTCATTAGGTTCACAAGAGCCCACCTTTCGAGTTTGTTGAGATCTCTCTGGATTGGATCCCTGCCTTCTAATGTGTCAGCAGCACCACTCAGCTCGGTGTCATTGGCAAACTTGCAGAGGGTGCACTCAAGCCCACTCATCTTACTCTTCGCCTTTGCAAGTTGCTTGCATGTGAGCTAGTTTTCATCCTCTGCTCCCTACAGTCACAAGAAAGAAAGTCCTTCTAAGAAATGATTCATGTGGCTGGTTTCAAACACCTACTTTATGGTGAGATAATTAGACCTTAGAAAAGCCTCATTATTTCCACTGAGGGGAAAGGGAATCTTGAGCACTACTAAAGTTACAGAAATAGCTTCTGGCTCAGGTATTTCCTATAGATTACTGGTGGATGGAAGAACAGCTAAGTCCTCACCTTGCTTGTTTGTTATTGCCTCACCATCTCTCATCTATCTCTGTTAATAGGCCAAATGGTGTTTTGGTAAAAGTCAAGTGAATTTTGCAAAATAGTGCATCCTTTCTCATGTACTCTCAGCCTTACTTCTATTCATGACAACTGCAACAAGACAGGAACCACATGAAGATCTTCAAAAACACTCAAATTTTTGTGCTTCTGCAGTTCCAGAAGATCTTGTAAGGCAGGCAAGAACAACTCATAGAGACGTAGACATATCGGAGTACATCCAGAGGACCACAAAAATGAATCAAGGGATGGAACACTTGAACCTGTGTGTACAGGCTGAGAGAGCTGGGGCTGTTTAGCCTGGAGAAGAAAAGGCTCCAGGGAGTCCTGATAGCAGGCTTGCAGTATCTAATGGGGGTTGTATGAAGAGGACAGACTGTTATTATTGTCTGTTGTGATAAAACAAGGGTAAATGGTTTCCAATGAAAAGAAAGGAGTTTTAGACTGGGTCAAGTCAAAAGTTTTTTACAGTAAAGATGGTGAAGCACTGGCAGAGGCTGCTCAGAGAGATGCAGGGTGCCCCATCCCTGGAGACAATCAAGTCTGGATGGATGGGGCTCTGAGCACTTGATAGAGCTGTAGGTGTCCCTGTTCATTGTGGAGGAGTTGGACTATATGACTTTTAATGGTCTATTCCAACAAACTATGATTCTACAAAATTTTCCAGTTCAGGGAATTTGTGCATGCTCTTAGGATGTGGCCTTGATATGTACCAGCGTGGACCATCCAGTGTGATTCTTTTGTGTAGTTGGGGAACAAGGGCTGAGGGATGGTTCGAACTTGTCTTCAGAAATGCTCTGTTTCAGAGGTGTAGGTATCTTAGGACTTCCTACCTTGTATTTTCCTATGGGCTAGCTCACAAATAGACAATCTGTTCCTCAGATAACTTCTGAAGGGATAGATGGTATGGCTATCCATCTATCTATCTGTCTGGCTCTTTGTCTGTCTATCCATATCTCTTTTCTTCAGTCCAGGCTCTCCTCTTGGGCACATTTTTCACTATTCGTCATAACCTCAATTAAGGCCTACAGTAATTAGCCACAAGTGCAAAGAGAGCAGCAGCTTCACACTTCCTACTGCAAAGATGAAAGTGATAAATTCGGTTTCCAGGTCTCTGCATCATGCTTTTTAAGCTCTTTATCAGAGCAGTACTTCATCAATGCTGGTCCCTTTGCTACTGTCAGTTATTTCAAGAAGGCTATGAAATTAATGAGGCTAATTTTTTTTTATTTCTTTGGTTTTCTTTGTTTGTTTGATTTTTAAAAAGGTCTAATTTGTTTAGAGGTTCTTTACAGCCCACAAAGCTCCCATTACACAATTCCCATTATATACTCAGAAAGTCCATGGCCTTCTTATGAAAAAGAATAATTTGGGAAGCAGATATATGCCATCAACCTCCCCTCTGAGGAAACTAAATGGAAAATCTAAATGATGTTGTTTCAGGAAGCACTTCTATGTGGAAATCTTAAAATATGAATTAACTGGCTAGGTTCACATAAGTTTTAGGGTGGCTAAAAATATTCAAAGATGTGACTTTTTGTCTTTATTCCTGCCATTATTGATGGATCATGATATAACTTTGAATCTTTAATTATTCTGTGGAATTAGACATTCTCGCCTCCATCTCATGTACATACATCAGATTTCTTTGCAGATACATATAATTTCATCTTTTTATGCATATGAAGTAATAGAACCTGAGGATATGAGCGTCACTAACATACACATTCCCAAGACAATACACACAGTGTTATTGCTGAATACTTCACATTTATTTTTCTAAAACTCCTTTGCTTTTAGGTTTTTTATTCATACTGTAACTTAAGCATAAGGAGAATTTTCAGCAGACAGGCCTGCATGGGTTATAGAGAGCTTGGGTTGCCTGTTCTATTGTGGATTATTGATGCAAAGAGAATAGTGTGAAGTAGAAAGGATTTTCCTTACCTGTTTACCTATCTGTAGGATTTGTGACTGGTTTTATTTTGAAAGACTGTTATCTTGACATCTCTTTATAGTATTGCAGTTGTCCTCTGTGTCATAGAATCCCCGAGAAAAACTTGTCTCAAAATCACTAAAGTTAATTTTTCATCAGAAAGAAGGAAGACATTTTCGGAAGAAGAAAGTTTTCATTTGTGCATTCACTGGATGCAATAAAGTCCCTACTGTCCACCCAGGGGAGCTTATATAGGATGACCTCAATTCTGTGCAAGGTATAAACTGCACAGCAAATTTACTGACATGAACACAGAACGATGTGGTCATGAAATTTTCCCAGTGGTAGGAAGACTCTTGTGAAAGCTGCCTTCTTTTTCTCAGGCCTAAAGTAAGGAAACCACATCACCACAAACTCAGCTAATGCTACAGTCCATCCCAGGACATCATGAAAGAGAAACTTGCTGGAAAGCTGACAGGATTCCAGACTCGCCAAAGAAACCAGGAATGAGTTATTATAAGACATCACATCTCCTGCTTGTCATTCAGGCAGCCTGCCAATGCAGCCAAGTTCCTGGATACAATGAAGGCTTTTAATTTTTCCTTTTTCCTAAGCACAAAAGCAGATTATATATTCTAGGAGACTTACACTAAACAAGCCACCACTACTCCTGCTTACAATTATCACACAATTGCATATACACAGAAACCTGCTAATTTTCCAGAAATGAGAATTATTCCATGTATCAGGCATCCTGTCTCACTCACCTTGTATTTTCTTTTTCTTTGTGTAAAGTGTCTATGATTCTTGAAAAATATAGTGCTTTACTATGGAGAATCACTACATGACTAAAGTCACAAAAACACAAAGCAAACAACTGTTCCTTTCACTTCAGTGCACAATTAAGAATATCCTAGTGCACAAAACACAATGAACTTGCAGTAGTTCATCAAATTCAACATAGGAACCCAACAGGAATCAATTAAGAAGTAAAGGAACACCTCCACTAACTATGGACATGACAACGGGGTCCTGTTTCATCAGGTTTTGTTATCTTGTTTAGCTTGAGCAGTATATCCTGCTGGCGACAAAGAACATATTGCTACCTGAAGTCATAGAATCATAGATCCTCAGTTAGAAGGGATCCATAAGGATCATTGAGTCCAGCTCCTGACTATGTACAAGACCACCTAAAAATCAGACCCTATTTCAAAGAGCACTGTCCAGATGCTGTTCTTGTCAGAACAAGCTCAGTGCCATGACCACTTCCCTGGGGAGGCTGTTCAAGTGCCCAGCTCCCCTTTCAGTGCAGAACCGTTTGCTGATGTCCAACCTATACCTCCCCTGAGCCTGCTCCTCCAGCAAGAAGAATTCCTTGTAAATAGTGGACCCTCCAGGATATGTTCTTTGACTGATGTGCCAGTAAAGCATGCAGTAAACTTTCATCTGCCCCAGCGCTTAGACTCCACTGACCTCAGCTGATATTTTCCAAACTATCATTTTGTTCAAGTTTCACATTTTAACATTCTTAAGTGCAAGATGCAAGTACAGTTCTAAGAGTAGGATTATTGTGCAGACACATCAATGTGGTAAAAGCTGGACTGACCAGACCTGATCTGAATATACAACTTTCCCTCCAAATCAGGCTTACCATGGTAGTAAAGAATGGAGCTCTATAAGGAAAATCTAAAGAAAAATTTAGTCATGAAGGTGCATGTAACTGCACTTGAACAGTAGTCAAATAAATTTCTATTTTATTTTCTTTTACATGCTTTTTATGTAAGAGAAAAAAAAAAGGCAAAGAGGAATAGAAAAAAATGAAGGACAGCAAGAAATCCTATTGAAAAGCACTATTTCTATATTCAGAAATATGCAGAAGAATGTAAAAATAATAGGAGATGCTGTTTTTTTTTTGAAAATCTTTCTGACCAAGATATTTTTGTTTTATCTTCACCAGTTTGAGCTGATTGCCAGTCTGGGATACAGCCAGAAATTTATTTTTCTTCTCTTGTGCCTAGTAAACACTTGCATATTTAGTTAAAATGCAAACATTGTTAAGAACATTTTACCAGATGCTTCCCTGGGTTCAAAACATGATTACTGTTAGAGCTTGGATTTGGATATTTTATTCTACTTATGATAATTTAGACAACTTACATGTTAATGCTTAAATGCTCACAAATTCGCAAGTTCTATGCTCTAGGTCATGTGCAACTCAAGACTTAATGTCCAGGAAATAGTGACTATAAGTATAAATATATTAAATGATTAAACAAAGAGAACCTTAATGAGAACAGTGTAAATGTCAGTTTGAAATAATATAGAAGATTCAGTCTTCTGTTATTTGTGATTTTATGTCCTTAAATGAATGAAGATGTCTGCGGAGACAATAAAAATTGCACATTTTCTAACAAATTTAAGGAACTCTGACTAAAACTAAAATTTCTGTGTCACTCCCACTGGCCTTTTTCACTACTCTGAACACAAGGCATTGCTCTGAAGAATATTTATGCTGAAGTGAGATTATCTGCAGTTCCAACGAAACTTCTTCGTACTTCATCGAGGGAGGAGAAGGGAACTACAAAGATGTCACTGTCACTAATTATCTTTCTCTCTACATTATATTTTTCTACTCATTTTTTTAAGGGTTGGTGGGGGTGACAGCCAATGCAGTGGTTGAGTTACTGAGATCTGATATGTCTATCAATGTGCTTTCACATCAGCTGGGGATCAAAACAACAACAAGGCTGCAATTTTAAACTAGAGAACAAACAACTCTGCAAGTGTAGCAGGATGAGACATCAATCCTTCCCCACGAGCTGCATGAACAAATAAACCTCCAAAGTAAGGTAGTTGTCTCATCCTACAAATGTGAAGGTTATATGATAGAGAAATCAAGTGATCTGATAAAAAATCTGACTAAGAAGAGGAGAAATACTTCTTATGCCATCACCCTTGCCACTGGAGCAATGATTTTCTCATTCCTGTGAACGTGTTGTGGGAATTCAGTGACAATTCAATTGTTCTGATTCTTTTATGTTTTGAAGTACACCACCAGTTCAGAAGCAGACTAGACCATCATCCCTAAAGTTTAGGCTCATAACTGTATTTTCAAGTATGTATTTTCCACAATGTATCTAGTAGACATATGTGAACAGTAATGGCTCTTCTCTCTACCTCCTTCCCTTTTATACCCAACTCACACTTCCACGTTTCAACTTGGAAGATTGTCATATGTATTTCTGTAATGCCCATGAGCTCTGGTCAGTTTGCAAGATCAGACCGGTTTAATTATTACAGTTTTATTTTCATAGAACCGTAGAATCAAAGAATCATAGAAACAAAGAATCACAGAACGGCTTAGATTGGAAAGGACCTGAAAAATCACCCAATTTCAACTCCTCTGCTGTGGGCTGGTTGTTCCCCACCAGCTCAGGATGCCTAGGGCCTCATCCAGCCTGGCCATGAGCACCTCTGGGGATGGGGCACCCACAGGTCTCCGTGCATTCTGTGCCATGCCTCACCATTTTGTGATTATATTTCTTCAAGGAGCTATCCTGATAACATTAATATTTTTCGATGCTCTTCTACAAATTATTCTTAAATTGGCGTTACAAAATCTGTAATGGTGTTTTAAAGATGAGCATAGTATGCCCCGCACCAATACTTTAGATTCATCATAGGCTTTTTCTTTGCTTAAAATAGTAAGATCAAAATAAGATTAATTTTCAGTTCCTATTACTGATTTGATTCTGGAGCCACTAAATTAAAAACAATATTGTGTCACTCAGATGTCAGCAACAATGACCTTCTGAAGCTGGAGTCCCTGATATTAATAATCTACAGCTGTGCTTCCACTGGGCACTTCCATCCTGGTCCAGCAGGATCCCAGAGGGCATGTCTATGCTTCAGCTGCTCAGGCACCATTAGATTTATTGTCATAACCAGGAGCAGGTGCTCTGCAATGAATAAACATTGCTGTGGCTCTGTCACTTTCTGATTGCACCATTTAACAGATGGACATACAAATCTGGGTTGGCATCCTCTACTGCATCATTTCCCCCTTCTATTCCCAAAGAGAAAAGAGTTTTTCTTGATCTATGCCAATGGATGTGTAAGGGCAGAATCAGACCCAAAACTTAAGGAAACACAAGTGCACACAAAGATAATGACTTGCACAGCTCTGGAAAATATCAACTTAGATTGTTTTAAATACAAATAAACTCAAGCAAGCTCAAGCAATTAGCTTGGCACAACTCTGAAATGTGTTTAATGGCTGAGTGATCAAAAGGTTTTCCATCAACTTTAGCTGAATCAAACTGGCAAGTAAATCTTTCCTTACATATAATTTTCCAAAGTTTGAAGTGACAAATTGGACTGAACTCAATTAAAGCAGCAGGTTCTATGCATTTAATTGCAAGCAGTGTCTAAGATTGTGAAGAAATCCAACTCAGAATGAAAACACAGATGTGGCTGTGGCATAGCTCTGTTAAACACAAAGAGGCAAAACCAAGTTCAATCAAGAAAAAGTTACAGGCAATGTACGATGATGTATTTTGCCATACTTCTGGAGCATTGGCTGTAGGCAAGTACTAAAATGTGAAATTGGGAAATGTTCACTTATCTACACCATTGAGTTCAAAAACTGATATGGAAAAGTAAGCAAATATTTGTAAAGCAATTTGACTGTGGGAAGAGCATGAGTATACTAATGGTATTTCCAATTACTGTGCACTGACACTTATTTCAGTGAATTAATTCTATCATCAGTTAGAATATATTAAAGGAAAAAGTTTGTGCTAAAAATGGTAATTAAAGAATGACTTTGTAATAAGACACTCAGTCATTATGGGGGAAGTGCTTAGGGGGTAAATTTAGTATTTAGTTCTTTAATGCACACACATGGCTCCCATTGATATTAATGGGTGCCATGCACACTTTCAAGGGCAGATTTCAACCTACACTGGGAAAGCGAAACTAAAAAGGAAGCAAATACATCAGATGAAGTTATTCTTAAAATTGACCCAGGCAAACAAGACATGTGCTAGCATTTTAAGTCCCGCACTCAGTGAAAATTAAAGTTGTTAAATAAGCAATGGAATCAATTTTAAGCAATTGCCATGTGTATTTATAGAAACAGCACCTCCATCAAATATCTAAACAACTAAAAAGGGAACCTATTACTGTTTAATTTCGGTCCTTGGGAGAAGATGATTTCCATAGTAAGGAAAGTGTGAGAATCATTTTAAAAGCTCAGCAGGGAATTTCTGCACAGTCTATGAGTTCTGTTTGAAATTGGGTTTTTTTTTTTATATGTATCTGTGTCAGACTGCAGACATTATTTTAGATGTGGGATTTTTTTGTCCTTTCACATCGTGGTTGGGGGTGAACTGTACGGATTGTCGTGAAAGGACTAACCCATCAAAAAACCTAGAAAGACCTAAAAAACCCCAAACCTGACATGGTTAATCAAGAAAGGTGAAAAAGAAAAAAAAGTATTTGAACCAAAAAGATATCCTTCAGAAAGCTGAATGAAATCCTCCGAAAAAGGGAAATAAAAAAGAACTAGTTAAATATAAAAGCATAATGCAGCAGGGCAAAGGGAGAATAAATCATTTTGAAGAACATATTGCCAGAACTATAAAAATGAAAACTTTTTTTCCCAGCACAAGAATAAAGAGGTCTGCTAGAGAGTTTGTAGGACTAAGAGATGAGCAAGAAGTAAAAAAAAAAATCATACAAAGAAGACAGGACTTTAGAAAAAACAGAAGAATTCATCCCTACGATCAATGTTTACGGATTTAGGTTAGATTCTCACACAAATTGCCATATGAATGGATGGACTGGAAGAACTGTTTCAAATTGGAGAATGAGTAGAAGAGTTTCAAGAGTCATTCAATAAGATCAGCAGTATCAAATCACCAAGAACAGATGGTATTCATCCAAGAGTTCCGGAGGAACTCAAGTATGAAATTGATAAATTATTAATTATGCTGAGTAATCTTTTGCCTATAACAGAGTGCCCACTAAAAGAATGGGATGCAAATGTGGAAAAAAAGTAAAAATAAAAAAATGCAATAAATAATTATATTAAATGCATGGAGAAGTGGCAGATAGTGGAAAACACTAAACTTTTTTTTTTTTTTTTTTTTTTTTTTTTTTTTTTTTAATGAGGAATTGTGCTTCCAAAGTCTATTAGTGTTAGTGTTATTGTTGCTTACAAAGGATTTTCTTACATTTTCCTGATTATATTTTGCCTCCTGGAAACTAAGTTAATAATGCTAGAGGTCAGAGAGAGAAGAATTATCTGCTGCTGAAGAGGACGTATGTTTATATGATAGAGGATATAAGAGACTCTCCACTGTAGGCAGGGAGAAGCAGGCATGACAGTATTTGTGAGATCCAAAGGAGACCCTGTGGAAACTTTCAAGGAGACCTTGTGGAAACTTGCCTGAGAGGGACAAAGGCAGTGGACCTTGTAAGATGTCTAGACAATTTATGTGCTGGTAGAGACGAGAAGCCTGCAGTTTTTTCTTGTACAAGTATATATAATGAAGGTACATAATGATACCCAGTACTGTTAATATGAGATTAGTTATATTTTTAAATGTCTTTAACGAAGTAACTTGATGAGTGACAGATGATAGTGCATAAAAAAGCACACAAAATCATGGCTTTTCTTTTCCCCTATGGTTACCTGCAATTGACATGTGAGGGAAACTGAGAGGTGTGCCCCTAGTGTCAGTTCATGGACTTGAAATCATAAATTGTTTCTTCTAGTCTCATTTTAACCATGCTGCTGCAACCTCCCATGCAGGAAGCTGCAGTAACAGGCTACCCAGGAGGTCAAGAAAATATTTTATTTCCATTATATCATTTTCTACATGCCCTGATTCAGTGTTCTCCAGTTCCTGTATTACAGGTGTAATGGCACTTCCAAATTCATCTTACCACCTGTCTTCATGACTCTGCAAAGACCTATCAGACATCCATTCATTCTTTCCAAAATGAAGGTCCCAAACCTTTTAGTCTCTCTTTAAGAACACTCACTTGATCTCCTTGACTATTTCAGTTGCACTTTTCTGTCTTTCTTCCACACTGGCTGTAACTTACTCGACACGGAGACATGAGACTTGAACATAGTGTTCACAATGTGGGCACACATCAGCTTTATAAAACAGCAAAATGTTGCTCCTGTCCTCTTTTTTGTACCTCTCCCGATGATACAGAAAATTTTATTGGCTTTTTGGGTTGTCAGTTGATGTTAAACTGATTACTCCAGAAAAACATCAATAGTGACTTCAAGATCTGTTTTCTATAACTTTTTTTTTTCTTTTTTTTTTTTTTTTTTTTCCTGAGTTCAGCAGCATGTCAGCATGGTTCAGATTATTTTCACTGGATTCATTCACTGCCTTCTATTTTTCTAGATGGAAATTTGGGTGACAACTTTTGGCCCCTTTGCTCGGTTTGGAGTTCTGTATCTTCTGCATTTCCTTATTATAGCTGCAGCATTTGGCTATCTAAAAGAGCTTAACAACATTTTTAAGAATAAAGATTTCACTGATCTGTGCTTTCTCAAGGGCACTGGTGACAACATAAAATAAAAACTGATGCTCCAACAATCCTGGGGGCATCCTAATGCTGACTCTTCTCCATTCTGAAAAGCAGCTATTAACCCTTTGCTTCCTATCCTTTACATGGCTTTCAGAAAATCTTCTATTCCCATAGCAACTTACATTCTTTAATAATGTTTGACACAAAGACTTGCCAGAAGCTTTTCAAAGTGTGAATATATTATGACCACTTTATCCTTCTTATTCACGTGCCTATAAATTCAATGTAAAACTCGAGCACACAATGAGATAGGATTTTCCTAAACAATAGCCAAGATAACTCCTTCCCAACCAGTGATGCTTATCTATACACACAGAGATTATATTATTTGCTACAAATTAGTGTCTTACTAGGGATGGCAGCAGACTTATCAGTCTGTGCTTCCTAGTATCTTCTGTAGAGATCTTTTTGTACATGCATGTTATGCCTGCAACTCTGCAATGATCTCCCATAGTAGTTCCTTGTAAGTAGAAGTGGTGTACTTTGGTCATTAGCTCATTTTGAATCCTTTCAGGATTCTCAGTTGAATGCAATACAGCTTTGGTACTTATTAATGTCCATCTTCTCTAATTAGTGTATTCTTTGCCTTCATATCTACATCAGACTGATCATTCCTGTCTGACCTGTAAGCACCAATGAATGCATTAGATTTGAAAATATTCCAAGCACTTTCAGTTCTAAAAACTTTGCTGTGGCTTTATCATCACTGAATGCTCCTTTGTCACTCCTTTGTCAGTCCTTACTGACTGAGCAATACTCAGTGATCCTTATGGATCCCTTCCAATTTTGTATATTCTACGATTGTGCAAAGCATCATGTGGGAGAATAAACTTGTGAAGAAATAAAGTTCTGAATTTCCGTGCACAGCAGGTAGCTCTGAGGTGGTAATGTCTAACAAGCATTTCAGAGTTGTAAATAGATTGTATTAGGAAAATATCAACTTACTGCTCAGTAGCATTTGGAAGGAAAATTCAATGTTAATATAATTAAGATTGGAACAGATATTTTAATGGGATGGATTATGATGAACCCATAGAGCCCCCACATCTCAAATATTTTATATACCTCTTGTTCTCCTAAAGGAAAAATATGATATGAAAAAAGAGGGAAAATTGCAAAAATAGGGAGCAGAATGATCTAATTACAAATCAGCATCTGTGTAAGGTGTAATTAAATAGGATAGAAAAGAGGCCATTGAGAGAGAGGAATGGTATAAAAACCTATAAGAGCTAGAGTGCCATGAAAAAATATATGTATACCCATAATATTTAACTGTTCAAGATCTCAATTGAAATGTATACCTGAACTGCAGTCTTTTCCCAACCAGTAAGTCCATGGGGTGCAATCCTAACCCAAGAAGAACTATGGAGATTTGATGCCTCCCTTTCCCTTATTGAGTCAGTGTATGTGTTTATTTCTTTATGTGGGTGACAAAGGGGCACTCTCAGTGAGAAAAAAAAAGATAGATTAAATATGGGGGGATAGAAAAAATAGGTGAAATAAAGGTGCAGCTATAATGCAGTCTAGAGAGCACTCGGAGAAAAACTAGACAAGAATATTCATCTCTAGTGTTTACATCTTGAGGAAACAAAAGAATTTATAATAAACTATTCAATCAGCTAGAATACAATACAGAAGAAATAACAGTTGCACTGATAGAATGGTAGCATTATTATTTGCTTATAGTAATTTGGGATGTTTTAGTAATTTTCCAAATATTCTACTGAAAATATACGGATTTGGGATTTATTAGATACAAAATATAACTGCAGTTTCAAACTATTTTGGAAAAGAAGTATGACCATGAATGAAGGATAGAACATGACCTTTATTTTCTCTCCATTGGAGTAGATGAAAACTCCTTGATTATAAAGAGTGAAATGCTTTTTTACAACTTTATGACAACCAAACCAGTCCTAAATCTGAAGTAGTTTGTTTATCAGTTATTTGGTGCACCTGTGAAATTTCCTTGTCAACAGTCTTTATGCTTTAAAAAATGATACTAGATCTTGGTTGTGAATTTAGATATAGCTCATCTTGGAGGAAGATTATATTCAGAACTGAGGACACTTTACATCTGAATAAGAGTTTCCACATGGGGTTTTAAGATACTTGAACTACGATGCTCTAAGTTCACACCTCCAATTAATTTGAATTAATTTTCCTAAGTGTGTAGATGTCAGCTGGCTCCAGAACTCTAGATATAAACAACTTCACACTCTGGCAAAGCCTAGATGTAAACTTGACAGCTTGAATGCATTTGTATTGATTTGAAGCCAGGACTTGAAGCAGACACAAAAAATTAATGTGTGAAATACCCTTAACCACTACTTTCGAATTCCAAGAAACAAGTTTTACCAAAAAGTGCTTGAGAAAGTATGAACTGTATTTCCACAGTTATCATGTTTTAATAAGGTTTATCTAAACTCAGCCTCTGGAAACTTTGAAGTTTGCTGTCTCTTGATAAAACTTGTTTCATTCTGTATCTACATGTTCTGTGCTTAAATGGGCTTGGCATACTTCAGATCAGTTAATGCAGCATTAAACAGCTGTATATGGCACAAAAATGTCAAAGACAGCTTTAAAATGTAATGAAAATGCTCTGAATGGAGACGTGGAAAAAGATTCTTTTGCTGTTACATATTGGTACATGTATTACTGCACCGACTGATATCAGAGCTTTGATCTTACACATACCTAAAAATATCCAGCTTCAGTAGAGTGCTCAAACAATTCTTTTCCCTCAAAATGAACCCATGTGTTCTTTCAACACAAAAGCAAATTAGCTTTTACTACTCAAAATTAAGTGCTGCAGAGCAAGCCAAATATAGGTCATTCTTGGTAGGGCTGTGATCCTATTAGATAACATACAGTTAAGGAGGCTCAGGTCTGGGCAGCATCTGCAACAAAGACAGCCAGAGACTTGAATAAAGCAATAATGTGGGAAGGAGAATGCAAATGGACCAAACAATGCAATCCAGAATTGAACTGAGGTGAAAGGCAAACACTCCGTTCAGAGACAGGGAGGACTGTCACAACAACTTGGGGTTTCAGACAGAATAACGCCATAATATTCGTCCAAAAAAAAGCTGTATTAGTCCTTGTGTCCCAGATAAATTCCAATCTGAGTAATGATATTCCACTGACCTACATTTACCTAGCAGTTTGAGCTGAATGAGGCTTTTCTTTCCATTCGTGTCTCTCTGGCTGTTCATTATTTCTGCATGTTGACAAACAGATGTTGTGCTATTCCCAGGAGATGAGTGTGCACCACACGTACTGTTATGATAGTTGTACAACAAAACTCAGAAAAAATAGGGGCTGAACATGTGACTCTGCACCTTTCTTAGTCACAATGTCTGTTATGTTTGTGCAAAACGATGAGGCCAAATTCATTTAAGGGCCTCTGCACCCTGCTTGGACCCTGCATTAGAGGAATAATTCTATTTCAAACGCAAGATGTAAAATTTAAGATGACAGTCCAGTTTGTGTTGCTTGCTATAACTTATGTAAGAATTCATGCATGTTTCAATCTTAAAATAAAATAAAATGAAATAGAAGCAGGGAAACAATTTTGTTTCAAAACACAGTATTTTCATCAATATTTCCTGTACATGTGAGCAAAGGCACAAAGATCTCCCAGTACCAACTCACTGTTACACTCTGTTACCTTTCAAGCCCATCAGTTAGGGCTTGACATGACAGACCGTCACCCCCAGTAGTCATTGCCTGTGAAAGTGGTTTGAAATGGGCAACAAAGTGATTGCCAAGACAAAGGAGAAGCGAGGTACATGCAGTGGCTTGAGAGCAATGAAGCATTACCAGGTAGGAATAAGTGAGAATATAAAAGAGAGTCAGGAAATGGGAGACAAGAAAGATGAAAAAGAGGGCAAGGGGGTCTAATGAAAACTTAATGGACTTGTGCTTGTGAGTGCTGTTTCTCTGTCACAGCAATCCTTGGTGTGAAGCAGTAAGATCTTCCTGCTGTATATAACCGTTCTAGGGAAGGCATGTAGTAAATAGGGAGAGACAAAGCTGCATTCAGTCACAGTAAGATCTCATTATTTAATTTCCCCTTTGTGGAAAATATCAGCTGAGGAGCTAACCTAACCTTTTGCTAGGCTGAGGTCAGAAGCCAGAGGTGATCTCTGGTGTTGCAGAGCACTGAGTCAAGGGATTTTGGATGGCTCAACAAAATGGCTCAGGAACTGTTACCTTTCTGTCAAGAGTTAAATGCCTTATTCTGCTGGTTGTGATGGTCCCAGGTGATTACTGTGAATTGGCTGCTCGAAGGCTGACATGAAATTAATTTGTCATTCTAAACCAACAGCGGGCCAATTGAATATCTCCCTCCCATGGTGAATGATGCAAGACATTAGAGGAAAAAAAAAAATTAAAGCAGTATGGAGCACCTGTCTGCACTGCAGAAACTATGCCTCTTGTGGGACACTTTCCTTGCCAAGGACTACATTTTCCATACTTACATACTTGGAAAGAGGCTTCAGTTTACACTGCTGCCATAGTTGAATCAGTTCTAAAAATATATGGGGGAAGAAGTGAGGTTCTTCCTCCCTTCATAATGTAAGGTAAAAAATAAATATGGAGGAGTAAGCTCAGTTCTCAGTTTTCGATCACCAGTCCTTTGGTTTAGCTGAGGGATGTTTTCACTTGGGCTGCACTCTGGAGTATGACCTACCTGCTCCTATTGCACTGGTTTCTTCTAGGGAAATGAAATATTAGCCTATTTTCTTAACTTCTGTATTAAGAAGACAAGTTAATTTTTCACCCCTCTGGTGAATTATTGTATGATCAGTTTATATGAGAGATGTCCCAGGAGTGAGAAAATGAGTCATAACTCACAGGATGTGAAGCTACAAGTGAGTAATGAAGAATATGAAGATTATTCTTCCTTCTCAGTGTCTGCACAGGCTTGTTCTACAATTAGGAGGGCAGGGGAATAGGTGCCATACATAGCCAAGCCAAGAGTCATCTCTATACTGTGATCTTTGGGAGTTTTGCAAAGTTGATTTTTATTGGAAATGAGCATGTGCGGCTATAAAATACATTAAAAACCCTTCACTTCCCATCTAAGAGCTTCATTCAAGTGCCAGACTATGGAGCAGATTGTGGAGAAGTTTCCTGAGGATGACAGTGACTCTGTCCAGAGCTCTGGTCCTTCGCATTGCCTACAGTCTCATAAAAAAGTTTACTCTGCAAAATCAGCTTACAAGAGGAACACCATAAAAATACTCTAAGCTCTCGTTTTGTTGCACTGTTGCAAAATAGCTCTTGCTACTTTTTAGTGCTTTATTTTTCTAGCAGTGATAAAGATGTGCCAGCTTATGCACCAAGCATGGTCTCTCATGGAATGACTCAGTGTAAGTCTCATAAATCTGTTTTTAGTAGAACAGGTTTCCCAGAGAGGTGGATGCCCCATCTCTGGAGGCACCCAAGATCAGGCTTCACAAAGCTCTGAGCACCTGATGGAGCTGTAGGTGCCCCTGTTCACGGCAGGGGAGTTGAACTAAATGACCTTTAAGGGCCCTTTCCAAATTTAACAGCTATATGATTCTATAATTCTGTGATCATTTGAGGTGAATTTTGTCAGATGAAGTAGGAAGCCCTTGTGTGGACAGCAGCTCATGTGGCTGAGCAGAAACTAGTAGAAATCAAGGTGATCATGGCCAGACTGAATGGGGTCCTGGACAACCCAATCTAATGCCTAATTTAGCGGCTGGCAACACTGCTGACAACAGGGGGGCTTGAAGTATATGATTTTTGAGATCCCTTCCAACACAAACCATTCAACATTCTGTTGAAGTCTCAGGAATTGTAAATACAAGGTGTATTCCCTTAGGTCCAGGTGCGTGCAGGTCTGGGGCCCAGTATGAGAAAGACAGGGAGCTATTGGAGAAGGTCTAGAGGAGAGTCACAAAGATGATCAAGGGGCTGGAGCACCTCCACTGTGAAGACAGGCTGAAGGAGCTGGGCTTGTTCAGCCTGGAGAATAGAAGGCTGCGGGGTGACCTCATTGCAGCCTTTCAGTACCTAAAGGGAGCCTAGAAACAGGAGGGGAAACAACTCTTTGGAAGGGTAAATAACTGCAGGACAAGGGAAAATGGTCTGAAGTTGAAGGAGGGAAGATTTAGGCTGGATGTCAGGGGAAGTTCTTTACAGAGAGAGTGGTGAGGTGCTGGAACAGCTGCCCAGAGAGGTTATGGATGCGCCATCCCTGGAGGTGTTCAAGGCCAGACTGGATGGAGCCCTGGGCAACCTGGTCTAGCATCAAATGTGGAGGTTGATGGCCCTGCCTGTGGCAAGGGAATTGGAGCTTGATGATCCTTGAGTTCCCTTCCAACCCAGGCCATTCTATGATTCTATGATTCTATGTTTCTATGAGTCTATAATGATTCTGTGAGGTCACTAGGAATCACAGAAGTTTGCTTTCAGTGTAAAAAAAGAAAAGATGATCTTTTAAATTATATTGCCTTTTGTTGACATTTTCTTCTGACCAAGACAAAATAACCTCAATAAACAGCCAGTAATATTTTGCTGTTGCCATGTTTGGGACCAAAAATCTGCACACTCTGGAATTCAGATGTCCCTAAAACCTTGGAGAATATTGCCTCCAGTTGCCTTCAAATTCCATTTTGTTGATGCAGCATTTTAAAATTTCTTTGCTCTTCCTGTATTATTTTATTGCCTGTAAAGTTTACAGTAAATGTCAATGAAAAATATTGATGCAAATGGCCACTGAAAACAGTGATCTCAGAGCATCTCCAGAACTGAATCCAGCTCATTGAAAAGTCAATCCCATTTGCTCAGCACACTTGACGATTTTTTATATACATTTCTCGCAGTATGAGCAGAGGAAGAAAGAGAGCAGTAATGAGACCTTCTGCATGAGAAGACCCAGATTGGCAGCAAATCTCAAGAAAAACTTGAAACCTCACATCTGCTAACATCGCCATCTAAATGCAGGGGTTTGTCCTTCCTGCTGTGAAAGTCAGTAGCTGTTGGCCCCCCACTGTGAATATGGAATGAAGCAATTTATTACAAAAAGGTCCTCTCTAAATCAATCTAGAAATTGCTACCAGAGGCCTGGAAGCAGATGTGACATTCAAAACTTGACACCATCCACTGTACAAGCGTTTGTTCATTATAACAATGCCTGGCAAATTCTTCCTTGGAGTTTGAAAAGATTCCCAAGCAGACTTTAAAGGCCAACATTTCAAAATCACCAGTTACACAAAGCTGTTTCCTTCTCTTCCTTTTATAGATTGGATGCTTGGAGACACAGGCAATGCAGAAAAGTTGTTTTATGCCCTTGCTCTACAGACTAAATCTATGCTAATACATCTCTGTGTGCACTTGGATGTTTTATCTTCTACCTACTCACATAGAGGATGCCTGAAGGTCATGTGTGAAACTCTTTAATTTGTTGGATGTGTGCTGTTTGCTAAACATATTTTTCCTATTATATGTTACCGATTTCAGTTGTGTTCTGCGCCAATTGCACCTTGAGGTTAACATATACAATAAGAATCACCTACTTAATGTAGCTTGAATTTTGAAGGCTTCCTAGCAGCACTTTCTGACTGACCTTATGCTCCTGTCGGTACAATCAGTACCTCTCAAAGCCATTGCCTCCCTTCCCAACGGCCATATTTATACTCCTGCATCTGAAAGTAGCACAAACAAGAAGGTAAGGAACAAGCAACCTCCACCTCCTCCTTGTTAGGGTCATCATATCCATCTCAGAAGTCACACATGGTGACTTCTGAGTCTCTGACTCAATGGTAGATCTAGTTCACGCTCCAGGGGAGAAGTGAACTAAAATATTAAATGATACAAATAACAAATTTCCATTTGTTCAAAATAAAAGCTGGGATATCGAAATTCCAAGTACCAACCTTCTGAAGTGAACACATATATCAGAAAAAGTGTAAATATTTAATCCAGTGAAAAAATTGAAGTTCCTTTAAAGACTTTATATATGTAGTAACATTTAGGATACAGTTCGTCCAAAATCTGTCATGCCTACTCGTATCTCATGGAGCATCCTGTAATTGTGGAGGCTGATTGTTTTATTAAGGGATGTTTCACTACAAATGTTTATTGACAAATTCATTAAGGGGCAACATCCTGGAAATGGAGCCTTGCAAAATCAGAGCAAAACAGGGCACTCCAAGTGGAGAACAACACTGGGCTTTAGTGGACAGGCACAGACACGGCTGCTACGCAGCAGGGCTGTATGCTACGCTAGATAGCATCACTGATAACAAATATTTTTGCCAGAAAATCTATACATTCTATTTGACCTCATCAGTCCAGGCTGTGCTCCCAGTGATGCAGGCATTTCACACTTCTTACACTTTCATGCACAACAGAATCAAAGTTTTGCTTGTGCATTTGGTTTCATTTTGGCAAGTGAGGTTGGGGGCAGCCCACAAAAGACACAAAGCCACACCTCTCAATGTTGTACTCATTAAACAGCCTAATAAGAGGCTATGAACATCCAAAGTTTCACATATTTTTGGTTCCATCTTTAGCATGAGGTAAGATTTTGTTTATTCATTGAGAAGTATTAAAACACAAATTCTGCTAAGCCTTCCCCCACAAAATCATTTGTAATGTATTCTCCCAAGTGGGTTTTCTAGTTTCTAGATCTAAAGACATAGTTTTCTTCTTAGCAGAGGTATTTTTAAGGCCTCCCTTCATCACACAGCAGTTTATTTGTTTGTGCCTTATAAAAAAATTAAGTTTTATACTTCATCTCTATGCCGGATGTGGCTTAGTTTATCCAGCAGGTTCAGAGGCCACCAGAAAATGGACTGAAGGAAGGAGGAGCTGACAAGCACTGTGAGTATAGCAGGCCCTTTCCTGAGCAAAGAGACTAAAACTCTCTCATAATAGCAGACACTGTCTGGTTTGCATCAGGATGGACTGAATTAGCTCATTAGCTAATTCATTATTGTGATGAGCAGTGTCATTGAGCTCAACACTGCAGCAAAGTGTTTCCTGCCACTGGAAGATTACAGGGGACTCTGTCCAAGAGCATCTCATTGAAATTTTATGGATTATGCCATAAGGGGCAAACGAGAGTTAAGGCTTTGTGTTAATTTCACCCTGATGGGCAGCTCAGCTCCACCACACTATCACAGAATCATAGAATCATAAAGGCTGGAAAAGTCCTCTAAGACCACCAAGTTAAACTCCAACCCATCCCCACCATGCCCATTGACCATGTCCCACAGTACCACATCTCCACAGTTCTTGGAATACTGTTGATTTCTTATGCTAAATCTTCTCTTTCTGGGAGTCCTTTTATTGTATGAAACTTAGCTTAAACCTCTTTCAGTCAAGTTTTAGGCTTCAGTGAACTATGTCCTTTTTTCAGTGGGCCAAGAACATGCCTCTCAGTTGTTACTGTAGATCACAGGCAGGGTTACACACTGGTTAACTGGTTAAACAGCTGCACAACTGTGAGCCCCCAGCTTGTGATCTAACTCTTTTTTTCCAGCAAGGAAGACCATGAATCAAGTCTCTGAACAGGCAGTGCAAAGACAAAAGGAGAACAAGGAAAACAGAACAAACAACAGTGTAAAGAGCAATGGTTTGCCAGCGTCACAACATTTCCATTTTATTCCACTCTTTTATGGATGATTGAGGTGTTTGTTTTTTTTTTTTTCAGGAGTCAGTTTTTCAAAAACTAAAACTCTTACTAAGCAGTGCAAGCTCCTAATGAAAATATACTTCAGTGGGTTTAACCACCATTAGCATCTGTTTTGCTTAGTCGAGGCTTTTGCTTACCTTTGCCAAAGCAATTCAAGCAAGGGTTAAAATGTTCCTAAATGCATCTGGTCTGCACTACCACATGAGCTCAGTTTCAAATTGATTTAGTTAAATTGAAGCAAGTTTTCTGATCTTCACAAGCACTTAACTAATTTAATATACATTTTACTGAGACTACTCAGTCTGGCTTCTGCCTTTTCCTTTCGCAGATTAAAGACACACTTTTTGTATCTGAAGGACTCTATGGAGTGTAAGATTATATTTAACACTTTATTTGTTTCTGTTTTTCTAAATGTCGAGTAACCTTGGGATACAAGGGCAAACACACCCTGACCACTAATAGGTGCTCCATCAGTCTCTTCTCCATTCATTTCTTAAACACTCGAAGTGTATCTCTACTGGATGCAGAGGGCTGCACACACAACAAAAATCTTCGTGGGATGATGGGTATTGTCTACTTAAATTCAGAGGTAGACTGTTGATTCATCTTCATCATGGGAATAGCTTAGGTTTGCTCAGATGAATTTTTCTTAGAGTGAATCTTCCCATAAACTTTTCTCCCACCTGCTATTATGTGGCTAGTTCATTTAATAGCTACCCCTGCTGATTCAAGAAATATTTTGCTTGCTAAAAAGTGTTGTGCCTAACCCATATAAAGCAGATTCAGTCAAAAATTTTAACATATGAAGTGCTTGATTTAAAAAAAAAAAAAAAGAAAGAAGAAAAAGATATCTAGATGTATTGAAGAATTTACTGAAGAAGACACTGAAGAGACATTTCACTATAAAATACAATGAACATAATATGATTATCTTTGGTATTTGATTCAGAACTTAGTATCTTCAAATGTTCATCAAAAGATAAATTGACTATCTTCTATCAAATTATACTGACAATATTTAGAAATAATAATAAAAGAAATAATAATAAAGTCCTATAGAAGACATTTCCAAAACAGTGAAGACAAGGATAATCAAGATTCATTAATCCTGCACTTCTGTGCTTTGTTCCTCTGACAGATAAAAGAAACACAATATGTCTGACTGATGATACAAATTCAGATGTGATCAACCACGCAGAGGAGAATGGGAGGTACTTGGTGAACACTACTGCAAATATGGAGTTTCTTGGGGAATTATGAGAAACTGAAGAAACAGATAGAATCTGAAAAGTGAGATGGAGTGCACCCTCAGCAAGTTTGCTGATTACACCAAGCTGAGTGGTGCAGCTGATACAGCAGAAAGAAGAGACAGTATCCAAAGGGACACTGATAAACTTGGAAGGTGGGTCCATGTGAATCTAATGAAGTTCAACAAAGCAAAGTGCAAGGTTTAGCACTTGGTAATCCCAGGTGTATATGCAAACTGAGAGAAGAACTCCATGAGAATTGCCCTGCTGAAAAGGACTTAGGGGATCTGGTGGATGAAAAAAACTTGACAAGAGTGTGTGCTTTGAGATTGGAAGGCCAACAATATCCTGGGCTGTGTTGACAGAGGAGTGGCAGAGGTGGGGGAGGGCATTGACCTTCTCTACTGTGACCTTGTGAAGACCCAACTAGACTACTGTATCTAGGTCAGAGGCCCCCAACACAGGAATGATGTTGAGCTTTTGTATAGGGGCCAGAGGAAGGCCACGAAGATGATCAAAGTGCTGGAGCACCTCATTTCTGAAGACAGGCTGAAGGAGCTGGGCCTGTTCAGCCTGGAAAGGAGAAGGCTATGGGGAAATGAACAGCTAGCTTTCTGTACCGCTCAATGCCTAAAAAAAGTTCCATAAAATGTCAGAGGATTACAATGACTAGAAGTCTCCATAAGAAATGAAGACAAAAATAGAGTATTTTAAGACCAAAAAGATGGAATAATCCCCCTTACACAAAATTACCGATGAGTGAGATTCTTTCTGTGCAAAGTTAAGTTGGTGAAATGAATTCAATAAAGATTACACACTTCAAAAAAAAAGATTTCTCCAAGGAAATTTAACATTCTGTTAGAAAGTTAACACTCTTTTTACTGTCCATAGTGCATTTCCAGAGGGGTTAACAGAACACAATTGTTAAAATAAATGAAAATGTTATTGTTTGGCTTTCCAAAGTGATTAGATGTATCTCACGTATACAATGTAGTTAAACTGGGTAAGCAAGGCCTTGTATGTAATAGCATTTATGGAAGACACACTGAGAAAGCAGAATTGTATTCTATGCCTCAAGCACTGCAACAGACAAACAGGGCAAAGTCAAAATTTTATCTGGTGAGGAAGCTGGATGGGGAAGGATGAAGGTCTAAAAGAGCTGACTATTGCTGCAGGATAAGACAGCTCTCCTGCATCTGCATGTCCCCATCAGGTGTGTATATGATGACTTTTTTCTTTTTCTCTTTTTCTTTTTTGAATTATGTGTGTTGGCTTCCTAAACTTTTCACCTAACTGTGGAATGACGTGGGAAAAAAATCCCTTTCATAATGATAGATGGTCTTAGGGAAAATGTTCTTATGCTGTGCTTTTTTTTCCAATCATACTTTGAGTGTAAAATTATTGAAATAGGAAATAATAATTCAGAGACACCAAGTCGGTATCTTTCCTTTGTTAGTCTCTTTATTTCCTTAGATACAACATAAGTAACTTCTGTGTTTTGGATGATATCACATTGGTTATTTTAAGATTCATCTATTTTCTGCAAGCTGAAAAATGTTCAGTTAATACTTTCGATGTCTTCTACATAAATTTCTTTGAACCTTGAATGGAATTTGGTTAGCTATAGAGTTCATTATTTTATCAGTGTTAATTGTAGGGAGAAAAATCATCAACAAGGAAATAAGAGGATACCAGTAATATACAAAATTTGTAGTGTTAATTCCTTCCATAAATAGCAGGAGTCTGAAAATCCGATGAGCTAAAAGATATACTATCAGAATTAGCAAATGGTGTTATAGTTTGGCTTTTGTCTGAATGGCCTTCATACTCACTTATGGCAGACTTATCAGCAGAAGAAGTGAAAATATCTACAATATTAGTCTCCAGCTGAGAAGACAGAACAGACAGGTGCAAAATTATTAAGTTCTGATAACATGAGTAGTGCCAGAAATGAATGACAATCTTCATATTTTATTTGATTGGCCTGGCTAATTATATTGACATTCAATAGCAGTATCTAGTTAAGGACCTGACAGTGTTTTTTCAGAAAAAAAAAAAAAAAAGAAAAATCAAAAACCTTATTTGCAGGATTTTATAGCAGAGCTGTGAGGAAATAAATTCTGGTTTGAATCTTGACACACACAGCTAAGTACTTAAGAGGTATTTGTTTCCATCAAACAACATGCGAACTGCGCTCAGCAGCTAAAGATTCAACATTGGCCAACACAGCAAGATTAGAATAATAGAGCATTTCCTTCTATTTACAGCAGGAGATAACTGCATTAACTCAGCTATCCTATTGTGATTTTTAATGGAGGAAAGCATCAAGTTAATAAAATAGGTAATTTTTCATTTGTATAAGTATCTCTTTCTTTTTCTTTTTCTTTTTCTTTTTCTTTTTCTTTTTCTTTTTCTTTTTCTTTTTCTTTTTCTTTTTCTTTTTCTTTTTCTTTTTCTTTTTCTTTTTCTTTTTCTTTTTCTTTTTCCTTTTCCTTTTCTTTTTCTTTTTCCTTTTCCTTTTCTTTTTCTTTTTCTTTTTTTCCTTTTCCTTTTCCTTTTCCTTTTCCTTTTCCTTTTCCTTTTCCTTTTCCTTTTCCTTTTCCTTTTCCTTTTCCTTTTCCTTTTCCTTTTCCTTTTCCTTTTCCTTTTCCTTTTCTTTTTTTAATTTTTTTTTTCAATGCAGGTAAATGAATTAAGCTAGATTATTCTTCGTTCTCCCATACTTTCCTTCTTCCCCCATCACGGCTTTAATTTTGCAAATCTAGTAACAAAACTAGTAGCAAAGTATTGGTTAGCATGCTGGCCAGATTTTACCCACATTAGGCTCGCAAACTTTCTTCTCAGAATTCATGCCTGCTCATAAAAAGAGCCTTAGCATGGAAGAAAACACAAAGTGCAGACCACATCATCCTCTTGCTGCTACCAATCTGTTCAAATCTACGTCTATAAGCACTCAAGGCAAATGCCAAGCTAGGAAAAAAACAAGTGAAAACAGCAATGTTTCAGGCACGTGACAATGAAGAGCTATGAAAGAAAATGTTAGCTAGTTTAGTAACAGGTGCTGTCCCTGTGCTGCTTTACATTTTAGAAGCTTAACTCTTAATTTGTCCCTCACTGGTACTTATGCTGTTTATTGAGCAAATTCATGTTTCTGAGCACTTAGGAAATATATTATTTGCATTATTCATGGAAAGCAAAGCAAAAGAGCCTTGTTACTCTAATGCTCTGTATCAATCACCGGATGAAAAAAGATAACATTTCCTTACATGATTTTGAAGTGACATTCTGTGATGTCTGCGTATCTACATTCATGCTCATTCCTAACAATGCATTTTTCAGTGACTTTTTATTGTTTACTTTCATGGGTTTTTTTTTGTATTTTTTTCTTTTTTAATTTTACATAGCAGTAAGGTCCACTGCAATCAATTTATTCACTTCACTAGGAAATAAATTCAAGATACTGTACTCTGAAGTCTTGCTTTGCAGTGACAGCAAGACCCCTTTCTGTCCAGTCTACTCTTTTTTTTCAGTACATAGAACAAAGAAAGACAGGGTTACTTTTTACATACAGCTTTATATAATGGCAGAAAAGAAAACATACCTTGGATATTAATTTTCAGAACAACATTTACAGGTTACTTTTGTCAGTAGCTGGACAGAGCTGGATGAAATTATTCCAGAGCAGTAACTATCAGAGCTGGATGAAATTATTCCATGTTCTTCACAAACTATTTTTGAATATTTCTTTTTCATAGACTCACTGACGTGTCAAATGAAACAAAATCCAAAACTGGCTTCAGTTTTGAAGGCTGAAACAATATTTCCAATGTTAATTTTTTTCCCTCTTGTGCTTCTTATCAAAATATGTGGAATGATGCACAGATGCAACCAAGGAATTAAAAACTTGAATAATGTCACCTTGAAGAAAGCAAAGTTGCCAACTTAAATTAATAAAAATTTCATCTCTGGATCTAAATACAACCTTTGCCCTTAGTTTATAAAAATGGAAGTAACAGTATAAATGTCCAATTCTTGCAGATTTCCTTAAGGTTTTTCAACAATTTTCTCTTTGTGAAGCATTTCTCATGCGTTCGATCGGTTTCATCCCTTTCCTCCCCAGAGACTGAGGAACTAATTGTTATTTTCTGTTCACACAAGGCTTATACTGTTCTCCTGGCATCATAATCATGAAGTCTTATTACAATTCTTGCTCTTCCTTTCCTCTGAGATTATCCTGATGGTCCCCAATTGGTGGGTTATAAATGATAATACACTCAGGATTCAGTAAGCCTGTGCTTGTATATGTACATATTTAGAAGTCTGCTTGCTGTAAAAAAAAGATTTAATAACATTCACATTACTCTGGCTTCTTCTTTGACCTTTGATCTTGAGAAGTTACCTTCAAAACTGTATTCTTATCTCTTTCCATCTCTGTTCCACAGAAGTTTCTGCTCCAATTTTAAGCATCAGGAACATGATGTGTTCAAAGTCAAGACTGATGAAAAAATGTCACAGAGATTTTCAATCAAAGCATCTGTTGTGTCTCTAAGAATGATGTTTTATTTTTTAACATTTTTATTTTGAGGAGGTGAAGCACATTTGAATATATGCTGAATGAATTTTGGCTACAGTTTGTGCAAAATAGGTATGCTTTAGTGTTTAGATTTTAGTCTACCTGAACAGAAGGTCATATGGACATCTTTAATTTTCATAATCCTTGATATTTATAAACAAAATATTTTTATTAATAGAATATAATATGGGACAAGCACTAGCAATATTAGACAATTTACACAGCTGTTTTCCTCATGTTAGATCCTAAAGTGACAAATAGTTAAAGATGTGATAGAAGCATTGATGTTCTTGATCCCCTTTTTCTTCAAGGTCCTGTTTGCACCTGTAAAACCTGTTATACCATACCTACAGATGTACAGAAAGAACCACTGGAAGAAATGAGCATTATTTTTGTTTTTATTTTGTTTTGTTTGTTTGTTGAGGAGGTCTCTCAACTGTTGCCTACTGTCTACTGCCAGAGACAGGATACAGGTTAAAGGGACAAGTGATAGATCTCATATGACCATTCTCATACGTACAAAACTTCTCTGTAAACTTACTCAATAAAACATTCTGGGTAAAGGAGGCTCACTTTTAACCTTGGTCATGTGAAGAATGTAATTAATAGTGCTTCCATAGTGCTACTGCATCAGGAGAGGCAATGAGGTAGGTGTTGCAGAAACAGTGATGAAAAGACGAGGAGGAAGGTGTAAGCATGGGAGGGTAAAAAGTTTCTTAACTTACTGATGATGATAACTTGTGTATCTTCACCATTAAGTCATGGCTTCATCACACCAAATGCTTCATGCAAAAGATGTCAGGTGCCTACTCCATCCCAGCAGCTCTGCTACAGCTCCATTTTCTGTACCATGGTGCACCAACTCTGTTTAAAACTGTATTGGATAACTGACGAAGCTTTTAGAAATCAAAATGATGTGAAGTACTTTTTCTAGTCAGGTTTCCACTTAATGCATCCTATAGTGGTTCTGGCACAACTGAGGGGATGGCATGCTTCACTGTGCGCATGAGATCATACTGAGGCAAGAACATCTGAAGGTGAAAGCATGGCTCTTGCCGTGTGCATCTATCTTTGAACAAATGCATTTATTTCTGTAATCAAAATCATATTCATCAGATGTTTTGAAAGTTTTTTAGAAAATTTCTAATTCATCAAAGAGCATGTATTTTTGTTGGGTTGCAGTCATGTGCTTATGGAAAATCATATCCTTCTTTTTGCTTGTTTTGCATGATATCTGCCTTGTCCCCCCTACTTGTGATCCCAGATTAATTTTATTGGCTCCTCACTTTCAGGCATTACCATGTGAGCTAACTGTAGAGCAGATATTCTACAGTAGTTCCCCAAATACATCTACTAGATAGAACCACAGTGCTTTATCTTGTGAGCTTTGTATTCAGTACAACCAGAGAATATATAGAGATGAGTTTGTTCAAGTTGTCTTGTGCTGTTTGAGGGGGACCTATGGCATCAAAGGGGTCCTATGGTATCAAAGCTATTCACCAATGCTTGGTGGACATGATGAAGAATCTGTGGAAGTTATGTGTCTGCTGGAGAAGCAACCAGAAGACCAATGAGGCATTCATAGAAAATATGAGATGTTTAAATGGGGAGCTGAATTAACCCTCTACTGTGCACATAGATACCTGTAAGCAGAAGCAAAAGTGCATTTGTACTAGGCTAATGCTAAGTCTCACCATAGATGTTTGCAAGGGAAATGTCAATGTATGAAACACAGACATACTCTGCGACTTACCTAGGTCTTAACTGAAAGGCAAAGTCAGCATGCCAGTAAACAACAACAGTGTGAAGCTCGCGACTGAAAACTGGCTAATACACAACCTACAGCTACAGTCTATTTCATATTTGTTATTGAAATTATCCCAAAAGTTTTCTAAGTTTGATAAACTTGTTTTGTGGGGGAAGGAGTGAGGTGCAGTATGTGCATACACCAAAAATAGATCCATATCCTTCCTCTGCGAGAATGGTTAAACCTACGTTCTGTGAACAGATCCATAAGGCCTATGAACTATCTCATCTCAACAAGAACTCAGAATCTGGGATTTCAAATATGACTTTAATACAGCGTCTGGGTCCTGTTCTGGCTCATCTTATGGAATTAAGCAGTCAAACAGGACGGAAAAGCTTAGCCAGTGAAGAGCTGCTTCTTAGCATAAAGATTCCTGGCTATTCCTATACAATAAAAACTGACTTAAAATCCTTATTACGGATGTCTTTTTTGTTCATTGCTCCTGTAAAACATTACATCCTAAAAAGCAGTTCTTTCACACAGCCATGTAATATTCCGCTGACAAAACTTCTGCAGCTTTTAAAAGTGGAATTAGCACGATCTAAAACTATCTTCTCTCATTTCTTACTGATCCAGAAACACAAATCTATTATGAAGCTTTTTCAAAACATTTTTCATTGTCGTCTAAATACTTTAGCCATGATACTACAGCTCTTAAAATAGAGCAGGCTCAACGTAACTCCCTCCTCACACATAAGAGCTGTAGCATATTGCATTTCAGTCATATCTTGGTACCTATTATTTAAACATTCTGTTCTTTGCCCACTCTATTCTTCATGCAATTAAGAAACCTTCTGCTAGCATAATATCCACTGATTTATATAACCAAGCTCTATTTAGACAAGCCAACATTTTAGACCTCTTTTACTGCAGCTGCAGTATACTGGATAGAGAATGTAAAACACTGGCCAAAACACTGAAAAAAGATGTTATTTTGAGTGTCCAACTTGACACACTTTCAAAGATTTAAATTTGAGAGGCTGGGTAGATGTTTTTCTTGAAAGCTGGACAACCTTTAAGATATCCCAGTGTCAGCCTTGAGATTCTTCTTGCGTTTCACGGTAATTATAATGCTCTGTGAACTCTGGAGCATTTGGATAATATCTGAACATCTCATATATTCAAATGCATTTCAGTAAAATACATCGGGCTCTTCATTAAAAGCTATAGCCTGGCTGAAGCTGAGTCTGATTTCAGACAGTGCACAAAATGAAGTGCTCTAGAGAAGAAGGTGGGGCTGATCAGTGGTAGAAGAAGGAAGAGAAAAAATCAAATGCAAAGGATCCAGCAGTAATAAAATTCTTTCTGACTGCGTAAGACTTAACACTTCTGCTACTGTAGAGACATGAAGTTTTCTCTGAATTCTGTGATAAGACAACCTGCTAAATTACCCACCCTAATCATATTTTTTTGTTGTGTATGTGCAAGTAGAGAAAAAAACTGCATCATGCAGAGTAGGAGAGATCTAGGTTTCTGATAGTACAAGTATATATATTTTTTTCTTTTATTTATACATTTTGTATATGATCTTTCCTTCTTCCTGCATTAGTGAATAGGACTTATAACGGATAAACAAACTCCAAATATAAGCACTTGAAGGATTGCACATGGTGACATTGAGAAATTTATTTTACAGTTTCCGTACAATCTTTGTAACATTTTCAGCAAAATCCCAGGAAAATAGCTGCTCCAAGGGCAAAAAAAAAAGCATCAATCCTCAACTTATTGTTATGGAGCAAGGGATTCCTTGTGGTTTATAGGTTTGATTTACTGTCTTGAGGATTGTGGTCTACTTTTCTGTACCTTTCTGGTTCAAAGTGTTATTTGTTCTAGTCACCCAGTCTACAAGAAAACTAGATAGCTATCCTAAGATAAATGTGGTAGGTGAATATACTTAGTTTTCCATTGGGTCCAAAATATGCTTTTATTGTGTATGGCAGTGAGTGGATCTAATCAGATGGACCACACATGAGCAAGCTGTCTAAAAGCCAAAATACTAGGTTAGAAAGAGAACCCAAGATTTTAAGAAATTTGATCTCTATGATCTAAGAAGAAAAGATGATCTTGTTTGGTTCAGTATAAGTTGTGTGAGGCCAGGAATTGAAACATATCCAACTGTTCCTACCTTGATGCAATGCTGGAAGATCTGTTGTGATCACACTCACTAAATGCTGTGCTTCCACACTGTCCTAGTGAATATGATTTTGTACTCAAACACTCAACTACTGCCTCAAAGTACAGTTAAGGAGAGAATGAACAAGGGGTGCAAGAGAGATTACAAGCAAGGAGAATTTGTTGCTCTCTTTCTACTTTTCTTTCTTGTTTGCTTTAGGAGCATAGAATCATGTTTCGATAGTTATTGAATTAATAGTTGTTTTCACACATAAGAAATGGGATGTGTCAGCTTGTGAATTTCCCTGGGCTGTCTGTCCAAGATCTCAGGCCCGATGTGCAGGAAGAAAGTGGGAAGCCACCATGCTTTATCACAACTAACATTGCTGCCAGTAGATGGCAATTTGTTCCTGGTCCCAGCATGCCAACCTGGTTGACTCCCAGTCAGTTGAAGGTTGACATCATTAGGCAGAGGAATTAGGAGCTGTTTTCAAGATTCACTCTGAGACAAGCTCTGAATGACTTAACTGGCCTTGTTCATTTGACGCTTTCATTAGAAAGCAAGAAACTGTGGTTTTGGGTTTTTTTTTTACACATTCTTCCTGTCCAGTATCTCATTAAAGAAAATTAGTCAGTTAAACCCAAACTTTCTGGCTCTTAACTCTGTTTTTACCTTCATTAGCAGTGAAAGACACTGGTATCATAGAAGAATCACAGAATCATAGAAACACAAAGTTTAGAAAAGGCCTCCAAGATCATCCAGTCCAACTGTGTACCTATCACCAATATTTCCCCAGTAAACCATGTCCACACCTAAACGTTTTTTGAACACCTCCAGGGACAGTGACTCAAGCACCTCCCCGTGCAGTCTATTCCAGTGCCTGACTACTCTTTCAGAGAAGAAATTTTTCCTAATATTTTCTGTTCTCCAGCAGCTTCTGACCTGCTGCACTACTGACATACTGAGAAGAAGAGGCTATGCACAATCTCCCTATTTAATATGGCCCACAGTTCACAATGCACCAGTCAGTGTCCACTAACTTGTATCTTATGTGTAGGTGTTGCTTTCTCAGGTACATCACTTCTTTCAGAACTGGATTTCGTTCTAGTGCTTTCCTTTCTTCTACTCATTTAGAATAGCAAATATAGGCCACTTTTGTTTGTGGTTGTCATTTTCTCCTACACTGTCAGGGTCTTACACATAGCATAGCCTATGTCTTCAGCCTGTCCAGTGATCCTGAAGACTATAATTGCTCCCATAAAACAAGGCCAAAGTCACTCTTTCTAGACTGACTTTGTGATTGACTATGATGAAGAAAACCTGCTGCAGACAACATATTGAGAAGATTACCTCTGGATGCATTTATAGAAAGCTTAGTTTTGTATCGTGTCCATACCTCAGGATTATGTATCCTTAATTTGGAACTTATATCAATTTCTAAGATTTTATCCATTGCAATGAACAGATGCACAGTGTTCTGTTAACCTAAAACTTTCAAATTACGGCAATGAGGGGACATGGTTAGTGGGCTTGTGGGGATGGGTTGGTGATTGCTCTGGATATTTTCCAACCCGAATGGTTCTATGAATCCATGAATCTATTATCTACGAATGTCTTTTATGATGTCTACTATTGCATAGAAAAGGTGTGTATTCTCTTTGTCTACAGGGCTGACATATTAATGGTGGCCACAAACATGATGTATATTATGTTTGTCTGACCCATGCCAAAGCACCTTCGATCCCTTGGTGATGAAATAAAATCTTTCAGGAGATCAAATTTTAAAAAGAAAAATATCTGAGCACATCAGAAAATCTAAAGGGCACTTTAAGGAAAGCATGTATCCCAAAGAGGGTGTTGAAGTAAATAGATATGACATTTCTTCTTCTAAGAGCACCTGCCAAAGCCTCACCAAACATAATATGTCAAATACAGAAAATGTTATTTTTAATATATTTGTCTAATCTTTTAGTGAAACAGAGGTTTTCTTCCCTCTAAAATAAAATAAGTATCTTTACTTTTAGGCTTTGCTCCATTGTTTCCAGCACAAACAAGATTTTATATCTTCTCCTTTACCACTCACTTTTTATATAAGGACAACGCTCAACAGAATGAAAATTAGTGTCTTTCAGCGACATTTGTCATGCTAACAGCTTACCTATTCCCAGGAATACACTTTTTAAAACTCTTCTATATTCTCATCTTCAACAAAGTTTTATTGAGAACATTAGTAAGATACACTTTTGACCTAAAGTGATTTTCCTCCGTACTAATATGGTTACAGATTGCTTTTTTTTCCTGTTTTTTATTTACATACAAATCTAAGACGCATATATCTTTAAGAAATAAAAGCTTTCACCCACATTTAATTTATTTATCTTCTATTATCTGCAACTCTTTTATTGAAGCTTAAATAATACTTCCATCAGCAAAATGGCTTCTGCATTAGCATCTTTCTTAAAAGTTTTAAGTGTCCCATTTCATTTCTGGTAGTTGATTCATCTTGTGCAACAGCTCTGTTTACCTCCTCATAGGGAACTAACATAACATTATGCTATCCTGAGTCAAATACAGTGATGGTGATTTAAATTGTTGAAAAGTGGCAAAATATTCTGCAGTTTATTTCATTTTCCCAATATACTTGCCATTGACTTAGATTATGCTGGTCCACTTTGTGTAATGTTCTTGTTTATCTTACATTTTCCAAGATCTTCCAGCTCTTAGCAGTATGGTTTCCCATCCATGTTTATACTGCTATCATCAATAGCCTCTATATGCTTCATTTGAAAATGAGTCATTTCTTTTTCCTGGAAAATTAACTGAGTCTCCTGTAGCAGTTCCTAAGTGTTTTTGTTTCAACCATAATCCAATTGCTTATCAGAGACCAATTAAAAAATGCAAGATGTTCTGTTCAACATCATATTTAAAAGGATTGTTTGTATAAGCTCATGTTCATTTTAAAATTTTTCAAAATATTTCATGTTTAATCTGAGTACAATGCATTCTTTTCACTTATAAAGCTTATTTTCATAGTTGTTAGTTGAATCAGAAGAATGCTTTTGAGCTCAATTTGTAAAAAGAAAGCCTCTTGAATTGCTTTTACTGTAGCCAAAGACTGCTTGCAGCCAATGTTTACAGACTGAAAATTTGGGGTGTTTCTATCATTGGCCATATTTATAGACAGTTTTAGTTCAAGTTTCATCAAATAATAGATGATTGAATTTATGTTGGGTTAGTCAGAACCTTGTTGAACTATGAATACCTCCATGATATTTCACAATCACTTTAGGCTCTGTTCCAATATTTCACTCTCTTCATGGTGCAAAATGTTTTCCTTATAGCTAGTCATAATTTCCCACATTTCAACCAGTGCCGAGTACAGAGGGACGATCACCGTCTGCTCTTGCTGGCTGCATTATTGCTACCACAAACCAGGATGCCGTTAGCCTTCTTTTCCATGTAGGCACAATTCTGACTCGTGTTCGCTGGTGCTGTAATTATATATGTTCAAGACCATGTGATACTTAGTGCTATCCCCCCAAGTGGATTAGAAGCAGTTGGTAATTGTCTAAAGGCAGGGTGAAACTCATCAGTCTCTGTGCAACATCCCAGATTCAATCCTCAGCAGTTGATAAGAGAGCAAACCTGTCTGGCGAATGAATGTTTCTGTCTTCTGCAGAAATCTGCAGCCATGAGCATCCTCTGCTGTCTCTGCCTGCCAATACGTGGATCATTCACTGATGGCCCATATGTCATCCTGGAGGGAATTTGCTTCTCCTCACTTGTGGCAGGCACATCTGTAAGTGTACATCTGACATCTGCAGGCAAAGAAAAAGTCTTCCTTCTACTACTAAATGGCACAAGCTCCCAGTCTTCAACTTGGCAGTGTCAATCTTCCTTTAGTTTAGATATAGCATCTACCTACCTATCTACCTGGGTATCATCTATCTGCCCTTCCTTCTGTGCAATAAAATGTTTGGGTCCTGTCTCTAAAGATTTTGGAAACAACCTGTGATTCTTTGTTCTCTGCTTTTATTTTCCTCCCTGATAAAGCACACCCTGCTCACTTCCTCTAACAGATCTTTTACCTAGGAGCGCAGTACCTCAACCAGAACTTCTTCAGGACTGAAAACTGAAAGTCAGACCATTACTTGTAACATATCATCATCTTACATTCCCTAACTGGCATTTCAGCACACTCTTTAGGAGTGCTTCTGCATCTTTTCTTGTTGGTCTTATTCATAAAAACAGGTAACTTTCACATCTTTATCACTCTACTGGGACATGAATAGTTTTCACAATGTTTCAAAGATTGTTATCACTAGTCTAAAAGCTACTGATGTGATCTCTCTGGGGATAACCCTCAGAAACTTGAGTGCAAACTACTTCTGGTCACCTGTAACAGTTATAGTGGTAACAGTGTACCATGCCCTGTTCAGATGAGAAAACCAAGTGATTGATACAGTTTTTAAACATAAAATGTTCTGGGCTCCTACCATAAAGGCTCCTCCCTCCATCAGTGTGCCTTGGAAGAGCATTTAAGATCTTCTATTTTGCTTTTCCTTCGATGACTAAAATTTCACTCTACAATAGGAGTAGATGAAAATTCCCACAACCCACAATCGCCCATTTGCAAGACTTTATGCACAATGCAGTGCATACATGATGAATTGCCTGGTACTGGCAATGTTAGATAGCATCTTATATTTTGGATTACGAGCTGATGAGCTATGACTGCAGTTTATTGCACTGATTATCATTTCACTACTACCTTCTGCTTCCCCAGCTGTTGTGTTCATTGGTTGCTGCCTGTATTGGACTGTAAGCTCTTTGGAGCATGAGGTATCTTTCAGATACTGCTATATAACGACTAATGTGTGTTAGGAGTTACCCTCTCTCTTCATGCAGAAGAAGATAATGGATCACATTACCATCTAATATTGCACAGTAAACAAGTTTGTGGATGACATCAAGTTGTGTGGTGCAGTTGACATATCTGAAGGACAGGATGCCAATCAGAGAGAACTAGATAGGCTCAAGTATTTGGCCTAGCTGAACCTTGCAAGGTTCAAGAAATTCAAGTGCAAGGTTTTGCACACTTGTCAAGACAACATCCACTACCAATGCATGCTGCTGAAAAAGCCTTGGGGATACTGGTGGATGGCAGCTGGGCGTGAGCCAGCACTGTGCCCTCACAACACAGAAAGTTAATTGTATGCTAGGCTGCATTCAAAGCAGGGCAAGGGAGGTGATTCTCTCCCCCTGCACTGCACTGGTGAGACCTCACCTGGAGTACTGCATCCAGATGTGGAGTTCTCAGTACAGGAGAGACATGGAGCTGTTGGAGAGCGTCCAGAGCAGGGCCATAATACAAGGAATGGAACTCCTAGAAGGACAGGCTGAGGGAACTGGGCTGTGCAGCCTGGAGAAGAGAAGGCTCCAGGGAGACCTGAGAGTGGACTTTCAATATATAAAGGGGGGGGCTAAATGGAAGAGAACAGACTGTTTAGTGGGGTTTGTTGTGATAGGACAAGGGAAAATAGTTTCAAGTGAAAAAAGAGAAGATTTAGACTGGATATAAGGATGAATCTTTTATGGTAAGGGTGGTGAAGCACTGGCACAGGCTGCCCACAGAGGTGCTCAGTGCCCCATCCCTGGATACACTAAAGGCCAGGCTGAATGGGGCTTTGTGCACCTGATGGAGCAGTAGGCGTCCGTGCTCATCGCAGGGGAAATGGACTAGGTGACCTCTGATGGTCCCATACAACTGAAAAAAATGTATAAATGTATGCTTCTGTGATGAATTTGAGTCACAAAATAAATTTTCTTTTTTTATTTACTGAAGGACCACTCTCATGAAGGTACGTTTAAAATTAGCTTGGATCTTGCAGAGTCTAAAATCCTGCAATAAGAAAGTCCCTAGGAACTTCCAAACTATAGAAATAAGAGATGGAAGTGGAATAGACAAAGCACAGATTTCAGCAAGTTGATAGAAGGGAGGTGCCCAAAGAATTCAGAGAATCTCAAACTGATTTCTTCTAATGAAGTGCAACATTGTGCAAAACAGAAAAATCTCAAGTACTTTCATGTACAGACCCTTTTCAAAAGTCAGAATTTCAAAGCAACACAATAATTTCTGTTACACGTTGCTGAGTGCACTTTTCCAGATATTCAGCTTGCATTTCCAGTTTCCATCAGTTTTCCCAGAAATATGTACAGGGTCACCACTAATATAAATAAAAATCACATGGAATATGCTTAATAGTCATATTCTTCATATTCTACTCACATACCATTTTCAGTTACATTAGAAGGATTTAACTTATAAAAGGAACATACATTAAATGAAAAACAACAGTTACTGGTGGGAATGAACAATACATTTGCTCAGTAGCTTGTTTTGTATTCGTAGATATGACATTGATATTTTGAATGTCTGGTATTAGCTATGAAATAGGTGATACTGGTCAGTGCTGCAGCGAAATACAGTGGGTTAATCAGATTAACAATCTGATTCTATGTATTTATTTCTATATTCCTGCATCTTCTGATATAAATCTGTGGAACTCTGAGTCACATTACAGAAGGACAGAATTGTCTAGTTTTATAATAGTAGATTCATAGAGATTCATTTCATTCTTGTTGCAATTCACTATTCTACAGAACATTTTGAAAAAGCATTGCAGGAATATCTTTCTTTCTTTCTTTCTTTCTTTTTTTTCCCCTCGGAATGACAATCTGCCTCCCTAAAATCCATCTGGAGTTTCCCCTGAATAAATAATTTGTGGTCTAAATTATTCAATGATATTGCTATGTGATGTTAAACATCTGTTGTGTTTCATCCCTCAAAGTTCATTTCACTGATTGGTTAAGAAATTTTTTCTTTTAGTTAAAAAAATGGTTTTGGGTACCTTGAATTAAATGCATTAAATATATGCATACAAGAAAATAATATACATTTTATCACCTACAATGATAGTAAGGTCTTTGTAGGTGACAGATATTACTAATCCTGTAGATACTACTGAAAAGGTTTTTAATATAAGCATCCCGGAAAAGATTAGAACAAAAATGACTATACCAGAATTCCTGAGTTATAAATAAAGTTGTTTTTCTGGGAAAGCACCTGCTTTTATATATTAATGAGAAATTTCATGGGGGCATATTTTGCCCTCAGACACTCATGCATAAATCAAATTGATTTCAATAGAAATCATGAGTGCATATTTGGTTGCTTTTACTGGAGCAGCAGTATTGCAGAGGCTTCTGCAGAGATTACACAGCTAGATTTGCCTTTAACCTTAAAATCCCCATTTTACACTTGAATTGGCAATTTTAGCTTCCAGATCTGACAAAGTCATTCCAGAGGGAAATAAAATCTCCCACGAAGAGCTAGAGATTGGCAGAGTGTCCTAGAGAAAGTATTAGTGTGTGCTTGTTCTGTTCCTACACCCATCCCCAGGCATCTGCTCTAGGCCATTTTCAGACCAGGATGATGGGTTAGAGGGACCTTTAATCTAATGTGGTACAACAAATTTTATTTCAGTGCGTAATCATGATTTTTGAAATGAATATATATATATGTATATATATTTTTTTCAGGTTAAATGGAATGCTTTCTGTTATAAACTTTCATTTTCTTGGTTTGTTGACTAGGAGCCACCACAGCCAATAGGTAACTTCTTTGACATGGTAGTGCTGGGTTGATGGTTGGAGTTAGAGGTTTTTTGCAACCCTAATGATTCTGGGATTTTGTAATCGTTTTGGAGAGCGTGGATAAAACTTGTCATCTCAGTACACTCTTAAACTTGCCTTCTCCAGGCTTGCAACTGGGGGTATCAGAGTGAAGTTATCTACATGACAACAGTCTTCATTGTGGCAGTTGTACAAAAAGGAAAAAATAGGTTAAAAAAAAACCTCAAACAAATAAAAATCTAGCTTCATATTAAACTCCTTTAAAGCAATTTTGTCTTAATATGGGGAGAAGAAGAAAACTTAAAAAAAAATACTTACTTATTTGATTCTCTCTTAGCTGTATATTTTCTTTGAAAAAGACCGGTTAAAACCACCTACTGTGACTTTCTCCACATGCTCCAGCATTGGATGCTATCCTGAGACCCTGCTCTCCTCTCAGTGCATTTTTTTAGAATGAAGTCTACTTCTGGCATTTTCAAAACACTGTCTGTGTTTTGCTAAATGTGGTAATGGTGCATTTAGTGAGTCCACACCACCTCGTTATTTCTTTGACAGCATTCCTCTCAACACAAATAAACTACCCCCATGACCCCTCTCCCCTACAGCTGCATCTCAAATTCAAACATAACAGGTTATTTGAGAAGAAGCATTGATAACCCATGGCCCAGTGTGTACATTTAGCTCTGCAAGAATAAAGCCAGTGACAAAAAAAACAAAACCACCCACTTTGTTTACATGAGCTACATACATTAAATGATTGAGAATGCTTTGAGAATGCTGCTTTTCCCCAATTTTATATCAATTGGGAATGCAGCTAGCATCTGTATCAGTGATCAATATATCACCAAGCCAACAACTGACACCTGGGGGATCTGTATGTGTCTGAAAAATCCCACCACAGGCTCACTTGTATCTAAACAAATTATTTCAAGTCAGTTAATTAACTAGACTTAAATGCATTTGTATGTGTTCTGTGGTTCAATATGGAAATATTTAGACTTTTTTTTTTTTTTTTTAAATTCTGAGTAAGTTCATCAACTCATATTCATCAGCTAGTTAATTCTTTTGTAATAGATACTGATCTCACAACTCACAAAGTATCATCTCAGATAATAGACTGTTGAAAGAACATTATGACCTTGTGGGCATCTTGGTATTTTAATCCAAGAATCATCCTAATAAGAACAATTTTTCTACCAGCCACTAGAGAGCAATGTCTCAGCTCACTCCATCAGCAATTCATTGACCTTCTTAACTTTAAGCGATTATTGCCTGACATTCAAACTAGGTTACATTTTGAGCTTTACTATTCTCTGTACTCTCTCTTTTGGTAATGATGGTGGATGAAATGTGGCAGTCAGTTGATTGGGTGCTTGAGTTCAGCTCTTACTAATCATAAACACGTGTTCTATTCCAACCCATTTGTACATGAAGTAGACTTTCGTAACACTGTCATCAGATGTGCAGAACTTTATTGCCAAAGGTCAAGTGTCTTGCTATAGTCAATGTCTGTACCTTGGCCTCTATCAGCTACTTGGATGGAATGTAAACTGAAAAATGTCTAGCATGTGGTCACAGTGAATACTGAGATTTAAAAACAGTCCCAGGATTAGTATGACCCACAGAATAATGAGGGAACAATCATGAGTATTTCTTTTCAACTTCTAATGACTCTGAAAGAGTCATGCATAATAAATATATGATTCACAGTCAGCTACTTAGCCTGCTGTCTTACAAATCCCTAATTTGTTATCTAGTAAATATAGTAACACTTAAAATACAGAAACTCAATCAATGAGTATCTCTTTCTGTCACTTATCTGGAATACACAAATTGCCATGCATTGCTGCTAGACATGATTACAGGTTACATGTACAAACCATGATTTAAAGAATTGTACAAAGTGCATCAAAAAGCTGAAGAAAAGAGTCATTTAAACATAATATTATTATTAGCTCTCCTCCTCCTGCTTCATTTCTTGTGGTGTACTGTTAGGACTGTTTCCCAAACACAGGACTTAGAAATGGAGAGTTATCTGATCAAAAGCCTGTATTCAGAAGAGACTCCTGCAGGTGATCCTTTCTTTTATTACAATGGGATTTAGTAATATTGCTTCAAATTGTCAGGACAGAGTGCCAGACAGCATATCTACCTCTGTGGTAGACATCATGAGTTGCAAGGGAGAAGCACAGAGCCATGAAAACAGATGATCCCAAATGGGGATATTTGAAAAGCATCTAGTCTGTGTATGGCACTGAATAGAAATTGAGAAAGAATATTAGAAAACTCAATATCTAATTCATTTCATGGGTGAACCAGTCACATCCAGAGGTCTCTTCAAATCTCAACCATTCTGTCATCTGTCTAGTAGCATTTTCATTGAGTTTCCAATGACAGGCTGAAGTTCTATGAGCCTATGATGTAAATATAGTCAGGATTCAGAAAACAAGAAGTCTAAATCCTGCAGGTACTAAATACACCTAATTATACCTACTTCAGTAGGAACTGTGCTGCTCTCTACTTGTGGTAATGAGATGATGTAGAACATGTTATCTTAAGTACATAGGAGAGATGTTCTCAGGATTGATAGCTTTATCTCACAATTTAAGTGGATTTTAGACATGTCAGATATTTCTGGTTTTCAAAATGCGTGTGAATATGTTGTATGGTTTTAATCTGTGTGGGTCCATGATCCTTTCCCTCTGTTATGTTTGAATTTTGGAACTGAAAATAAGAAAGCTTGTCAAAGCCTTTATTTTCCCTGGCTTCATGTCAAACCTATGTAGAACTCTACATTCAACATGTACTTTCATAAAACAGCATGGGTTTCATGAAATTGAAAAGATTTGTCAACTTTCAGAAGATGTACAGCTGAGATATCAGTTTGTAATTATATCTGAAATGTGGTAGTTAAGCTCCTTTCATTGTTCTCAGTTTTGTCTTTAAAACTGTATGCTTTGCCAACGAATGCCACAAATGGTGTGCTTGAGATTAAAAAAACAAACCAAAATAAATTAAATTAAAAACTCAAACAATTACCCAGACTAATTGACCTATTTATAGGCTGGATTGATAGGCTGATGCCAATTCTATGAACATCAACAAGACCAACTGCCAACTCCTATGCTTTCATCACTACTTCATGCATTGCTCAGGCTTTGGGCAGAGCACCTGGAAAGATGTGTGGAGAAATATTATGCAACAATTGACTGAACATGAGCCAGCAGCATGCCCAAGAGGTAACAGCCTTAAGTTGCACTAGGGGAGGTTCAAGTTAGATACTACAAAAAATTTATTCTCAGAAAGCATGGTGGCGCATTGGCACAGGCTGCCTAGGGAAGTGGTGGAATCACCATCCATGGAGGTTTTCCAGAAAAGGGTACATGTGGCACTGAGACACATGGTCAGTAGGAATGGTGAGGATGGCGTGGTGGTTGGGTGAGGAGATCTTAGTGGTCTTTTCCAATTTTATTGATGCTACGATTCTAGGATTCTATTTTCTCAAACCTATTTGCTATGACTTCCAAAATATTCATTAACCTGCTCTGGTGTTACCACTCACATTTACACCAGTCAGATCTTTCAAATCCCTGGAAAAGTTTAACTATTAGAAGTAAAAATGTAATTGATCATAATCATGAAAAAATAAATACAAGCACACACATTTCTAGTATTTATTTGTTGAGCACTTGGATAAATAATAGGTTACAGATTATAGTTATAAATTAAGAAACTAGGAAATACTTACTGTGATCTCTTGTTCTGCTCTCTCAGAGATTTTTTTTTTTCCAAATGACGTCAATCAAAATTTTAAATCAAGTTCTGTTCTCAAATCATTTAGTTTTTTGGTTTTTTCTCTTGTTATTTTTGTTTGTTGTACAATCTCTGGGGAAGTTAGAAAGATAAATTCTTTCTGATAGTTTGATGTAAACAAATCACTGCATGATAAGAGAAAAAATTCTTAGAAATATTTAAGATAGGAATGAGATAAAGGATGTGTATGGAGTCTAACATATTTCTGCCTGATTCCTGGAGGCATTCAAAGCCAAGTTGGATGGGGCTGTGAGCAACCTGATCTATAGGGAGGTGCCCCTGCCTGTAGCAGGGGGCTGAAACTAAATGATATTCAAGGTCCCTTCCAACTCAAGCCTCTCCATGATACTATTATTATTTGTAACTTTTGTCATGGCTGTTATCCAAATTATTTTGAAGAGAAAGTGTCATTTTACATGTAAAAATAATCATTTTTACATTTCTGCCGTTTTCTGATGGCCACAAATTCTGTGTCCAGTCCACTTAAAATTATACGTATCTGGTGAAAAGACTCCAATAAGAAGTAAAATATAAGAGAACGTCTTGTATTACTTTTGCTTTGAAGTGATTTCACGCAGTTTCAGTTAATTCCCTCCCACTGTAGAAATGGATCATGGGATTCTCATTTAGGAGTGATTTTTAAGGATCAGACTGCCTTCTTCTGTGCCTTTAAATCAAAAGATGAAAACAACAAATGACTTCCAATGTGAAGGACTGATTGCAGATGTGGTTTTTCCGCTTAATCCACACTAGACGTTAATTGTAAATCCTTTCTCTGATAGCAAGTATCTCTTTTAGCATGGACTGAAATCTAGGAAAGATCTGCCATTGACTTCAGAAATTATTAAACCAGCATACTTGTAGCACATTGCAAGGAACGATTATACGTCAGATATCAAATTTTTATTAGCACTGGAAAGGTACTCAGCCTTCTCAATTCCATTTATATGCTGACAGAAGACAAAGAATTTAAATCAAAATTCCTTTGTTAAAAATGATTTTTCTTCTGCTATTAATTTCATTTAGATAAGAGAAAAGATGTAGGATTTTTTTTTTTTTTTTCTATTTTATTCTTATTATTTTTTTTACTCGGACTCTTCCTCTAAAATATTTCTTAACTAAAGGTTTCACCTTGGTTTATATGTTATTTAAGAAATGAGGCTCTTACACACCTTATGTGCAAGTGTCAGGGAATTTTTTGCTGGAAATCCTACTTAAATGTAAAACAAGAAAACAAGATTTCCTGGAATTGTCCCAGCAATATGTCAACAGTAGAGGACAGCTGAGGATTTGTGTGTTGTGTGCGTGAAGGAGAAACTACAGTTTTGGCTTTTCCCCCCTGTATTACTTATGCACACAGAAACACGTGCACAAGCACAGACACGGAAGGGCAGCACAGAGGAAACAGAAGACATTGCATTTGACACTAGTATCTCAGTAAAATATAACTGGTACTGTTTGGCCAGTGTGAAGTTTAAACTGAAAAAAAAAAAATCCAAAATATAATCATTAACTACTTTGGTGGGTCCATTCAAGAGCACAGCAGTAAAATGAAGTCAAGGGAAAACTATTAAGTAATAAAACTCTAAATGCAAATTGATTGATACTGAATAAGTTATCTAGACTTTTCAAAATATGTCCTTTTTCCTCTTAAATAGAAATTTCACTCAGAAGCTCAGAAGCACTTCATATATAGTAAGAGTTCTCCCTGATCTCAGTATTAGGAATAAAATAAATTACTTTACTGCTGACAATAATTAAGCAGAGGATCATTAGTAAAATCCAACCATAATCTGTATGCTTACTAGAGGAACACTGAAAGAGTCTCCACAGATCTTTTCACAATTGCTATTTCCTGTCCCTTTTGAATACACATTACCCATTCTCTTCTCCTATCTATCAAAAAGATTCCCATGTACAGACTGAGTGGATGTTTACTATAGTCTGTCAAACCTCAGAGCTCAGCTCATGGGAGGTGCACATCTGCTTGCTTAATATGAGGATGCTCAAGCAGTGATGAGTTTCTTGACATATGAAAATAAAATAGTGAGCTGCTTTGTCAAAGGATCCCATAAATAATGTGCTGCAAGCGAGCACTGTATTAATAAGAGAATTAAGAAATGAACCTATGCAAATTGTCCCCAGTTCCAAACTTTGAACACAAGAATATAATTTTGGTTGTATCACACAATGAAAATACATTGATTAATGTAAACTTTTACTTTCCAAACCCCAAAGCACTTTATGAGCTGTGCAACAAATGCAGGAACAGTTTCACTTATTAACAAAGGCTGAAATCTCCACAGTAGAGCTCTGCATCTGTTAATTAAAGTACATATGTAGCCCAAATTTCTTTTACAACACCCTCGTGTGCCATCTCTATATCTCAGGCTGGGAACCAAAGCGGTGAAGTTGCTATTAATCTCCACCAGCTCAGATTTTATCCCAGAGATATTATGAAACTAGATAAAATCTATATAGAGATCTCATGGCAGTGCAAGGAGTAAACTAAACATGAGTTGAAGACAGAACTCCTCTATCTGAACACCAAAAATGGTGCTGATGAGTGGTATTAATGTTCCAACATCAAACATGGTTTTCTTTATTCTGCTAGGAGATGAGTTGCATTTGGCCTCTGAAAATCTTCATTGAGTTCTAGGGAGGTAGGGCTTTTCATGCGTCATAATTGATAGATTTGTAATTAACAAGCTATGCAGCAGGAAGAAAATCATAGCATGATGACTAGATTACAAACCCAGTTCTTTCATCCTGTTTCTTGTGATTTTGCAATGGCTCTGATTGTAGCTCCTCTGACATTTGCATAACTTCATAAGCATTTGAGGTGCATGCTGATTTTATATTTTATCTCATTTGATGTGTTGCAGGTGTTTGTCAGTGACTACCAGAATTTCTATTACAGTCAGCTTTTATTCTCTTGAAATATTTGTGCAGAAGAATATAACACTGAGGCATGTCACAATTCCATGTTAATCCTGCTAAGTGGAAAGACTTACAGAAGGTATAAAAAGAACTGTAGAAGAGAGGAGCTTGTGTCTGATGGCTACAGGGGCACTGAGGGAGTGGGTTTGACTTTGAATAGTGCATGAGAGAATTTGAGTGACTTTGCATCCATCTGTATTCAGCAAGATATCTATGCATATGATTAATGTTGTCTCTTCTTCTCCCTAGGTTGCTGCCTTTGCCTCATGATTAACACCTTCTAGTTTCTTGTCACCACTGAGACATCAATGGAACTTCAGTATGACAGATGCCCTCATGGTAAACACACTCAAAAATGACTTGAGCTAAAAGTTTGGGCTGGAAAGTTGAAAAGTGTTAGCAGCTGTGAATAAGAATGGTAGGGCATTATGTGTAGGTTATTGGACCTAGTGATTTGAGGTAAGATTTTATGTTAGTGACTTAGAACACTTACTCCAACTGGTTATTTCTCAGGTTTCTTCATCTTCTGCAACCTGGATTCCTTCTCTGACTCCTACATTGAGATAAAAATATCTGACTATCAAAATATCCGACTGTATGGTGTGTGAATCTTTATTCATTCAGGTGTATGTAGAAATTCAGGATCTTTATATGGCAATATTTACAGAAAGCAGGTAGCAGATGTGTAATTGTATTTGTACGTAAAATGGTAAATAGAACACACATTGCATTGTTTTTAGTGGCCACTTCAACTTCTATTCCATTTGCTCAATTGGTCACTCACACCAAATCATACAGAAAAATCTGCTTATATCTTCCTTGGGACAGAAGAAGTTGGTACAGAGTAACCAAATATGGGCAATACAAAAGAATCTGTACAAAGGAAATGCTTCACTCTGACTGAAAGCAGAGTCTTCAAGAGAAATGTGCTGAAGTTTTACTGCCCAGCTCATACTGCACTGAGAAAAATGTCAGCATAATCTTCTGTTTACAGGACTCTTGAAAGCATTCACCTTTCCTTTTTCTACCCTTCTGACTAATTATATTGAACAAAAAATGAACTATCAGGTCGGAGAATTTTTTTTTTGTAGTTTTACTCAGTCGTAGAAGGGTCATCAGATAGCAAATGCAACTTCAAGAAGGAACAAGGATTAAAATCACCTTCAGGTACCTCAAACTCTGTTGTATGGTTGGTGCATACAGGGAGAACCGTAATTAACCTTTGTTTATGCTACTGTCCTGCAGTAGGCAATAATGTATATTATCACTGCCTACATATTTTACTGCAAGTTGTAATGGAATACCAGTAGGAAGGTTCAACCTCTACTGCCATACCACCAACATCTGCCTCTGATGTCACCAGCCAACATAATAAAATAGGAGGCATTACTTTTGGAACAGCCCTTGTGCTTAAGTCTTCTTCATTTTAGTAATGAGAAGATACATTATACCAGAAATGTAGCATATTTATAAGAAATGGCTGCATTTGTAAGAAGAGAATTACATGCTTCTGCAGAATGAACTCTGATTTTAAAAATAAAACCTTTCTTCTTAGTCTGCATTAATAACTGCATGTAGAAATAACATAGGCAGCTGTGGTAGAATGTACATCATACAAACTCATTTATAAACAAATTTAACTTTGTATATGGGAACTATGACAAAAGGGAGGTATTTTGCAGAATAACTCATTTTTATAGAGAAAATGACTCATATGCACTTGACAGCTTTTTGTGAACAACAAAATCAGAATTTGTCCACTGGCTAAACAAGGATTTTCAGCTTGCCTGTTTTTTGTACTTCACAGGGCCAGCTACTCCCTCTGCCACACAGCCTGCACAAGGAACAGTGAATGGGGGTGGACTTCTATTTGCAAGAAGAAATGACAGTGCCAGTACCACTGAATTTTTTAAAGAATGAAAAAAAGAGAAAGATTCTACTTTCTTTGCCCCTGCTCTAATGTGCTAATGTGCCAGAGTCACTTTAACAGAATAACAAAATAATACTTGTGCAGATATTGAACCTGCCTTTTACACGCTCAGCGACACATTCTCAATCACCCACTCCCAGCATTCCCCTTCGCTTGCTGGCAGAATTTATTCTTATACAGTAAATCTGATGGACAACTTATGTTGGATTCTGTGCCTAACATGAGTATTGCATCAGCCAGAAGGATTTATAGCATTACGATTTATTTTCCTGCATCTCAGAAAGGTTTGTTATACTCACAGGTATAATTTCATCCATAATGTTTTGGAGAAACCTTTCTGTCCTTCCTCCTCATTTTACTAAACCACACTCATGATTTACTATACGTTTTACTTCTGAAATTAACACATAAGTACATGCCTCTGCAACTAATATCCCTTTGAAAATATTATTGGCTTTCTATATTGAGTCTAAAACGTTGCGTTTGAGGGCACTCATGGCTATCATGAAGCATACATTTCTAGACTGCCTTGTAGTTGACAGCCACAAGATGCAATTTTTTGCCATCCTGTTGTCCTCATTCTTTGTATTTTGCTGCAGGTTCACCATTGTTAGGTACTTAAAATAGTTGCTATTACTAATAAGGATCAACTTATAGATATTATCCATCATCTTGATGCTTTGGAGTCAGTCCTCCAAGGTACAAAAGCATCATCATTGAATGATGAACTGTGAGTGTCCTGCTGAATGATTCAGAGGTGAACCCTGCAATACCATGGTTAATATTCAGAGGTGTGTGACCTCTGATTTTGCAGTCAGAAAAAAGCTTGCCTTCTTTTATTTTTCCTGCTTACGATTACAAAGATAAGGAGATGAGATAAATTGCATATTTATGCTCATTTCCGTCTCCCACAAGGAATCTGAGAGGTACTTACAATGCACTTATTTGGTTCTGATATTTTGTTCAGGAAAATGTTTCCACAAACATTTTACAGACTTGCTGTAAATAATACAATCACACACTTCAATAATAAGTATGCAACAAAGAGAAGGAGAGAGACAGCTAGGGCACAAGCTGAGATTTTCAGTGTGCTGCTGAATGTATGATACAGCTGAAGGCAGAGTGGCTGATCTAGAATCATAGAATCATAGAATCATCTACTTTCAACCCCCCTGCTATCTGCCACATCCTGCCTGGCCTTGAATGCCTCCAGGAATGGGGCATCCACAACCTCCTTGGGCAACCTGCCCCATTGTGTCACCACCCTCTCGGTGTAAAACTTCCTTCTAATATCCAACCTAAACCTCCCCTGTCTCAGTTTAAAACAGTGAAGTGAAGCCGGGTCATTTCATAGAACTGAAAACCATTACTGTTGAGTATACTCCAGTGCCATTAATGTGTTCCTCACAAGGCTCAAAAAACCCAGAACAAAATAAAAAAAAAAGCAAAACACCACAGCTGGCGAGATAGAGACAAATGGGTTTGTTCATGTTCTTTTTAGAATTGTAAGACTCTGCATGGCAGTCTCCATAGAACTCCCATGAGGGAGATGGGTGAAAAATCCCTGGAGCACAGAGTGAAGAAAATGGGTGCCTCTTCTCTAGCAAGACTGAAAGGAAGCATGAAAGTCTGTTTGGGGAAAGCATAGAAATGCATGAGTAGACTACAGAAACTTCTGATGAAATTATATACCTTCAAGCAGAGATAAAATCTGTTCCAAAATTATCCTTGTGTCAACTGAAGCCTAATGGTCATTTTCAAAAATAACGTTGGATACACTTACATTGGCACTGTTGAACATCAGGGCTCATTGTCTACGTGTGTCCAAAAGTAATCCTTGTCACAGAGGTCAACTGGAACATAACAGTTCATGTTTGGGTTATTAGTTTTGCTCCTTGAAAGAAGAATCACCACATGCAAATTGCGTCGGTTTCAGGTGCAACACAAATTCTGAACCATGCCCAGAAATAGTTTGGAATAACATTGTGTTTAGCTCCCAATTAATTACTGCATAACAAGGCAGCTGAATTCTAGTGTCCAGGAATGTTTCTTCTTTACAGTTTATTGGCATACACATATCCATCATGACCAGCTCCATTGTAAGAAAATGCTTCGGTATTAGATGCCTTTTAAAGGCACGTGTTAGCTATTCATACTTCAGTATAAATTTCCATATCCTTATAGGATAAGTTTTGTCATTTCTGAGCACGGTACTATCTGCTGATCTCAGACCAAAGCATTGTGAGTTACAGAATTCAGTCCTGTGTTTGACATCAGTTCTGCTCTGGCCTCTGACATGTCTCAGTCTTTCTACTTCAGTTTCTTTCTTTATAGAGGTTTGGAAAAATTCAATCATTACAACAAAGCTCTTTGGAGATGAGAATCTCCATTGGTTATGCAGAATTATCCTCCCTTGACACCCTGTCTAAGAGAATCTGGTTACAGCAAATAATGCTTTGGCCCAATGTCACTCTTTTGACAAACTGTAACAGATATGCCAAACTGAATTCTGATGAATATTATATTCAATTATTTTTGAGACTTCTGTCATATTTAAGCCTTCATGAGAAACGTGAAATATTAAGATCTAGACTTGATATTTGATTGAACTATTCAAAAGGCTCCAAATAGTATATCCTGAAAATGTGAGACTACCTGATAGGCTTCTGGCCATAGATGACTTATATAGGCTATTACTTTTCCCTGAAGTGACACCCATCTATATCTTTCCTGACTTAGTCTTCTATCCTTCTCTTTCCCATTTATTTGCTTGTCTTGGCTCTCTCATCTCCTGACTACACCATAACCCTTTCCTGCTGAATCCTTCAAAGCCTGAAGGCGTAGTATGGATAAAGAGTTATTGCTTTCTGATGTTTCTATCTATGTTACTGCCATTCTTCACTTTGCTGTCAGGATGAAAATTCCAAGATTTGCCCTTGAATCTGAAGTTATTTTTACCTCCGGCAGTTTTTCACCACATTTCCATGCGTTGAGCTTTCCCTGGAATGCTGCCAGAAGTTATCTTTATCCCATCACCCTCCTGCTGTTGCCAAAACCCTTACTCATATGTCAATTACATTTCAATTTTTTAATAATCTTCCTTTATTTCTAGTATATGCATTTTACAGGGAGTTGCCAAGCTATCCAATCCATAAGGACTATCAGTGCTATACCCATTATTTTATAGCTACCCTCTTGCTGTCACATTATTATCTCTAAATGGTCCACTAACTGGAACACAGGACCCAGAAAAAAAGGTCTAAACAGAGGAAATGAAAGGAACTTGGAGATCACAGAATGAATCATAGAATCGTAGAACGATTTACCAGTTTGGCTCTCTAACTGTTTCTAACATTCATTTTCAGTTCACGTTTATAAAGCATAACTTAAAAGTGCAGCAAATGTCTTCTCCAAATTGAAAACATGAGATTTAAAATTCAGAATGCCCGATGCTGAAGTGACTGATACTTCCTGCCACCTGGTGGAAAGGTTTATTAGTTGCATTTTTTCTCTTGAATGAGTTCACTAAAATGAAGATTTTTTGAATTCACAGGTTTTTAGTGTGCAGTGAAGCCCAGAAAGACTAGATAGTCCCAATTAAGTAGCTGCATTGTATCTTCCAGTCCATCAGTGAGACCTCTAAGGACAGAAGAGTAAAGAAAATCTACCCAAACTCTGGATACTCTGTGGTTACTCTCAAGGGTCAACTGTATTGTAGCTACTCTGAAGCCTCGTTTGGTTTAAAGCTGTGTTGAGTTTGTTTTCATGAGCTTCAGCATTTTAGACTTTCTATCAGGTCTCTCGTGCTAATTTAAGACATGTTGTCCTGTGGCTACTCAAATTGTGACAGCAGTGGGTGATATGTCCTTATTGATTTTACTCCTGTAGTTCACCCTGATTATGCTCCCTTCCATAAAATGAGCAGGTACAGGAGTGAGTGAGTACAGGACCTTCTCAGTGTATACTGTATATTCTCATCTATACTTGCTTCACAGTAAATATTGTGGTGGACAGTCGCCAATGCTGTGGAAAGATGCTACATCAAAACAAACAGAAAAAAAAGATCTATTGAGATGAAGGTCATAGTCTACCTGAAAAGTTGACTTCAGGCCTTCACGATGATAAGGAGCTTAGAGATTTCAAGCTCTAGTTACTATGTTCCATTATGTCTAAAAAAGGTCTTGTAGCTGATTGTGAACCATATAGATATGAGAGAGATACTGCTCGAGGCAAGGGCATTTTTACATTCTGGATTGTGGTAAGGACATTTTTAGCAACATGCTAAATATACAAATTCTGCATTTAATCCTATGACTCCTGAAGGTAAAACGTAAAATCTGTTCTGATTACAGTTCTCTAAGTTCAGGACTAACATTTCCCAGGCAAATAACTTTGGGATAGTAGATTTTGCTTATCTGACCTGTTGTGTTCTTGATTGCACTATGCAGCAAATTAAAGAGCAGAGATAGAAGATATTTCTCTTGTCTGACCCCAAATTAACCAAAAAGTAATACTCTCTTCTGTACTGTCAGAACCAAGTTTTATTCTGTAAGGGAACAATCTAAACCATAGTGAAAAAGGAGAGAAACATCCCCCTTTTCTTGATTTCACCTTACTACTATTTCACCAAAGCTAATGACGGTAAAGCCAGTAACTGCTACCATGAAATGTTTGTTCTTCATGTGCCCAAATCATTAGAGTACTTGGTTCTATGCATTTGGAGTCACTGAAAAAAATGCTGTTGTACAGCCTAAAATTTAGATATTGAGATGAATCTGGAGGCCTAGTACTCATTACAAAATAACTGTATGTAGCTACTAAAGTGATTAAGTTTTAGAATTTCCATTTGGATGATAAAATGCAACCTCCACATCATCTTGCTGGAAACAGAAGCCAAGCTCGTAGGCATTAAAATAACTGATAGATCCAGGACTCTCCAAAAAGTCTTTCCAGTAAGGTATGTTAATTGTAATGACAATTTTGCAATGAAATCCCATAAAAAAACTGTATGTGATGTAAAAATACTGAAGAATAGAATTGTATATTGACTCTACATACAGAATAGAAGCATAACAAGATACCACCCTCCCAGTATACTTTCGGAGGGGAAAGTACTCAAAATCTGTCATAACACTGCAACTAAGTTAACATCAAGACAGTTAAGGCAAATTCTTCCTTATTTGTTACAGAATCATTTTTGTCTGAGTGCTGAAAAGGGCTTTCCAGTTTGGCATCATTCCTCCAGAAATGGCCTTAGATATGTTGTATAAGGGAAGAAACTTCAGGTAGACTGCCTTAACTGTGCTGCTGAGAGATCAGATACTGGATAGTAAATGGGGTTACATCAGGCTGGCAGCCACTGAGTAGTGGGGTTCCACTGGGCTTCATTTTAGGACCAATTCTCTTCGGGGTTTTCAGTAATGACGTGGATGTGTGACTTGAAGGTGTAATAAGTTAAGTTAGTGGATGACACTCAAATGGGAGGAGCTGTTGATTCCTTCAAGAGTAGAGAGATCTTCAAGAGCTGAGAAATCTTGACAAATTGGAGGTCTGTGCAAGCATAACCCACATGAAATTTGACAAGAGCAAGAGCTAGTTCTTTATCTGGGACAGTGCAACTCTAGATATGTGTACAGACTGAGGGATGAGAGACTGGAGGGTTGACCTGAAGGAAGGGATCTAAGGGGTTCTGTTTGACAATAAATTGAATGAGTCAACAATGTGCCCTGGAGCCAAAAGGACTAATTGCATCCTGAGGCTCATCAGGACAAGCACTATCAGCTGGGAAAGGGAAGAGATTTTCTCTCTGCACTGTAATATAGCTTCACCTCAAGCAGTGGGTGCAGTTTGGGCACTACAGTTTAAGAAGGGCATAAAAACTACTAGTGAGTGTCCAAAGAAGAGCTACAAATATAATTAAGGGTCTTGAGGTCAAGATGTATCAGGAGTAGCTAAGGTTCCTTGGTGGAGACAGACGGGAGGCCTCATGGCAGCCTACAGCCCCTCATAGGGAGTGGAGGGGCAGCACTTATCTCTGTCCTCTGGTGACAGACAAAGGATCTGAGGGAATGGCATGGAACTACATCAGAGAGGGTCAGAGTTAGTATTAGGGAAAGGTTCTTCACTCAGAGAGGATGTTCAGGCACTAGAACAGGCTTCTCAGGGCAACGGTCACAGCACCAAGCTTGTTGGAGTTAAGGAGGGTTTGGATAATGCTACCAGAAGTATTATTTGAATTTTAGATGATCCTATGTGGAAGTAGCAGTTGATTTTGATGATAATTATGGGTCTGTTCCCACTTGGGATATTCTATGATTCTGTGATTACATGATTCTAAGAAACTTATCACCTTGTAGCTAAGAAAAGCCTCTTCTTGACTAACATTATAAGTAAGTATCTATCAGTTGGACAGGATTATTTACATATCAATACAAAGTGATAAGCCTCTATATGAGTAATCAGTGTGATCATGAAAAATACAATCTGCTTTCCAATGTCATCTGGGTTCACTTGATCTAAATTGTTCCTGCAATATCAACCATCACTTGTAGTGATGCTCATGGTTCTTATTAGCAAACAAAGAATGGAAATGAAACAATGAAAGGGAAAAGAAAAAAAAAGAAAAAGAAAAGAAAGTGTGAACACACAAATAAAATCAGCCTGACATAAATTCTGCAAAGATAAATGGTACAAATTCTGTAAGAGAATATGACCTGCTGCTTCTTTTGTTACTAAAACAAGTAAATGTTTTAAATTTATATATTACATTCTACACTAAATCACTGAAGTTTTTTCTTTCTTTTTAGTACATGGAATTATTTTTAGGGAAAGGGAAATAAAAATTTCTCCATACCTGGGTGGTAAGATCTATAGATAAAAATTGATATATATATATTTTTTCCCACTGGACCTCTCAGTCACTGACAGAATGGGCGTGCTCTGCTTCTTTGTGTTCTTTCAAATTGAGATTCTTCAAAAGACGGGATAATAAATATTCTTTTTACATTTAAATATGTACTGGGGAAAGCATAAAAAAAAAACCACCTTGTTGTGGAGCATGGGCATTTCTGTTGTGGATCCAATCTAAGGTCTTGGGAGTGACAGTTTCTATCTATGCTCCTTCTGCATGTATCCATTGAAAGGTCTATGTATACAATCACTGGAAAAATCAGTATTACATAGATAGATTTTATCCCTTTTTATCGTGCTTGTATGGGTACAAATTTACAACAAGATTTTCACAGCAGTGTACCTTCAGCTCACAAACAGAAAATCCTCCAGAAAATGAAATGGGAGATATGCCTAGTACAAATGGAAGTTTTCAGGAGAATGTGTTAATTTGTATTGAATTTTTAAGATAGTTTACCTCTGCAGGAAAGACCGAGTTGCTATTTTATTTGCATAAGATTTATCTAAAGTTCAGCTGGATCTCTGAATCTTAATACAATAAAGAGTAGAGGAGAGATACTGGAAGCAGGAATACGGAGAAAGTGTCTCACAACTGCTTTAAGCAGAAAGAGCAGTAAATAAATTTTAATATTGCTTGGCAGGTTGCTGCTCTGCTTATCAAGGAAGCCAGTTGTTGTAGAACCTGGTTGGTTCTTAACCCGTATTGAAGTCAAATCAAAGATCAGTGTGACTGTTAGATCTTTGTGAAAGGCATGACATAAAGGGAGAAAACACGGATCAGAGAAGAAACAAGTAATTGAACTTCAGAAGTGACAAATAACAGCAAAGCCGACACATGGACTTATGAATTCAAGTAAAAGGAACTATGTGCACACTGAAAAGTCAAATAAGAGTAGCAATGGGGAACTCAGATCTCTGAAAGACGTTAATCTTGTCCTAAAGAAGGATAAAACAGATGGGAGGAGGAAAAGACAAAATGAGTAAAGAAACAAACTAAAGACAACATCCACACTGATTTTGTTAGCCCTGCTTTGGCATTCCATTTTCATATCAGCCACTTCTTAGTAGGTAGAGAAATAGATTTTTTTTTTGTTATTTATATATTATCCAAGCATCTTATTACACTCTACATTTGCTAAATCTAATGTTATTCAATGACTCTATTAGCTTAAAAGCAAATTTTTAAATTTACTATTCGTTTTCTCCCAGCCAGAATCTTGGACCAGATCTGGCTACACTTGTCTCTGTGCCATCTCTCAAACACACAGATGACTGTCACCTCAGACTGAGGGCCAAAAAATATAGCTTGATATAGTTTTGACAACATACACATCTGCCCTCCCTACCTCTTGTCTGTTGCCCATAAAGAAGCACCACTGTCAGCTGGCATCTATTATGGCTAACCTCCCGCTGACCTTCACCACTCAGATGCCTGAAACTGGTAACATTTTAAAATACAATTCAGTGACAACATTTGAATTCAACAATGAAGTATTAACAGACTGGAATTCTCACTCTGTCTCTGAGCACTACTTGGATAAATAACATTACTCTGAAGTGGTAAAGCTTTGGATATAAAAGAAAATATGTAATCTGTATTTTGTTGATGAGCATCAGATTTTTTTTTCACCTCTAGGTGTTACGGCAGTACAAGTCTTTGTCTTTGGCTAATGTGACTTGACTGATGTGTTTTCCCATGCAGTGTATCAAATTGGGCACCTGTTAGAGACTGCAGGGTGATGCCCTCTGATTTTGAGTAGCTTGACTTACCTTGCCTTTTCCTGTACACCCAAATATATATAGAGAAAGGGGAGAAAAAACGTTTTGTACAAAAACAGAAGTACTGCCTGAGCGCTCCCCAAACACAATTTTGATTCAATAGGAGCGGAGTTATTCTTAAGACCTGACTTGCAGCAAGTAAATTCCATTTAGAATTCTCAAATATTATGCAACTTTCAGTCCAAACAATGAAGAATTATATCATTTTTGGTTTTGAAAAATCCAACAGCTTATAGCTTGTGAATAACCTTAACAAAAGCTGTTTATGTTTGCAAGTGCTGAGTTTCACCTACTGTCGTGAAGCTGCTCCTTTTTTGAGAAGCATTTACTTTGAGAAAGCACTGTGTTTACAACACACAACATAAGTTCTAATTCAGGAGAGCAATAGCAGTAGATGAGAGATATTATGTCTATTAGTTAAGACACAAAGTGATTCATTTAATGCATAATACCTTTCAATAATCAAGACAATTTACTGTCATAGATCAGTATGGACCTATGAAGGTGATTCAGGGTGAGTAAAACACAAAAATATTTCTTCTCAGAACCCCTTTTATTTTGCTGATTTTTAAACCACTGAAAGACTATACCTTCTTCTGTGTAGATTTATTCTCTTTAAGAGTTCCTAATAAAGAAGTATCATAGTAAGTTATGTCCATTGAGACATCTTTATGTACTGTTTTATTAACTTTTTAAAGGAATCTGAACAGGTCAGAGGTGTTCTATTTTTCTTTGGACATTTTACGACCCTATTCTCCAAGAATTGTACTACTCTCTCCTTAATTAGCTCCCTATCATTTTGTTGTCTATTTTATTTCCAGCTTGCACCTTAGCTGAGATAGTTTATGTGCCAATATACTCACTGATAGAGTTTCCAAATCTTTAAAACAAGCTTTGTATCTTGCCTTCCTTCCTTAACCAAAAGATATGACATAGTTTGTGTGTGTTAACAGTGAACAAGGACTTCATTTTGCAGCAGAAAAACTCCAGATTAAAAGGAGTTAATAATTCAGCAAATTTTTCAGCTGAGGTTCACTGCTTTTCCTAGAGAAACACAACTTCAGTGGATTTATTGGTAGGGTGGCTTGAGGAGACTTCTGGAGATGTCTGGTTCACACTCCTAATTGAAGTAGCAACAGATTCCAGCAGTGAATCAGGCCCACTGTGTCATTGTTTAGGGCAGTCCTGAAAGCCTCCAAGTTTGGAGATTCCACATTTTCTGCGCATAACTTGTTCAAGTATTGTATTACCTTCCTAGTGCATTTTTTTCCTAATGTCTGATCTGAACCAGCTTTTGGTCATTGCTCCTTTACTGCCTTTCTCTTCTAAGGAGAGTTTGGCTTCATTTTCTCTGAAACTCCCCTCCACGTAGTTCATGGTTGGTATCAGATTTGCCTTTTCACTTTCTAGACTGAACAAGCCCAGGTATTGCTGTGGACCATGTGCCGTTGGCCTCAGCCAAATGTCCTGAATCCTTCTCCCCATTATTCCTTAGTTCGACTGAGTACTACTCTATGTGAGACCTTACCAACACTGAGAAAAGTAGTATTTTCCTTTGAACTTCTGTCAGTGCTTTTTAGTAGACCAGTATGGAACATATTCAGTGGCATATATTCCTTCTTAGAGACAATTTTGATCTCCAAACTCTTGTCAGCAATCTCTGCTAGACTCTTCTTATGTCAGTGTTAGGGTTATTTTGCTATAGTGCAGAATTTTTCACTTTTCCTTACTGAATCTGATACAGTTTCTGTTAGATCAGTCTTCAAGTTTGTCTATATCACTCATATTAGAAACTGCCATTTCTTGTAAGTTACTATCCAAATTCATAGACATCTACAAAATTGCTGAAGGTGTACTTGACTGTTGCTTATGCCTTTGATGAAAATGATGAACAATATGGGTCCCACCACTGAATTATGGGTTACTCCACTCATTTCTGTCAGCCATCTGAATGGTCAGCCATGATCAACACTCCTTCAGCTTACTCTTCCAACCAATCTGTCATATTGACTGGTCATGTAGACTGCAATACTTTGGTTTCTAAATGAAAAAGCAGTAGGGAAAAACATCAGAGAAAGCTGCAGATCTACATACCTGAACTAAAACTGAGTTCAGAATGAGATACAATGCCCTCAGACCACTTCCTGGTAAACCTTAATAGCTGACATTCCTTTTTGTTTTGCTTTCTCAGGAGTCTGTTAAATACTTTCCTCAGTTTATTACTCTGAAGATTACCAAGATAAATCTGTGTCTGTTTTTGTTGAGGATCAGATCCTAGCCACCAGAGTTCTTGCAGTCATAACATGCTCCAGTTCTCATGTGGTGATTTACCCAAGTTGTTTAGGGAACAACAGAACTAATGAAGCTTAGTTTCCTACGAGTGTGTGCCCAGTAACTCTCAGTGTGCCAAGCCCCAGCTGCCTTCTGTGGAAGTTCAAAAAAATATTTCAGAATGTAACATTTCAGTTACCTGCAGAATTCTTGGTAACTTCTCAACATGACAAAATTTCCCAGCTCTTTCTATGTCTGACAGGGCAAGAAGAAGGTGCTGTGCTTAGTTTGTATACGTATTTGTGGAAGGACTTGTGCATTGGATGTGTAACAGACAATCACTGAACTGAACCTAGAGCCTTTTCCTCAGTGAGGTACTTTATAAAGATTCTTTTCTATAGCCAGTCTCTAGTTTTCACTAAAGTATACGTTTTCTTACCTGTTTCTCCCTCTCTGCACACTCTGTTTAGATGGATCACTGCATTTGGAGTTAGCTTGGCATGCCAGATAATGGCAGATATAAGAGGGGACACAAAACTTATTTCCCTAAGAAACCAGACTAAGACACTTTTGAGCTGCTTCCCTTCTACAAAATAAAATCAACAACTGACTTAATGTCACGGATTTGACCAGATCAATCTATGTCCGTGACAGGGGCGACAGGCCTCTGCCCTCCCCCCCCCCCCCCCACCCCAGTCCCACAAAAATGGGAAGGAAGGAAGGGAGGAAAAAAGCAGCGGCAACAATCTATGGAGGAAAACTTATTTTACTATAATATCGGAATACAAGATAATAGATACAATTTAATTGCAATTGAGATTAATAAATCAGACAAGATGAGAGAGAGAGAGTTCCCGGGACCGATTCAAACCTGAAAAGCTTGGAACGGCTAGGAAAGCACCCTCCAGCACCCACTGCAAGGCAGCAAGAGAGTGCCCCCCCCACCCGGAAGGGACAGATCCCGTGACTGCTGTAATGTACAGGGATAGGTACTTGGAATTGGGGCAGTGACACTTTAATGCCCCGTACACTACATGATGTTTTGATGTGGAATACTGAAACCCAAAAACAAAAATAAAAACAAAAAACATAGAACCATGACATTCCACCCCTTATTCTACATCGTTACATCATGCTTAAAATATATATACATATATACAAACAAACAAAAAATGATTAAAAATGCACACATGGCTATATACATATACATAGAATTAGTAACTGCACTCCCCCGGCATCAAGTTTCCTTGTGGTACACATTGAACATCCCCATTCTTCTGCATTACCCACCAAGTGGATCCTGGTCCCTGGGCAAAAACTGTACCACGGAGAGGTTTGCCCTTTCCAGAAGCTGGAAGAACCCAAACTGACTTTCCTAACATGTTCTTTACATGTACAACAGGGACTTTATCTCCCTCTACAGTATGTAGGGAACTGGATTGGTTAGGACCATCACGATTAATAGATCCTCTGGTATTGACCAACCAGGTGGCTTCTGCCAAATGCTTCTCCCAGTGCTTAAATGTTCCGCCACCCAGTGCTTTTAGCATCGTTTTTAACAATCCATTGTATCGTTCAATTTTACCAGAGGCTGGTGCATGATAGGGAATATGGTAAATCCACTCGATGCCGTGATCTTTGGCCCAAGTATTTACAAGAGAATTTTTGAAATGAGTCCCATTATCTGATTCAATCCTTTCTGGGGTGCCATGTCGCCACAGGACTTGTTTCTCGAGACCCAGTATGGTGTTTCGGGCGGTAGCATGGGGTACTGCATATGTTTCAAGCCACCCAGTGGTTGCCTCCACCATAGTAAGCACATAATGCTTACCATTGCGAGATCGTGGCAAGGTGATATAATCAACCTGCCATGCCTCCCCATATTTGTACTTTTGCCATCGCCCTTCTTCCCACAGAGGTTTCATCCTCTTGGCTTGTTTGATGATGGCACATGTTTCACAGTTATGAATAACCTGTGCAATGGCATCCATAGCTAAGTCCACCCCTCGGTCTCTGGCCCATTTGTATGTTGCATCTCTCCCTTGATGACCTGAGGTCTCATGGGCCCACCGAGCCAGAAATAATTCACCCTTGTTCTGCCAGTCCAGGTCTATTTGAGCCACCTCAATTCTGGCAGCTCGGTCTACCTGATGGTTATTTTGCTGTTCTTCAGTAGCCCGACTCTTGGGCACATGAGCATCTACATGGCGCACCTTTACAACCATAGTCTTTGTTCGGGCAGCAATGTCTTTCCACAGTTCAGCAGCCCAAATAGGTTTACCCCTTCTTTGCCAGTTATTTTGCTCCCACTGCTGTAACCACCCCCATAAGGCATTTGCTACCATCCATGAGTCAGTGTAAAGATAGAGCATTGGCCACCTCTCCCGTTCAGCGACATCTAAGGCCAGTTGGACAGCCTTTACCTCTGCAAATTGGCTTGATTCGCCTTTCCCTTCAGTGGCCTCTGCAACTTGTCGTGTGGGGCTCCACACAGCAGATTTCCATCTGCGATGCTTTCCCACAATACGACACGATCCATCTGTGAACAGGGCATATTTCTTTTCATTCTCTGGTAGTTCATTGTATGGTGGGGCTTCTTTAGCACGTGATACTTCTTCTGCTGGTGGTGTTCCAAACTTTTTACCTTCAGGCCAGTCCATGATGACTTCTAGGATTCCTGGACGGCTGAGGTTCCCCATCCGTGCTCGTTGTGTAATCAGTGCAATCCACTTACTCCACGTGGCATCAGTAGCATGATGGGTGGAGGGAACCTTTCCTTTAAACATCCAGTTCAGCACTGGCAGTCGAGGTGCCAGAAGGAGCTGTGTTTCAGTACCGACTACTTCAGAAGCAGCCCGAACCCCTTCATAAGCAGCTAAGATCTCCTTCTCAGTTGGAGTGTAGCGCTCTTCAGACCCTCTGTACGCCCGACTCCAGAATCCCAGGGGTCGGCCTCTGGTCTCTCCTGAGGCTCTTTGCCACAAACTCCAAGTGGGACCGTTCTCTCCAGCAGCAGTGTAGAGGATGTTCTTTATACCCTGTCCCGTTCGTACTGGTCCTAGGGCCACGGCACGGGCTATCTCCTGTTTAATCTGTTCAAAAGCCTGCTGCTGCTCAGGGCCCCATGTAAACTCATTTCTCATTCGCGTCACATAATAAAGGGGGCTTACAATGAGGCTGTAGTTTGGAACATGCATTCTCCAAAAGCCCACTGCACCCAGAAAAGATTGTGTCTCTCTTTTGCTAGTGGGTGGAGACATAGCAGTGATTTTGTCGATCACGTCTGTTGGGATGTGACGACGGCCATCTTGCCACTTTATACCTAGGAACTGAATCTCCTGGGCAGGTCCTTTCACTTTGCTTCGCTTAATAGCAAAACCAGCACTCAGAAGAATTTGGATCATTCGCTCTCCTTTTGTAAAGACTTCTTCTGCTGTATCGCCCCACACAATGATGTCATCAATGTACTGCAGGTGCTCAGGAGCACTGCCCTGTTCCAATACAGTTTGGATCAACCCATGGCAAATGGTCGGGCTGTGTTTCCACCCCTGGGGCAAACGGTTCCAGGTATACTGAATGCCCCTCCATGTGAAAGCAAACTGTGGCTTACATTCTTTGGCCAAAGGGATGGAAAAGAAGGCATTAGCAATGTCAATGGTGGCATACCATTTGGCCGCTTTTGACTCCAGTTCATACTGGAGTTCTAACATGTCCGGCACAGCAGCACTCAGTGGGGGTGTGACTTCATTCAGGCCACGGTAGTCCACCGTCAGCCTCCATTCTCCACTGGCTTTACGCACTGGCCATATGGGGCTGTTAAAAGGCGAGTGAGTTTTGCTGATCACTCCCTGGCTCTCTAGTTGACGAATTAACTTATGAATGGGGAGCAAAGAATCCCTGTTGGTGCGGTACTGACGCCTGTGCACCACTTTTGTAGCAATTGGTACCTGTTGCTCTTTTACTCGCAGCAGCCCCACAACAGATGGATCTTCTGACAGGCCAGGCAAAACAGACAGCTGCTTAATGTTGTCTGTGTCCACAGCAGCTATTCCAAAGGCCCATCGATACCCCTTAGGATCCTTGAAATGCCCCCTTCTGAGATAATCAATACCTAGTATACATGGAGCCCCTGGGCCTGTCACAATAGGATGTTTTTGCCAGTCCTTACCAGTGAGGCTTATCTCGGCCTCCAACACAGTCAATTCTTGAGAGCCCCCGGTCACTCCAGAAATATGGATTGATTCTGTCCCTTCATGACTCGAGGGCATCAGAGTGCACTGTGCACCAGTGTCCACCAGGGCCTTATATTTCAGTGGTTCTGATGTGCCAGGCCATCGAATCCACACAGTCCAATATACTCTATTATCCCTTTCCCCCCCCTGACTGAGGGCAGGGCCCCTCTATTCATTACCTGTGGTAACTGGAGCAACTGCACTGGTGGTAGATCTGCCTTGCAATTCTTTCACCCGGGCTCGTAGTACAGGAGTAGGTTGACCGTGCCACTTCCCCATGTCTTCTCCATGGTCACGTAGGTAATACCATAAGGTAATTCGCGGTGTATTATTCCTTACTTGAGCCGGAGAGCGTCTGCCTCTAACAGCTGAGATTTTTGATCGTGCACGTAAGAAGGAAGGTTCATCGTCTTTAGTTAGGTGGGCTTGCCAAAATTTCATCATCTCCTTCACCTCCTTCGCTAGACTTATTTGATTATCCTGATCTTCATCCAGCGTCTCTGATACTGTTACAGGTTTGTCACGGTTAATCAGTTGAGACACTTGCTCCGTCATTCTTGATATTGCAGCAACGGCAGAATGAATTGGGGACAGCAATTGTTCGTAGTTTTGGAGCGTAACAATTAATTCATAAATTAAGGGTGTTCTCTGTTGTTCTTGGTATCTGTCACACGCTGACGTTAGTGTAGCGGCATATTTGTCCGGCGCTGTTGTCACGATTTTCTGCCATATCTCAGGCGTTGTCCTCACTCTTTCAGGGTCGCGGTTTTGTTGTGGGTGGTTAGGAACAAAGTCAGGGTCATACAGCATTTCCACCACGCCTATTTCCCTCAAATACTGGATACCCTTTTCAACTGTATCCCATTTTTTCATTGCAATCTTCAAGCTATTTTTGAAGGGATACTTTTCCTTCACAGCTGTTAACACTCGTTCCCAGAGGGAGGCAGCCTCATCCGAACACCGACTAATTCCTCTATCAATAGCTGGATCTCTGGCAATGGCACCCAGTTGGCGAGCTTCATTACCATCCAGAGACAAGCTATGGGCCCCACTGTCCCAACAGCGAACCAACCAGGAAACAATACTTTCATTCAGGCGCCGTGTGAACTCCTTTCTTGAACCTTGGATTTCAGTCATCTTTAGAGGCCGGCGAGTAGTAATAGAGACTTCCTCTTCATCACTCTCTTCTGCATGTCTCTTAGTTTTCGCTTTTGCCTTTCGCGATGGTGGTGGTTCTGAGGAGGGCCCCTCGCCTGGATCTTCCTCCTCCTCCTCCTCTTCTCTTTTTCGTTCAAGACGCGAAGACACTCGTTTCCATTTCTTGCCCTCCACAGGAGCAACCGGTATTGTTACTGGTGTCTCCTTTGATTGATTAGATTTGACTTGGGGATTTTCCCCTTTGGCTTGAACCTCAGCTCGGAAACTCTCTCTCTCCCGAATGGTATTATATAGGGCACGGTAAGCACAAGCCAAACCCCAAATAAGTTGTACCTCCTTAGATTTATGTAAGCCGCATAGTCCCTGATTCAAATACTGGCTTAGTTTCTCAGGATCCCACAGGTGTTCAAGAGTAAAATCCCATGACACTGCGGGTCCCCATGCTTCTAAGACCTTTCCTAAACCTCTCCATATCCCCTGCCAGTCATCATTCTCTAGTTTTGGAGAAGACTCCTTCCCCTTATTACAAATGAATTGGAATACATTCAGGAGAATTGATGACGCGAACAACAACATGACTATTAATTCAGGATTCAAAAAACGTTTGACAAACCGAGAAGAAAACCCGGAGACTGGTCTGAACATTGTGTTGTTTGTAAAATTAGCTATTCCATTTGGGATGTAGTTGTTTGTGAAATTAGCCATTCCTTCTGGGATGTAGTTGTTTGAGAAATTAGCCATTCCTTCTGGGATGTAGATGTCAAAGTTCAAATCATACCACATTGCAAATAGGTAAAACATAGGTGTCTCCATCAGTGCCCTTAGGTAGTTATATATGAATGCAATTCCACAACACGTAAGTATGAGATGGATTATTGGCCAGTAGGTTGTGACTAACACCATTGCTTTAAATCCTTTACCCAGCACCCCCACGATAACGAGTGGGTTCATCGCTGGTGCTTGCTAAAAAAGGGTTAATGAATTGAAGCTAACAAGAGGAGGGGAAAAAAAAAAGAAAAAAGGCACTACCCAGACTAAGTAGTGCTCAAAGTTTACAAATATCCCAGAACACTGGCGGTACGCCTAATCTTTCAAGGTCAGGTTTTCCAGCACAGAAACCTGAACTACTGATAATGCTCCCTAACGAAGCTCTCTAAGAGCAGAGAGAAAAAGAGATTCGTTCAAAAAGTTAAAAAGCAGTCGAGCCCCACGTTGGGCGCCAAAAATCTGTCACGGATTTGACCAGATCAATCTATGTCCGTGACAGGGGCGACAGGCCTCTGCCCTCCCCCCCCCCCCCCCCACCCCAGTCCCACAAAAATGGGAAGGAAGGAAGGGAGGAAAAAAGCAGCGGCAACAATCTATGGAGGAAAACTTATTTTACTATAATATCGGAATACAAGATAATAGATACAATTTAATTGCAATTGAGATTAATAAATCAGACAAGATGAGAGAGAGAGAGTTCCCGGGACCGATTCAAACCTGAAAAGCTTGGAACGGCTAGGAAAGCACCCTCCAGCACCCACTGCAAGGCAGCAAGAGAGTGCCCCCCCCACCCGGAAGGGACAGATCCCGTGACTGCTGTAATGTACAGGGATAGGTACTTGGAATTGGGGCAGTGACACTTTAATGCCCCGTACACTACATGATGTTTTGATGTGGAATACTGAAACCCAAAAACAAAAATAAAAACAAAAAACATAGAACCATGACACTTAAGTTTTCTCTCTCACTCTTTTTTCTCTTCCCCTGATACAAATGATTTAAATTTCCACAGTAGTCATAATCATTAATCTAAGCAAAAAATGTTTGGGTTATGCTCTGCTTGCTTTCTCTGTCATATTTCTGACCTTGAAAGCTTATCACATGGGGAGGGAAGACAGTACTTCTGATTTTCTACGGTATTGGACAAAGTGCTGCTTCTTTAAAGCACTGAATATTCCCTTCAAATATAGTTTACATTGCCCCTAAATTCAGCCAAAATTTCTAAAAAGTCCACTGTGTTATTCCTATTTCAGACTGTGCAGTTTTCTTAAGATAAATGTAATTTTACAGGAAAGAGAAAGGAGAGGTATCTGAGATCAAACTAGTTTTTTTTTAGGACCACTAACTGGAGGACAAGAATCAGCAGATCTCTTACCCACCAGTGAATGACTGTGAGATACTTAGCTACTTGCCAGGTGAAATTACAAGAGCTGTCTAACACATAGCAGCTGGCAAACTAACAGCTTCATTCATTCTCCACAAAACTACAAGCATGGTTTTAAGATTCCTGTACAACATGATCTATTCCCTTTTTTTTTCTGTCTCTGCAGGAAAAATGGAAGTAAAAATTAAGTTCTTTACAGAGAGAGAGTGGTGAGGTGCTGGAACAGCTGACCAGAGAGGTTGTGGATGCCCCATCCCTGGAGGTATTCAAGGCCAGATTGGATGGGGCCCTGGGCAGCCTAGTCTAGTATTAAATGTGGAGGTTGGTGGCCCTGCATGTGGCAGCGGGGTTGGAGATTCGTGATCCTTGAGATCTCTTCCAACCCCAGCCATTCTGTGATTCTGTGATTCATTCTGTGAAAAGCATAAAAAGAAGACTTTTGCTTGCTACTAACTTGAATGAGGATTTTGGAGGAAGAGAGCCTTTTTCCTGGTATATAAATATAGGATCCACAAAACTTCATTTTCTAAAGTTGTTTCACTTCTTAACCATATACTTTGCTTACATGACTTCATTATTTCTGCACATAGATCTGCAGAGACACAGTCTGAGCAAGTGGTAGTGCTATTTCTGTGAGCTAGAGCACAGCTTAATATTTCAGCCTTTGCAATTGAGAAGTTGTGAGTGGAGGAACAATACTTAGCAAATGACCCATGCCTTCATAATCCTATGCAAACACTGAGATGACTGCATCTCCACAGTAACTCTGATGACTTCAAAATGCTTAGAATGGATTTAGCTCATCAAGAGAAATGCTAGACATGTCTCACTCTTTAAATATATTCATTTCCCTTTGAAATTGATTTAATGAGGAAGTTGATTTGGCCTAAACAATCAACAGAATCAGACTTCAAAATGCATATTATATTATATATATATATGTAAATATGTATGCATGTTCAAGCACATACACATTTATATTTGAATATAAATGTATATATAGACAGACAGTCTAGTTTTGTTCTTTTGGTCTTCTGATTATCTTTCTACAGAAGATAGTTAAGATCCCTTGATTACCTACTAAGAAACTGGAGTACAGCATACCTGCTAATGGCTTATTGCACTCAAGGCCATGATTGGTAGCAGGAAATTCTGAAGAGAAGAAGCTGTATAGCTTTTTATAACAGGATAGCAGTAGGAATTCACGGAATCACAGAATTGCAGGGGTTGGGAGGGACCTCAAGAGATCATCGAGTTCAACCCCCCTGCTAAAGCATGTACCCTACAGTATGTTGCACAGGTAGACATCCAGATGGATCTGGAATATCTCCATACAAGGAGAGTCCACAACCTGTCTGTGCAATCTGCTCCTGTGCTCCGTCAAACTTCCTAAGTTTCATAACAAGGATGTTGTAGGAGATGGTATCAAACACCTTGCTGAAGTCAAGGTGCACAACATCCACTGTTTTCCCCTCATCTGCTTGTCTGTTTCTTATCAGATATTATAGTATATCATAAATTCACTCTCACAAAACAACCAAAATAAATGCTGTCCTGTTGATTTCGCAGGGGGATAACATATAGCTCTCTACAGCTCCCTGAAAGGAGACTGTGGTGAAGTGGGGGTCAGCCTCTTCTCCCAGATAACAGCAACAAGATGACAGGTGATAGCCTTAAGCTGCATCAGGGAAGGTTCAGGTTGGACATTAGGAAAAAGAATTCTTGGAGTGCTGAGGCATTGCAACAGGTTGCCCAGAGAGTTGGTGAAGTCACCATCCTTGGAGGTGTTTAAGGTAAGGTAGATTTAGTTATTAGGGACATGGTTTAGTGGGCAGTATTGATAGTAAGTCAGTGGTTGGACTTGATGATCTTAGAATTCCATCCTTAATGATTCTATGATATAAGGCAACGTGTATGCAGAGTATTTTTAAAATTGGAACAATTTTCTTTTCCCCTCCTTGCTCACTTTTGAATTTTACTTGCATGGAATGATTTTAATTTATTTCCAGGCGAATGAGAAATCTGTGTCTACAGATTTTTAAGCAAAGCAATTGAAATGCTATAATTATCAGGTAGTAAGAGAGGAGACAAAAGTTCAGGAAGTCCTCATTTGAGCTATTGTGTGCAGATTAACTTAGGATGCAATTGCTAAGAGACATTAGCTTGTTTCCATTGTACATGTGCAATTTTTATGCACAAGATATGTGGAATGTTATTTTTCATACTGTCAACATATAAATCACCTTTTAAGGTAATTAATTATCACTATTCTCATATTGTGATAGAGAACTCTTGTTTGCAAGTCTATTTTTTGTAGTAAGCTAAAAAAATAATCTAAAACCCCAAATCTATATTCACTAAATGATTTTGCCTTCGTTTCCTGTTCTATTCACTATTTTTAAGAATAGCAACATACCTAGAGATGCGGAGAGGAAAATGATAACTGCCTAGAGCAATTTGAAAGGTTTTAGTTTTAAAAAAGGTACGAATTAATTTAGTGTAATAATGGGTATGACTACAAGTTATGGGATAAAAGCAAGAAATGGAAAATAATGGTGAATTACTGAGAGGAGAAGTGGGAAAAGGAGAAAAAGAAAGAGAGTGAGGCCTATTAATCTTTAGAGAAATCTCCAAAGGGGAATAATATCAGCCCTGTTTCTTGGTATTTAAAAGTAGACTGAAGTAGAGGTGAATAAATGTACAGCAAGGAACAATACTGCATTACCAGAGATTAATGAAATGATCTAATAGAGCTCTGCTGCCTGAGTGGCTGTCCACAGATATAGGTCGTATATAGTCTCATACTAAGGTATCTTTTAGTGCAAATATAGGATGGTTAGGACTTCTCTTAACTTTGACCAGAAGTATAGGAAAGTTATTCAATGAAAATTATTCTAACCTTCCCCCCTCCTGTTTTGTTTTGTTTTTTTTTTTTCCACAAAACTTCATAATTTATAGCCATATTAGACAACCTATCCCCTTCTCTATTTCCTTCTCTTCCTTTACCTGAAATCATACACAGAGATCATAACTATGAGTGACACTGAAGGTGGTAAAGCAGCATTGGCAACAGTATTACTACAGATTTTCTAGATATGTACAAATTTACATATAAATGTATACTTAAATTTCACAGGAATGACCATATGGGTTTAGAGTATGATGTTCATGGTATTTTTCAACAACATCTTACAAAAGGGATATCAATCTTTCCAATGAACTGTTAAGAAGTAATATTATCTTCAGTGAAGTTTTTTGATCTATTTCCGTCAGGAACAAAAGAAAAAGGACTGGGTTGTGTTTAGTTTTCTGCTATATAAAACTGCTAAAAAACGCCTTTCATGAAATACTCTAACTTCTTAAGCAGTGAAGTATTTTGGTTTTGATACTCTGCCTGAAAGTTATGATCTTCTAAGGGCTTTTTTTGCTTCTTTTTTTTTTTTTTTTTTTCCTTAAATTGTGTCAAATTTAATTCATAAGCAGAAGTCATTTATCTTCTCTTGTCTTTCTCTGGTGCTTACTTTTGATGTATTTATAGGTAGAAACCATGCCCTCTGTCAGATTTAATTTTGTCAGACCAAATAAATCAAACTCATCTAGTTTCTTTGTTCCTCTCATTGTTTGCATAATTTTTTTTTTTTGCACCAATTTAGATTTTCATTAAACTAAATTTTCATTAAACTAAGTATGAATACCCTAACTGAGAACAATGCACAACAATATTTTGCAACAGGAATAACTGTTACAGTTGAATTCCTGTTTTTCAAAAAACAACAGCATAAATACTTTCCTTCACGTGATCCTAAAAACACATTTGATATTTTTCATGGTCATATTACACTTCTCACTGGAGGGTGTCCTGTGACTGACTGGCAGATGCAAACTCTCCATATCACATGCAAGCGATGAGCTTAAAATCTAAGTTCCTAAAGGCCTCAATCTCACATTTATTGTTAAATGTCTTCCCACTTCTGCTTCTCTCATCCTTAAAATGATCTAATTTGCCCTGCACAATATTTCATCCATCCACTAAACTGATAATGTCACCTCATTATCTGATTAGACTTGTGATCATTTTGTTGATGAAATAAAAATAACCCCTAATTCCAACCTGTTCCATGAATATCTTTCTTTCCTCTAAACTTGTAGATTCTTTCAAAACACCTTTTGTAACTGTCCCAGTAGCCAAATGCTTACCAGCTTTAATACTTGCACTAACAGCATCTTCACTTCTTAAAGATTTCCCATGTGCAATTACATCCAATCCTTCACAGAAATCTTGATAAATTGAATCCTCCCATGAGTGGTAAAGTTTTTTAAACTCAGTCCTAATTAGCTAAATACTCATAAAAATTCAATCTCCTCTCAAAGGATAAGGAAGACTCATTTGATTTACATTCTGAGTCATTCGTCTCACGTACCCCAGATGAAGCCATCTCAGCTCCAACCTGGGAAGCACAACTTGTTTCATTATCTCCATTTGTCAGTGAATGTGTTAATTGCCCTTTCTGGAATTCTTTTTATAGATCCTGCATTCCTTCAAATGCTGAATGCATTGCCCTCAAAGCAAGACAAAGCCTGTGTAGGGACTTTCATGATTTTGAACTTGTACTGACAGCCTAGGTCATGAAATTTAAACTGTTGGTTTCCAATGATGCAGAACTACTTTTACAGGCTCAGAGGGTTGTGAATACTGACTATCAAGTTGGAGGCTAGTTGTTGGTGGTTTATTCTTGGGTTCAGTACTGCCACCAATGCTGTTCAACATCTTTATTATCATGCTGAATGATGGAGCATAGTACACCTTCTGCAAATTTGTAGATGAAACAAAACACTGGAGGAATGATGTGTGCACTAGATAGTTGATATGCCATTCAGAAGGAGCCCTGATAGGCTGGAGAAATGAGATAACAGGAACTTCATGAAGTTCATTTAACATGTAATACAGCAGAGGTTCTTTGGTCTTGTCACAAAAGGGAAATATTTAATCCTGCTAATGCAGAAGACTAAATCTATGCTTCAAGACAAGTTGAATCCAAATGGCTGGAAGGCAGCTTTGCAGACCTAATGGTCATAGTGGATGCTGAAGTGAACATGAGCTAGCAATACACTCTTCTGGCTTCTTGGGCTGCATTAGAACCTATCAGCACTGGAGGTGATCCTGCCCCTCTGCTTGGCACATCTCAATTGCCCATCCAAGTTCCAAGTCTGGCCCCCACAGTTTGAAATGATACACTGGAGCAAGTTCAGCAAAATGCCATTAAGATAATCAAATGATTTGAGCACTTGATATCTGAGGAGAGCTGGGCCTATGCATCCTGAAGAAGAGATGGCTCAGAGGTATTTTAGAAATGTATATAAATACATAACCAGTGTGAACACGACCACAATTCTATTTAAATAAAAGAAAGCACATTTTACTGTAGCAGTGTTTTAATCAATCAGAATCATAGAATCACCAAGGTTGGAAAAGACCTAAAAGATCATCCAGTCCAACCGTTCACCTATTCCCAGTAGCTCCCACTAAACCATGTCCCTTAACACAACATCCAGCCTTTCCTTGAACACCCCCAGGCTCGGTGATTCCACCACCTCCCTGGGCAGTCCATTCCAGTGCCTGACCACCCTTTCTGAAAAGTAATACTTCCTCATGTCCAGCCTGAATCTCCCCTGCCGTAGCTTGAAGCCATTTCCTCTGGTTCTATCACTGATGACACGAGAGAAGAGGCCGACCCCCAGCTCACTACAACCTCCCTTCAGGAAGTTATAGAGAGCAATGAGGTCCCCCCTGAGCCTCCTCTTCTCCAGGCTGAACATTCCCAGCTCCTTCAGCCTCTCCTCATATGGCCTGTGTTCCAGACCCCTCACCAGTTTTGTTGCCCTCCTTTGAACACGTTCCAGGGCCTCAATATCTTTCTTGCAGTGAGGGGCCCAAAACTGGACACAGTACTCGAGGTGCAGCCTCACGAGTGCTGAATATAGGGGAACAATCACCTCTCTGCTCCTGCTTGCAACGCTGTTTCTGATGCAAGTTCAAACATTGGAACAATAGGCACAGGGAATTTGTAGTCTCTGTCTTTAGAGAAATTCAAATCTTGACTGTGCACAGCCTTTGAGCAACTTGCTCTGGCTAACTCAGCTTTGAACAGGGTCTTTGGGCCATACCATCTGCAGGCATACCTTCCAGCTTCAGCAATTCTGTGATTCATGGTTTTGAGTTTCAAATAATTAGTATCTGAGTTGTTAATGAAGGAAGTTTCCTGTCATAGTTTTATTCACCAAAGGAAATGTGAAATTCTCCCATTTACTCTGTGCTTCAAGTGTCTCTAACTTATATAAATCATTTACTGAATGTTGTCATTTTATGCAACTATTTGTGGAGTTTAAAAATTTGTATGAGATTTATACATAAAATATGATTTCTGCTTTTCTCACTGCAGTCTTCTGTCTTGGTGAGATGCAGATAGATAAATTCAGTATTCAAGACACATTTCCTTCCATGGAAGGAGCAAAACAGACTTCCTGCCCCACTCTTGGATGACATTCTAAGTATAATCTAGGACAACTGGAACAACAACAGTAAAAAGTAGTAAAATATGGATTTCTTGTTAACAGCTTTTATTGAAATAGACACTATTTCACATGTAGCTTTTGCAGCTGCTGGCCTGTAGCTCAGATTTGGCCCTTATGCCTTCCTAAGGCAGCATCCACAGACATATAACCTCCTATCAAAGGAGGACTGGGGCAGGACTGGGAAGATGCTAGCACAGTGGCTGTCTTAATTAAATTGGTACCGGTCCCACAGATCAAGGCAGTTACTGAAGTAAACTGAATAAATATGGCTGTTTAAATTCTAGCCAAATGGAACAGGTTCATATGTTTTTCACTGTTTCAAGGAAGCACCCCAATTGAATAGGATTTTCACATTCGTGTTTAATTATTGTTACTTAACAAATGTTCTCTTGAGCTGTTGAGTTCTGGCCCTTTGTTTTGTTTTGCAATATTTTCTTTTTTTATTGCATCTATCATCAAGAATAAACAAAATGTATACCAAATCTGTAATTAATTCTGATTCAGTGGAAAGTTTTCAGCAGAATTTTTTCATGCCTGGAACTGGCTTAGTTTAGAGGTCTGAGTTCCCAGATACATATGGAGGAAAGAAGGAAAGATAGACAGAATAGAATGTACACAGACTAATGAAAATCAGAAAAGAATCCCTTAAACGTGTAATAAGAAAATAACCCAACAATAAGTGTATATTTTGCTAAAGAGTTAGGTCTCTTAAACAGAAGTCTGCAAAAGATAATGATTTAACAAATATGACTGACAGTTACCACACTACCTCTTTAATCATGCTTTTTTCACTCAAGAATACTCTATATTTTCAGCACATTTCAAATACGTTTTTGAGCTGAATGAGCCACTAACTTCAAAGGAATGAACAAACAGAGGATTTATGTAGAGCTAAATGGACTGATATGTTCAGTGAACACTTGTAAAACGGGACCATGCTAAGCTACAGTCAACCCTAACAGAAAGGATCTGCTTTATCTTCTGTAGTTGGTGTTCTCAGTGAGCTTACACTGTAATTGACATTTTAGGTCAAATTTATTATTTATGTGCTCATGTGTTGAATATCTGTTTTAATTATTCACACAACTGATGTGTTTGACCATGAACTCATCCTAGCCAGTGTGGTATACTTTCCTACAGGCAGCTGCAGTCTCATACCCCAGATCTTCCTATAATCAAGGAAATAAGACACTAATCATTTATGACTGAGGTTGATGTCTCTGAATGTTCTCAAATTACTGGGTTCTTCTCAGGAGATATCCATCTCATTTTTTATACATTTATTTATTATTTGCTCTAGAAATATGAAGCACAGGTACAACATATGCATTTGGAATTCCCTACCAATCCAGACCAACTTCTACACATGTGAGAGGAGCTTTGAGCCTGATTTCTTACTATGGAACTGCTTTCAACCCACCAATTCTGTCAGTTGTGAATTGTCTACAATGCACCATTTCTTTTATTGCACTGAAGGTACTGTAGAGTCCTTGTCGGAACAAGAATTTCAAGTACTTAAGTTGGACCTGGGAAACTGTGAATTTCTGATCAAAATTAAAGCAAAGTTAATCATTGGAATTTTTAAAACCATAGAAATGTACAAACTAATAATGTGCACAATTAGTTGACCCTGCCCTAGAAGAAGGGCAAATGCTTAAATTGACATTAGGGGTAATGTCTTCTCATGGGTGTTAGTGATTCTCCAATGGCAGATATACTTGAAGGTTCACTAAGACTTTGCGAGAGATCACAGCCTGTCAAAATTGTCTTTGATTGCAATGAAAGAAGAGGGGTCAAAATTACAAGACTGCACTCAGTAAATATGGAACTCCATATTTAACAAAAAGTAAAAATAATTAAGGAGTGGTCATCTTGAAGTCGGGCTTTTGTGTTCAGTTATACTGAGTGCCTGTAGCATGTAATCTTGGTCCCTTTTCTCTCCAGATTATAGATGACACTTAGACCATTCGCTTCACACATACATGTAGTTCAAACAAACACAGAAATATACAATGAAGTTTATGTATCCAAGTCCCATCTCGACAGGGCATTAGGCTATGAACAGTGGTGCAACCACTGAATGTAAGGTAAAATAATTGAAATTCCAAAGAGGCCATTCATCATGAAATTTTCCTTAAGAGTGTCGTTCATCATCTTCTGTCAAAGGACCCAGAATACTGGCAAAAAATACCATCCACCTTAAAACAATTATTTAAATGCAATCACCACACAAAGTAATGTAATGTATTTTAGCTATATGGGAAATTGAAAAGGCTCACACTGTTACTAAGATAGAAGAAAAAATAGGAAGCATGGATATGCTTAGGAAAATTAACTTGCAGTTTCAGGTTTACGAAGCCCAGCCCTGTGGACAGGGATCTGGGTCCTACTCTGCCCTGCACCACTGCTGCCTCATCTTGAGCACTGCATGCAGCTTTGCATGTCACAGTATTGGAAGGACATAAAACTATTAGAGCGTGTCCAAGGGAGGGCTACAAAGATGAGGAAGGGTCTGGAGGACAAGGAGTATGGGGAGCAGCTGAATTCCCTTGGTTTGTTCGGCCCAGAGAAGAGAAGGATGAGGGGAGACTTCACGCAGTTCTTCTTGGAGGCCTGCAGCTCCTCACAGGGTGCAGAGGAGCAGCACTGAGCTCTGCTCTCTGGTGACAGACAGGACTCAAGGGAACCACATGTCTCTGCTTCAGAGGAGGGTCAGGGGCAGTGAGGAAAAGGCTGTGCCCCAGGGGGCAGAGGGCAGGGAACAGGCTGCTCGGGGAGCATTGGGACACAGACATTGGGTTTGTGTTTGGGCAGTGCTGTGTGAAGTCAACCGGGTTGGGCTCAGTGATCCTTGTGGGTCCCTTGGAAATTGAGAATATCTATCTGCAGTAAGATTTGTAAACTCATAGATACACTAAATATTTCATTTTTAACACAGTGTTTGAATTTCAAAGCGTAAAATTCAGAACAAGCTTAGTTAGGGAATTCTGATTTATGCTTGTGGTAGAAAATAATTCTATCACTGAAATTCAGTTATAAATAGAGTTCGAAAATGCAACAGTAAATGAAGAAAATACTGAGAATTTTCAAAGAAAGGACATCTTAATTTGTACAAAGGGAATGGGTATCCGTCAAACTGTGATTACAGCACAGGTATAAAAGTAGAGCAGTAATGATATTTCTAACTCTTCCTGCAGTACGCTCGTAATCTCTAGCAATTTGCAGTTCAGTGACTTCTGAGACCTTTCCACCACTGAAACATGGCCAAGTATCTCTCAGAAAAATTAGAAGAATCAAGTGGTGTTTTCAGAGGCTATCAAAAGACAAAGGTAGTTTTCTCCTTGTGCTACAAATTTTGAAAGAGAAAATCCTGTGACTGCAGGTTCATTTTCTAATATATATATTTTTAAAATATACCTTTTTTTCTTTTTTAAAATAATGTATCCCATAAAAATTAGAAAGACTGGCTTCCACGAACTGGTACAGCTTTAATACATTTCACACTGAATAAGACTTGTTCACATATTGTCTTAAAGGTAACATTTTCTCTCACTAACTCATTCCTTATTTAACACGCTTATGAATGTAACTAGATCAGCTGGTCAAATATAGTAGCAAGTACTCTATTTCTTCTTGCAAATAACTTATGGATTTCTGAAATGATTTTCAGTTTAAAATAGTTGCAAAAAATTAGAGTAGAGGAAGTTTGTATTACTATGCTGATTATAGAATTCTTCAGCAGCAACCAGATCAAACAGCATGTAACTCCAGGATGTCTTTCTTATCAATTTCCCAGATAAATGTATTATTGTCTTCTACATATGAAAATCTTGTAATATATTCCTTTCTGTAATGTTTACTTTCAATTGGTATGTTATACAATATTGTGAAGCATTCATTTTTTGTTTTATTTATGCACTTATTAATGGAGATCAGATAAGCTAGACGTGTAGATAGGAGGGGAAACGTAGAAGATAGTTTGCACACAGTTATATGACAATATCTTGTGAAAATTGGTGTTTTAACACATACCAAAATCTAGTCCCAAAATGTTGATTGTTTTGACACAAACTTATTTTTTGAAGAGAGCTCTTTTAGTTGTTCTTATTGCCATGTAAAATTATGCATAAAGGAAGGATTATATTCCATACAATTCCTGCTAATTATACACACATAGTTCAGTGTGAAGCAGATTGGTCTTTTTCTGTCTTAACATATTCCAGTCCTTGAATTTTAGTTGTAATTGCAAACATGGATATATGTAAAAGTGCATCATATGTAAATTGTTAAACCCAGAAGAAAGCAGTCCTGTTTGGATCACTTTTGCTCTTATAAATCAGCAATCTAAAATCTCCAGTCTAGGAGACATGTAAGAGTTGAAGCAGCATATAACTGTATTATTACCTTTTTACTACATTCTGACTGCTTTTGACAAATGTAACAGCAAGCAAAATCATTTGTAAAGGCTGCATCTGACTTTTTAGAATCCATTATGAGAACTGCAAAGACTGGTTATTTATTTAAAAGTCAAGTCTATGTTCAGCAGATTTTGCCTAGTGTGAACAGTGATATCACTTCTGTGGCACCTTTTTTCCATGCCTAAGTGGAATGCAAGTAGTTTCTAATTACATAACCTGAATGTTTGGTATTGTAGTTTAGTCTCAAAGTACATCTGGCAAGCAGCTTTTGGTAGCAAACCCTTGTGAATTAATTTGCAAAATCACCTCTGAAATGAGAATGTGCTGACTTGTTTTGCCTGGGTAATGATGTTACACTCTAATAGTATAGCAGTGCTCAGAGTCATTTCAGTCATTTCAGTCTATGCCTCTATTCCAATATTTATTTTAAGCTTTTTATTTTAATGAATATTTCTTCCCATAAAGCTAGAGCCCAGAATTTTCATGTTACTCAGACACACAGCTTCTCCTGTTCTCCATGTGTGAAAAATTGTAGAAAAATTTTGCAGTGCTTGGACAGCACTATTATTGACTGTGCTTTATTACAGGTAAACTAATGAGGATTAGTTCTGAGAAGAGCAATAATTTGAGTTTTCAGATTTTGTCATTAAGGTCAGCATAGAGACAACTCTAGCAAGATGAAGTCTATCAGGTTTTCAGGAAGCACCTTCCTTTTTCATGTAAAGGCTGAAGTGGATTCTCTCTTATCAATAATTCTTGTTATCTAATGATAAGCAATGAGTTCTACAAACCGACTTCAGACTTTTTGAACTTGGGCTGCTGAGACATGGAAATAACACAGCTTCTATTCAGGCTGCTAGAGTTAATATAGTTCTTTTGTGTATTTTTGTCTTGCCACTTTGAAAATATACCATTAACTGTGATACACAAATCATATAATCTGTCCTAATATCCTCGATCAAATTTCTGTATGAAACACTACAGCAAAATTATCTGTATTATCTATTAATTCAATCGTATTGACCTCCTTTTCTCCTTTTCTCCTTTTCTTTTTTTGCCAAGGATTCAAACACTCAAGAGTTTGCATGAGTTTGCCTGTCTCTTATGTGACACTTGCCAGCTTCAGGGACTATACCTGGATGAGATGAATCACTATTGTCTTTCCCCTGGAGACTATCTTCCTCTCAGTCTTAAGCTTTTTATTTTCTGAGGCTGAATTCTTGAGCATACTGCAGGCATCATTTTATGCTATCAGTGAAGAAAACTATCCTTCCCAGTAGGCAGAAACATAAACCCTTATTCATTATCTCCAAAGTCTGTATGTTTACCTCTAGAGTCTGCTCTCCCATATTTTTCACAGCTCTCATTGCAGAGGACGAATAATTTCTCCTCTACCTGAGAGGAGAAAGTATTTTTTGCTGATATATATATATATATATATATATATATATATATATGTATATTTGGCTTTCCAGAAAGTATTAAAATCTTTCTAATTGCCTGGGCTTTGATCCTGTAATCAAATTCACACATGTTACAGAACAGATAAGAGAAAAGCTTTGAGTTTAACACAGAGGAAAGAAACTTGGCTAGTGGCTGGAACAAGAGACTAGAAGGCAAGAGCTTTGGGATTTATTCCTATCATTGCTATTTGCTTTTACATGATCATTGTCAAGTCATTTAACCTCTATGTCTCAAGTTGCTCTATATTAGAAAGAAAAAAAAAATAACATTTCTCTATTCCAGGAGGATATTACATGGAGTGAGGCCTAATTAAAGCTAGTAAAGTGTTTTGAGATTCTTGGATAAAAGATGTGATAAGAAGTCCAACTATTAATTGCTTCATGCTCTCTACTAGATTTTAAGTCACATATCTCTTTGAATCATGGATCCCTATTACGTGAAGATTGGTAACACTATGGAATCCTGCAGCTGTTGGCCTTTTAATTTCAGAAACAGATGTCTTGTGAGATTGAGCCATCCTTACCGATAAACTAACCTAAAATCTTCAGAGTTCTGAAATAATGCAGGAAAATAGCATACTGGTAATTATTTTTTTTTCCCTCATCATTTTCATCACATTATTCTCACTTTCTGTGTTAAGCCCACATCATACATATGCTTTTCCCAGCTGTTAGGTGGATTAGAAGTAATCTTTATTTTTTTCTATCCTTTTTTTCCTACCCTCTATTGAAAATAAAAAATCTTCAGGAGATGTTGCGGGAAGGAGCATGTGTTGTATAAAATCACAAGCTGTAGAATAAGTAGAGAGAAACGTAGCACTCGAATCAGCACAGCCTTGCATGAATCCTGAGCAGTCACAGTTTCTTCTAAGCACGTGCATGGTTGTTAGCCATTGTGTAATGCAGTCACTTCTCCTTTGTCTGCCTTTTCCTCATACAGGATTACAACTGGCAAAGCACTCAAAAGACAGTGAAATTAATTAAAGAAAAAAATCCAATTTCTGCCATATAACAAAACAAACAATCAACAACAAATAAAATAAAACCTGACCTATTTTTTTTTTTTTTTTTTTTAATAGCTGGGAAAGCTACAGGCTACTGCCTTATCCATAACTTCCTATGTGCTGATGGAAGCTATTTGATTAATCACAGCATTGTATGGAACAGCAGGAATTACTGCTTTTCTAGAAGACCCAGATACAAATCCAAACACACCTTAAAAAAATGAACCTTTTGGTGCTGTACCATGCACTCATCATCTTTAACTGACAACAGACATTTTCTTGAATACACAGCACATGTCCAAAAAGAGCTAAGTTCACGACCACTTGGCAAAATTTTTCCACAGAAATGTAAAAAGTCTTCACCTTGATCCAGGTAGAAATAAGATTATTTGATGAGTTAGATTTATGTGATTAATCATGAAGTTGGTAAAATACAGTAGAGACAAGAAATGTCTTTTTGAACAATGGGTGAAATCATGCTGCTGCTCAGTTTTGAACCCAGCATTGATGCTATTAGCTCTTTATGACTACCTGAAGATACTGTAGATTCACAGTTGCACAAGGATGAACAGCATTACCTGGTATCTGCTCTCATTCCCACGATCTCCAACTAAACACAACTTCATTACCTTGCTCTTAGTGAAGTCATACAGCATGCAAAGCACTTCAATAGTTAGCAATAACAGTATGTGAAATACCAAAGTTTGAGTGAGCTGCCCAGCTTCATCTAAACAAATGCAAAAGTACTTCAAGGAAACTGTGAAAAGTCAAATTCCAAGCAAATTTCAGTGTATAAAATACATCTCTACAGGTAGTTCTGGACTGGAGATAGATACCACTAATCAACATATAGCACAAAGTTCCATAGAGCCACGTCAAAAAAACAAACAAACAAACAGCAATGATGATGAATGTAACTTCTTTCAAGTAAAACAGCACTGAAAAATATTTTCAGGGGAAAACATGCCTTCCACTCTAGCAAAAACAACTTTAATCTCTTGCCATTTACCTGGGGTCTAATGTAAAACAGGAACTAGTGTGTTGTACTGAACTACAGGTGAGAACTTCCCACCTCTTTTTCTGTGTTATATTTACCTCTTTATTAATTAAAAATGCTACAGCTGCAATTGGAATCACGTTGTTCAATATTTATTATCATTTAAAATGTGAGGAAATTGAGACATATTGAAAATATTTTTGATCAGTGTATTCTATCTTGAAAGGCTTTCAGGTGTGGCTGACTATTATTTCTGCAGACTAAATCTATAGTTTCAACTCTACACTCCAACTATTTGCCACCTAAGAAAATGTTTTGTGAAAGGTCATTTTAATTTTTATAATTTTACTACTTCTACCACAATTTCAGTCATCAGGCAGTGAAAGACCAGAATGTGATACTTAAGCACTTTTACTGCAATCTTGTATGCTGTTACCTAATGTAATAGTTAATATTTTCAAGGTTATCAGTGCTGTTTCAGAGCTTTATTTCAAGCTGCTTCCAGTAATTACATAGTGGAGCACCTGTGCTGGATGAGAATCAAAGGTATTAAGACCAAAAATCTCATAGTCTGAAATAATGCTTTCTTTTTTTCTTAAATTGATTTTTTTCTTTCTTTATTTTATTTTATTTTTTTTTTAATTCTAGCAATCCAGCAGAATAGCCAGCACCCCAACTTGTGAGTGTATAAAAGCATGAGAAGTAGAAAATTAAAAGGTGACTGCACGGCAGATGCTCTAGTTGGCATAATTCAAGCTGGTAAAGTATAGATAAAGAGCACAAAAAATGAAAAACTAGAGCTCAGTTCTAAAGATCCCTTTTCAAAGAGGTTTCAGATTTTACTAGTAACAAGGAAAAGTACTATTGTAATGACTTAAATTTGTATGCAGTAGTGATATCTAGAGAAACATGTCATCTGTCAGTTACGTGTATAACAGCAAGGCAAAAAACCAAATGATTATCTGGTAAAAAGATTGCAATTCCTGTATTTGGGAACACAGCTACTATTTCTTGTAATTGATTTATAGAGTTTATCGTGCTTCCATTTCCAGCTGCAATGCCTGTTTCTTCCATATCACAAACCATACTGTGCCAAAGTATGCAGTATAGTGCTTTTTTGTTCAGTACAGCTTTTCTGTAGGATGTTCAGAAATCATCAGAACTCCAGTATGGCAGTAATTTGCTACTAAAGAATCAATCTACATCAAAAATCAGTAAATATGACAACTCTGATAATTTATGGAATATAGGGGCTGTTGACTTTGGATTGGGTCCCCAGGCAACTTTGTATTAAAGTGAACAGGGTAACCAGATATTGTTTTTATATTTTCAGCAAACTAAGAGTGAGGTTTGAGTAATCTTTATGATTGCAAATCCTGTCAGGCATTTGGCTTCCAATAAAAACAAGTTGTTATTCTTTAGTCATAGTTCAGACAGTACAGATTTTACCTGGTGCAAATTACATTGATTACTAACTGTAATGTATTTAAAGAAGTGTGCTTACCAACAGCTTCTACCATCCCCCTGCTTGTGTACAACTATTTCCTTTAAGAACTGTAAATTTGCATTTGATAATTGATGCTCCACATCCAGAAATAACCAATTAGAGAAAAACAGGGTTGGGGGAGAAACACCAGGTGACATATTAACACACACCTTAATCTCAGTGAGGATGAGTTCCACCTGAAAGAAGTTCCTCCAGCCTTTTCCGAAAGCATCCCAGGAAACATCTCCACAACATAGCCAAACAGTTTAGTCCAGTGCTCAGTTTTCCCAACCCGGTCCAAGATTTTTGCTGCTGCATGAATATATTCAGCTTGAATTTAAATTCCAGCTTCTTTCTCTTTCTCCTATGAGCACAGTGCAGAGAAGAAACTACCTACTTCTTTTCCCAACAGCTTTTTCGTCTACTTCTAGCTCATCAAGATTCCTTCACTGTAAACCACCTTCAAGGACTTTCATATTTTTTTTAAATCTCACTCAAGATACTCTTGTAGCTCAACTGTGTTTTTCCACTGATGTCTGCACCCAGCTGGTTCATAGCTTTCTTAAATATCTTGGAATGGACCCTCCCTGAGATTGTATCAATATTAATTAGAGCAAAAGAATTATTTCACAATTTGCAGGCAGTACCCTTATTTACACTGTAAAATGCCATTTGAATTTTTTACATCAATATACTATTCTTCATTCATATCATCTTGGGAAGTTGCATAGCATTATACCAGAGAGACTGGGCACTGAGTTCCCCGAGTAAAATCTGTCATGATTCCCCACGTGAGCTTAAGTTTTGCCCAGCATGGAAAAATCTGTGTCCTACAGTGATCAAAGCAGTCAGTGATCACACTGACTTCTGAGAGAAAGTCATACTTTGAAACAAAAGGGTTTAAAAGATAATCTGGAAGCCACAGGACAAACTATATGCACACCTATGGCATTAGGTAACTAATTATCTCACACAGTTGGATCCTAACTTTAGAAATTGTTCTTCCTTTCTTCTGGTTCCCCATCTTCCTTCAGCATCAATAGATTTCCATTGGTCTTCTCCACTGGATATGAAATTATGTGATTTCTCTTGATATGTAATGTATGCTGCAGTGTATAAATTGTACAACATATGCCTGATAATCATATGAATTGCCTAATTACACAAACTCACAGACTCACAAAATAAGTTGGATTGGAAGAGAGAGATCTCTTGACATACACTTCAATCTCTGCTAGTTGGACTGTTGGTCTAACACACTGAGTTTTCTGTGGGACTTGTACAGTTGAATTTTCAGTATTGCATATGGAAATAAACCACTAAATACCAATATTTTCAACCCCTCCTCCATAGGCATAGGTTCATGCAATATGTAAAATCATAGATCAAATACATTTCTCAGGATTATTCTCTCCTCCCCATTAAATAAGCAAATAAACAAACAATAATAATAAAAAAAAGTTAATTTGTTTTTAATTAGTTGTGTGTCAAAGGGACAAGGATTTCAGCTACTGTGGCTACTACCACCGAGTAAAATTTCATTTGTTCCTTATCAGTCTTTATGTTGTGTATCTCCATGTACAATAATCTGGCAAGTCATATCTACTGAGATCATCCTGGGTTTCTTCAGCTTAAATTAATGAAGTTTTTTCTCATTGTCAGGTACCAAATTGTCAACATATGAAGAATAGATTTTACAGAAGATTGAATGAAGTAGGAGTCCACAATGAGGACAGTACTGGAAATGCAAGAGTTAAAGTATCTAAAAAAATATATATATATATTTTCTATTATTTCATTTTTTTGATGATTTTTTTTTTTTTTTTTGAAGAAACAAGTCTTATCAAGCTTAATGGGTTTTAGTCATTCTTAACAGCTATCTAATGAGCTCTCCAATTATATAAAGAAGAGCAATTCAGTTCATACATTACCGTATCCCCTCACAGTTCTCCCTCTTCAGAAATGACTCACTCAAGGTCATGTAATAAACCAGATGCAGTTTTAGGACTAGGGCACAGGTGTTTCTGGCTTTTGACCTTATAACTACTCCTTTATGATGCGTGGTTTTCTTGATATTCCCCTCTAGAATACCTTAATATTTTACAGGCAATAACCAGTTCGGAATAAAAATGGTGCCCATGTTCATAGTCCCACAAACATTTTCAGTATCAAAAATGAATCAAACTCACGAGGTCTACAATGTGTATAACCACAACACTAGGAAAAAAAAAAAAAAAAAAAGCAACAGCTTTCTTACTCTTTCTATGAAAAAAAAGAGCTTTACATTTTCCTTAAGAAGGACAATACGTGGGTAAAAAAAGCCTACAAAACATCACGATGCACAACAGCACAAAATACAGTCTGCAAATTTATTTCTCAAGGGAGAGTGGAAATGTGACCTAACAGTTCTGAAATTATTTAGAAAAAGGAGAGACAACTGTAAACATTTCCAATATCTTTTATATTTAGAAAACCTCTAATTGGTTATGATGCTAGCATTTGTGTAGCTCAAAGTTAAGTACTGCAAAAGACAACAAAGCAAATACAAAGTTCTTACCAGCAGGACTGTTTGCTAGGGTAGATATTTCATCCGGTTCTTGTGTGATACTTTATCTCAAATAGAATCCATATACTATTACCAGAGTCCTATAAAATGATAAAGACAAAAAAACACCATAATTCTTTGAAGAATATTGTAAACAAGAAGTACAGTCTTAGTAAGATATACTACATGTAACCAATTTTTTATATTAAATCTAAATAGAGTAGCTATTATAGAATCATAGAATCACAAGGTTGGAAACGACCTACAAGATCATTTAGTCCAACTGTCTCCTCATCACCGTTGCCACCACTAGCAGTAACAACCAAATAGTGCTGAAACATGAGCAAGGACGGCAAGAATGGTGGCACTATTATCTCCTCCAGCAGAGAAACCTTCATGTTGAGTTGGAACTTGGAGTTCCCCAACATGAATGTGTTTCCACATAGAAATACTAACCACTGTTTCTGTGTTTTCAAGGATAAGCAGCTATACAACCCCTGCACTGGCTTACAGCTCTCATTCTTAAAGAACAAGATGTTCATTCTCTGTTGGGAGAGGACTGACCTCAATTACAAGGCATTTTAAATAAGAAAACAATTGGAAGTAATGCCATATGAAAGTAACACAGGAAACTACTGGATGGTGGTTGAGTTTTGTCAAAAAAAAAAAAAAAAAAAAAAAAAAAAGATTAATTATCTATACTGTAACATTTTCATGATATAAGATGGATAAAAATGGCATTGTGTACATGTACTTGAATGCAGAGATTTTCCCAGTACAGTCTGAAATTCCAGTGGGAACCTCAATAAAAATATTTTGGAAAAAAAAAACAAAAAAAAGTGGAATTTGTACTGCTTTGCTTTACCTCCTAAAATCTAAGACAATTACTTTGGAGCTATCAGAGAATAAGAAGCACCTCTGAGAGCAAATCATGTAACCTCACAAGAGCTGTTTAGATGTTCAGTACAGATTGGACTAACAGGTACATAGCTTAGACAACATGAACTCCATCCCAAAAGTGCACAGGAAATAGGAAGAAAATAACAAGAATTAAATTGTCAAATTTCATTTCAACTATGTTTAGCTGTCCTCCACTCCTACAATCTGGTATGGTTCAGAAAGTCATCTGTATGGTTGTAAAGTTCTGCTCTTAGCATTGCAAATCAGACTTCAGACACCTTTCCCAATAACTGCACTGAAATGACATGAGAAGTAAATAGATTTCTTTTCAGACCAAGGAAACCAAGTGCATGAAATCACGTCCAAGACCACTCTATTTAGACACGCTTTCCACATCTGAAGCAGTAGTAGGACACATAAAGCTAAACATTTACAAATAAACTGCAGAATACTCAGAGTACAGCATAAATATTTTGTAAGTGTTCAGAACCTGCTAAAAATGTGTTCATTTTCTTTCACTTTTAGTAATGCAGCCTATGTACTGATAGCACCCATAGCTGATGTAACCACTTTATGCAAAAGGATTAATCTTGCCAAATATGAGATGGTTGCTGAGATACAGCCTGGTCTGCCCACTGAAGAAAAATTTTGGCATTTCAATCTGCTTTTAGTGAGTTCAGGAGCATCTTCACCCTACAAGCTCTTTAAGAATATTCTCCTGCTTAACATGCACCAATTAGAAGTAGGAAAGGCAGATGGCCTAAATAAATTAGGGATAGCATTCCAGCCTTGTCTCAGTTCATCACCATTGGCAAACTTAAGTAGCAGTAGCAGTCAATAGTTAGAAAGAGAATTATATGTATTTTTTTATTCCGTTCCTTTCCTGAGCAAAATCAGAGAAGCACAGCAGCTGTTGGAGTACTCAGTTTGCAGAGATGTAGAAAGCAGAAACCTGGACAGGGTGCATGAAGTCTGAACATTTTCAGACAATGTTTTGATTTCTTGGTATTGCAAGCACTTCAAACTTCCACTGAAGAAAAGGACTTCCATTCCCTGCACTAAGTATGTGTGATATTGCAGCCTTAAGTAGAAACACATTTTCTTCATATACAATTCTGAATGGACCCAATCATCTCCATGACTTGGAAGGCCTAGAGTTAGTAGGTTTTTTAGATCTGATTAAGTTAAGTAGAACATCCTTTATAGATGTTGGTACAATGGCTTACAGGAAATCAGAAAAATCTGCATATCAAGAACATCTGCCACACAGCACATTATTGTCACAACAGGACCAATTCAGGTCCTGTTTTCCATCTCTCAAACCGCTGTGCAAAGGTGCTGGCAGGTAGACTGGTAACCGAGCTTTGAGATTTTAGATTGCTTTCTAAAACAACATCTGTTGTGCTAATGAAAATTAGCCTTAATGATAATCACGGGTCCATTTTATTTATCTATTTATTTGTTCATTTTAATAGTGATGGCTCCAGCTGCTCCATGGTGTTGTTATTAATGGACTGTAATTCTTGACTATAGCATAGCTTCATGGACTGCACACACTCAGTGACGTTAGGGCATAGGCACTGGGTAGATAGCTGAGCATGGCGAACCTTATTGTATAAAAAAAAAACCTCAGACATTAAAATCACATGCAATCTCAGTAAATATCTCACAGAATTGTCTTATCAACGAGAGGGAGTTTGTTTGGAAGAACCGTAACAAACAGATCATATTAGTAAGTGAAGTCATGCACAGTTCAAGACTGTTGAACAAAGGAGTAGAGTAGCATTTATACCTGGCCTCTGACTGAAACCAGACGAATGACTAATCTTTCAAAGTGCACATTTATACAGTTTTCTGACCTAAATAGACATGCCTATCTTCCCTGATTCAGTAACCCTATTATATTTAGATAAAATCTTTTCCCCTCATCTAAGAAAAGATGAGAGACTATATAGATTAAGTTGTAAGTAAGAAGAAATTTGAGGAATTTCATTCAGATGAAGAAAGCAACTTTCCTTCCTCTATATACAGGCTGGAAAGTGCAAAAACCTCATAGCTTCACAAAGTAGATATGCCTAACTTCAGCTTTAAAATGTGATGAAGAAAAGTATTCAGATGGAAACACGGAAAACAGAAAAATAGAGGAGAAAAAGGAGATTAAAAACAAGGGATAGATGAGTGGACAGTGAAGTAGGTTCAGAACTGGCTGACTGGCAGATCTCAGAGGACTGTGGTCAGCAGCACACAGTCTAGTTAGAGTTCTATAGCTAGTGATGTTCCCCAGGGGTTGGTGGTCAGTCCAGTCTTGTTCAACACCTTCATCATTGACCTGAATGAAGGGAGAGAGTGTATCCTCAGCAAGTTTGCTGATGATAAGAATCTGGGAGGCGTGGCTGACAAATCAGAAGGCTGTGCTGCCATTCAGTGAGACCCAGACAGGCTGAGAGTTGGATGGAGAGGAACTTGATGAGGTTCAACAAAGGAAAGAGCAGTGTTCTACATCTGGAGAAGAATAATCACACTCATCAGGTCTGACCTGCTGGAAAGCAGCTCTTCAGAGAAAGATCTGTGTGTCCCAGTGGAGGTCAGCAGTGTCCAAGGAGGCCAGTGGCCACTTTCAATGCCAGTGAGGTGCATTGAAAGACAGTGTCCATCAGGATGAAGGAGGTGATTTTGCCACTTTACTCAGACCTGGTAAGGCCACCTCTGGAGTACTGTGTCCAGTTCTGGGCTCCTGTGTTCAAGCAAGATAGGGAACTACTGAAGAAAGTCCATCAAAGGACCACAGAGATGACTGGGGGCCTGGAGCATCACTCTTATGAGGAAAGGCTGAATTACCTGGGTCTGTTCAGCCTGGAGAAGACTGAGAGGGGATCTTATCAATGCTTATAAATATTTGAAGGATAACTGTTCAGTGTAAGGAATCAGAAGATTTTCAGTGGTGCCCTATGACAGGACAAGGGACAGTGGACATAAGCTGGAACACAGGAAGTTCCAGCTGAACATGAGAAAATAATTCTTTACTTCGAGTGAGACAGAGCACATACTCTGTTGTGGTGCCTCTTTCTGTGGCTATGTTCAAAACCCACCTGTATGCTTTCCTGTGTAACCTACTGTAGGGAAACTGCTTTAACAGGGGATTTTGACCAGATGATCTCCAGAGGTCTCTTACAATCCCCATGATTCTGTGATACTGTGATTCTTTAATTTTCATTCTATATTTTAAGCTGAAGACAAATTATAGGCCACAAGTGTATGCAAATATTCCATCAACCGGTTTAACTTCTTCCTATGGACAGTATATATATATATTTAAGTGCAGTTGGATTTTTTCCACCTGATAACTAGAAAGCATACATAGCATATGCTGCATGTAAATTACATGTCTGTTTTTCAAATTTAGAAAGCTGGGCATTTTGCTGTTCAGAACTAAGTGTTTAATGTGTAGTGAGCATTATTAGATACCATTTGATTTCAATCTGAATAGCGTAACTAGGAAGCCCAGTCCCTGCATAGCTAGTTGCTATTGTGCTTTGACATGCCATGTTCAATGTTTTTTATTGATGAGAAATAATTGTTATTGGTGTTTCCACTGTTAATGAAGGGTTTCCTGTTTCTTTATATTGTACTTTTCTTGAAAGTCTAACAGCTTTATTCAACTTCTGTATATATATTATTTTTGTCCTTAAGTCCTTTCACTGGTGGTTCTACTTAAGTTGCGGCAGTCTTAAAGTATCTGGATTTTTAACTGGGATAAAGATATGTCAAAAAAATGTTTTTTTTCCAGAGCTTTTGGAAAGCCTTGCATCTGGGAACTTGTACCACATTTCTCAAAAGATGAGACTCAGGCATTTCATGCATTCCCAGATACTCACTTTGGTTACAAATATCTTTTTATAGCATTTGAGCTTTTTCAGGCTTACTCAAATCTAGGACTTACAGAACTGTGTAAATATCATATCACTGCATATAGCACTATTTGAATTAAAGTCCTGCTGTTTTAGGCACTGCACACAAATTACATCCAGATTGTCCTTTATCCCTAATTACTCTCTGTTTTTATTTATAGGTTTAAGAGACAATTGGCCGTACCAAGTGCTGGTCTTCCTTAATAATTACTTACAGATACATCCCACTGTGAACAAAACCAGCTGCCATCTTCTATTATCTATGACAATCATTCACAAAAGCATAAAAAAACCACCCTTCTAAAATAGTACCTTTGACCTTCAGATTAAGTGGAGATTAAGTACCAAAACCTTAGAGGAGAAATTAATGTAGCAGACTGAAATTCAAAAATGTATGAACGTGAGTTCTGAGTCATAACTAAACAAGAAAATCACAAGTTATGGCATGGCTTTCAATAGCCACCAAATAATTGCACTGAACTTTTAGATTTGCTTTATGAAACACGTATATCAATAACCTTGCACTGAATTTGCAGGACGTTAAAAAGGCACTGTCCTGAAGATGTCTTGTTTTTCCTTGTGAGTAAGAACCAAATGCACAGCAGGTGTGTAAGGAGGAAAGGAAATCTCTGCATTATAGTAGCTTTATAAAGGTCCTGTTTCCCAACATCATGTGAATATGTGAATATCTGCAGATGGCAGATACTCTGAAATGGCAGTTCTCTCCTATGTTCAGACATCTGAATTGTATTCTAAATGCCTGTTTTAGGTAGAGCTAAATAGTCACTCAAAACTGTATCCATATTGATTGGTAAGAATGGGCCTCCTTTTCTCCAGACTGAACAATCCCAGTTCCCTCAGCTGTTCCCCATAAGACTTGTGCTCCAGACCTTTTGCTGGCTGCCCTTTGTTGCTCTTTTCTAGACACTCTAGGGCCTCAGTGTCTTGCAGTGAGGGGCCCAAAACAGAGCACTGTAGTTGAGGTGTGGCCTCACCAGAGCTCGATACAGAGGGACGATCATTTCCCTCCTGCTCCATTACTGATCATTTCCCTGCTCCTGCTGGCTTCAGTATTTCTGCTACAAGTAAGGAAGCCATTGACCTTCTTGACCACCTGGGTACACTGCTGTTTCATGTTCAGTTGAGTGTCAACCAACACCCCCAGATCCTTTTCCTCTACCAAGTTTTCCAGCCATTCTGCCCCAAGCCTGTAGCACTGCAAGAAACTCCTGACTGCGTCAATTTGGCAGCTTGGTGAAAGGCTGAGCTTGGAGGAGCACACTGAGTTTTCTTTCTGTGCTGTCTGTGTCACATGTACTGCAAATTATTGTCAATTTATAAGATGTATTGGTCAGTTTATAAGATATACGAGAATGCCATAGTTCTTATCTGGAGCAGAGTTAACAATCTCTGATCTGCTGTTGCAATATATAACATTTTAAAATGCTCACAGCAAGTAATTAAAGAAATGGATTTATAAATCAGAAAAATAAACAGGAATGAGGAAGGCAAATTGTGTGGTCCCTCAATAAACTGAAAAGATTCCTTTTCTGAAAAAAGACAAGCTAATGTAACTTTGAGCAGCAGTGCCGATGTAGCTGATACTTGATGAATCAGATGTGCTTGCAGAAGATGTCAGTTCCCATTTTCCTTCCTGTAACCTTTAAATAAAAATAAGTGACATTCTGACTTGTACCAGAATCCCTAATGAAACTGAAAGGCTGTTGAAATAATTACCTGGCAAATCAACATGCGTATTTATATAGATCATTTTCCTGCACCTTCTCACTTAGGCACCTAATTTCTCCTATCCATTTTGTTATTAAATCCCATGTGTGGAGGAGTGGGGGAAAAAAAAAAAAAAAAGAGAAATGGAGCATGAGCAGAAAGTGATAGAGTTTAGAGCTTAAAAGCAGGTGGAATTAAATGGAAATCTGGTCTTGAATTCTCTTTTTCTACACAACTATCTATCATCATTCAAGTCTTTCTAGGGACCCACGTTACCTGCAATTTTCTTTCTCTTCAGATTTTTTACCTGACAAAAAAAAAAAAGATTAGAACTGCTTCTATTTCAAAATGTTTTTATGTTTACATCTATTTTTTTCTGTGTATTACGTCAAGTATGATATGAAAGTGCAGCCACTGTTTAGAAGCACTAACAACAGGCATTTGCACATACTATTTCGATATATCTCACAGAGGGATATTCACAAAGGCTAACTTAAGCCTTGGAAGACTAATTTCCCCAGGCTTCCATTACAGTTAGTTCAGATGAGGGATCCTTCAGAGAGTGATTCAGATTAGTAGAGTAACTTTTGTTAACCTTTCTGACTGTCCCCCAACGAGTATCATTTTATGACTAATTGGCATCCTCAGTCAATCCCCTTGCAAACAAACACCTACCTCAAATACACAGACCACATGAAATTGGTCTCTTGCTGGTATTCTCAGTAGTCTCTCACAGTAGCATTCATTCCTTTCAAGTTATTATAATTACAATGAAAAATACTGCTTTAACAGCAGGGTTGCTGTATGAAGTGGCACTGAATGCTTGAATCATCACTGCATTGTTTTTCAGCTTCACTACATGGAAATATCAAACCTTGTTTCACCTGATAGTCTAGATGGACCCCATTGAGATATCTCCATATCTGATCAAAGGCCAGGTTAGAGATGATTCTTGCACTAACACTGCATGGAAGCTGAGACAGCTCAAATCCTATTTAGCTAGTAATTTTAAGAATCATGTATTCATTTCTCAGATTCATTGGTGCTTTGAACAGAAAGTCTTGAGCTTTTTGCCAACAACTTGTGAATGCTGTGTAGATCTTACGGGAAGAGAGGGACTGACAAATTGCACATGATGATGTATCTGCTTATTGTAATACTTCAGTTATGTGTGACTAACTGGCACTGCTGGAGTCAGTTAACACCAATCCATCCATAAAATGTGTTTACTGAGCTAAGTCCAGAGTGTAGTAGTTAAAAAGTTGTTACTGTTGCTATAAAGAGAAGGAAAAAAGACTTCTTATGTGCTATATATTCACAAAATGAAAATTAAAGTCCTACATCTCTAAATTGCATTTTCTTTTGGTTTGCTTGCTTTATTTTTTTTTTCCTCCATTACATTTTTGAGCCTAAGGGCTAAGCCTAAGGGCTCTGTGTTATATGTTTGTTTCAAAATTAGTCTAAAAGTAGAAGTTTTAATTTGTAAGAAATGGGTACATAAAAGTAGTAAGGGTTTGAACATAGTAGTAAAATCATAGAATCATAGAATCATGAGAAGAATACATTTGAACACAGAAAATTTAACAGAAACATTGTGTGATTTTAGAAAATCTAGACAACTTGGTAGTCCTCTCTGAGCAGCTTTGTGTTTTTCAGCAATCCAAGTACAATAAAAACAAGCTTTATAAAAATGTGAGATTATATCCAACTCGGATTTCCTGAACAGTATGCAATGCAAATGTCTAAAGCAATAGTATTTGTATCCCCAAAATTCTTTTATTGTTGCTCTCAAATGCTTGAAATGGAAAAGATTTTATAATGACTAAAAGCCATGAAGGACTAGAGCTGTCTACAAGGCTCATGTCCAAAAGCTTTCAGCCTGAAGAAGGCTTATCACTGCTGTTAACAAGGAAGGACAGCAGAGACCCTTGAGAAAGATTCATCACACCTAACTTAGACATCCGCATCTCACCTTAGGCTCCCTTTCCACTCAACAAGAGTGAATAGCACTGTTACAATATGAGACATCTGTCTCTTTTAGACATCTTCTTTAAGATGACGTGTTTCTCACCCTGAACATCTCCAGTTTCTCTTCATTGATTATAACTAGAGTCTGGACAACTACCTCAGATAGTAGGTATTTAAAAGCACATGTGGAAATTCTACCTTTGCTAAGTTCAGGCCCTTCCAGCATGGTATGTTGTATATCTCAACGTGTCAACACAGAATACAGTCATCAGTATTGGCTGCCAAGCTACGCACAGAGTGATGTATCACTGAAACTTTCTCACAATGGTTAAGAAGAGCAAAGTGGCTGAGTTCAATGCAATTGAATGCTTAATAATAATATTTAGATAAATAAATGAAATTATTTTTTCTTGTTGCTTTTACTAGTGATTCAGATGAATACTTACTTAAGGGACTTGATCTACATGTTTTTGGAGGTTCACATAAAGAATCAGAAAAATACACAGTGCTAAGAAGAAGATGTAAGTCAAGTCTCCTAATGTTCCTTAATAACTAACTTCTGTATAACAGACAGTGAGGAAATTTTCCCTGTCCTTCTTTGCATGATCACGGTGGTTCAAACCTTTTGAATACTTGAATTTTGGAGGTACATCTCCTTGATACTCCTTATGCATATTTTTACTCTCTAACTGTATTGCTTACTATTACACTCATTTTTAAGGAAGGGTATTTTGCATTGAAACCTACGTAAGCTAAATAATATTGTATTTTCCATACACGCTCTGAATAAATAAGAAGAAAGTTTCTAGCAGAAACATTTGGAAAGACATATTTTGTAATTTACTAGATAGTAACTGAACAGAATTAAGAAAATCTCTCAGTTGAAGATGATTAGAGGTTAGGAAAGAACCGGGATGCATGTTCAGTTCATACTGTTGTGCAGTCTGCTTGCAGGCACAGCTGGAATAGGGGCACTGTGCTAGATGGGCCCAGGCTCTCCACTAGCTCAGTCTTTCTCCGTCTCTAATGCAAACTGAAAAGAAGACATATGTGTGAAATAATGACTAAATGACACAGAACATTTCTATCAGTACTGATCCAACTCACTTCTGTAACTGGAAAATATTACTGTTATTCATTCTTGAACATTGAATCAGATGTTCTTTACATGTATCTGATAGCAATCAAATCAAAACACATCTAGTTCTTTACATTTTTTATATATCCTAATTCAGATCTGACCTTTCATTAAAAGATTTGTAATCTGTGGAAGCAAATTAGCATTTGCTTGTTGAAAGGAGTCTCAGTCCTCCAACATTTTATAAAGCATCTTTAAAATTTGAGTTAGATGGATCAGTTTCGGTATCAACAAAACAGACCTAAAGATGATTGTTTCTGTATGCACTTGAGTATCTAAACTATCTATTCATTCTGAGTAAAATCATTAAACGAGGTGGGCAGATGGTCTGTGTATCTATTTTGCTAAACTACAAAAAATACTGTGGTGAGTTCTTAAACAGAATGAGTAGGACGGATGCTGATGGATATTCTTATATCAAGAAAGGCCTACCATCTCTTGTAATCTTTCATCCACACAGTGTAGAAAAAAAGGGAAACAAAAACAAAAACAAAAAACAACCACCAAGGAAAGTTTCTGGTTTCAAATTCCATTGATTCATTCTTTAGTTGGAGACTGATTCATCTAGTATTTCCAACATTAACTTCATGATTCTTTCCATTTTATTTTTTTATTTTTATTTTCTTCTAAATCAGATAGTTTAGGAGGAAAAGATACAGACTTACTATTCTATCCTGGCTGTATAATAAAAATCTGTCATTACTTCCTATATCAAGTGCAGAGTTTCTCATCACAAATTTTTTTTTTTTTTTCCTCACTTGGAAAAAGGGAAACCATGGCAGGGATTAGAAACTTTGATACAGCAAGTGTCCAGAGCTAAATTCAGCAATGAATCAACTGACAGTAGGAATGGGTACATGCCTATGTGTCCCCATGACATGCATCCCAGGATACTATAGGAATTGGCTGATGTGGTGACCTAGCCAGTGGGCTTCTATGTTGAAGTGACAACTCAAGTGAACAAAGGAAGAGCAATTGGTACTATCTAACTGCACTTTCAGAAGCCTTTGGTATGATTTAACACCACGTTCTTATCTGCAAATCAGAGAGATAATAGTTTGATGGGTGGACTATTCAGCAAATAAGGAAGAGGGTGGATGGAACTGTTGAGGTGGGTCCAGAGGAGGCCATAAAGATGATCAGAGGGCTGGACAAACTCTTATGAATGAAAGGTTGAGGGAGCTGGGCTTCTTTATGAAGAGAACGATCCAGAGAGACTCCATTGTAGCTTATCAATACCTAAAGGAGGCTTCTAGAAAAGATAGAGACTATTTATAAGGACAGATTGTGATAGGACAAGGGAGAATGTTTTTAAACTACAAAAGGAGAAATTTTGGTTGGATATTAGGATAAAACCTTTTGCTCAGTGGATGGTAATGCACAGGCTGCCCAGAGAAGCAGTGGATGCCCCATACCTGAAAGTGTTCAAAACCAGGTTGGATGGGGATCTGGGCAGTCTGATCAGGTGGGTGGCAATCAGCTTGTGGAAGGGGTTTGAAACCGAGTGATCTTTAAGGTCAATATAAGCTATTCTATGATTATAATCTTTCTTCCATTTATTCTCGTATATTGTCTTACTATCTGGACTGTCATTACAAGAGCAAATGTAATTTTTGAGTTTTAGCTAAAGGTCTTGAAATCTGTGTTAGAAATAGAGCTCAGGCGTGTAGAAATTTGTAGCTCTTTTGTCTAGTACACTTGTCATATGCTATCAATCTTCCATGAAACTGTAACTGCAGTCTCAATACGAGCAAAAATCTGAAGAGTTTCTGTGTAATGTCAAGGCATGTATTCAGTATTTGCCTGAACTTAATGTATTTAATGCAAGAACAGACCATTACAATACCTTTCTGATAACCGAGCAAGCACATGGCAAAGAACTTCATTAATTCCTGCATCAAACCTATAGCTCTTTTTATTTGAAGGATCCAGTCTTGACTTTCAAACTTCAGATGGTGAGGAAAACACTGTGAGGAAACACTTACAAAAGTTTTCCAGTGCATAGAATCATAGAATGGCTTCAGTTGGAAAGTACCTCAAGGATCATGAAGCTCTGACTGCCCTGCCACATGCAGGGCCACTAACCTCCACATTTAATACTAGATCAGACTGCCAAGAGCCCCATCGATCTGGCCTTGAACACCTTCAGGGACAGCGGGGCATCCACAACCTTTCTGGGCAATGAATCGAGCTCGATGAGCTTCACATAGTGAAGTGAGGAAGAATTATTTTCACTCAGTACTTTGTTTCTAGTCTGGGTTTATCTAACACCAGCTTCTACACACTGAATCTCATTATCACTTTCTAGAAAATCGGAAAGGGATCACCATCAGAAATTCTCACGTAAGTCCTCACTTACGTGCATTAACTTCTTGTTGAAATTATTAAGTAGCAAACAGACCAGTATGTTCTCTAATGGCTTTCATAAGCCCTCCAGTGTATCATAAGCCCAGTGTTCATGAAGTGCTATTTCTTTCTTGAAACATGGGATAACACAGAGTGTGCACTGAAGTACTTTCTCACACACTCTGTCAGTGTACCCAGAATCTTTCTCCATTCATTTCAGGAAAGAGAGGCATGACTTCACATTCCTTGGCAGTAAATTTATACTTCTCTTTCTTCCTCCTGTGCTTAAGGGGATGTTTTCAAAAAAAAGAAAGCTCCCAAATGCACCTGTTACTGTCTCTTGGGAATGGAAGCAGTTTTGCTAAGTCAAAGCAGTCTTGGAAATCCTCCTCATAAAATCCATTCAGTGTCTCCTTTCCAGTTAGTGGTATTCAAATATCTGTTATTAAGAGGATTTTCCCTTCTGGTTTTATAGATAGGAAACATCTCCTTTAAATGCTATTGATCTGATGCAGCCATATATGAAAAGAACCCTGATCCCTAACACTGCAAATCATTATCCCGTCTTGTTATATGAATCAAGTCAGATATACAAACCTTTACTGTTCTTTTCTGTTATAAACTTAGACAGAACCTCAGCATTACGCAAGTAGCTATTAGCTACAGTTAACTTCAATAAGCCCGTTAGACACTCTGTGCTCTCAATCCATAAATTGTTGTAAAAGTTGCTACTCTGGAATGTATCCTCCAGCAAAAACAAGCTTCAAAATTGAAAAGTAGGTGCCACTATTTTTGAGATCAATTCATGGCAGCAACAGCATTCTCCAGTTTTAACCAGAGTTCAGCTACAGCTACATCATTCTTCCACTGTCTGCCACTAAAAGTGTTTTTTATACACCTAATTTGGATCGACTTGGCTTGGATCATAAAATTCTCCTATATACATCTGTAATGGTATTTTGTACCAGTTTCAATAAGAAGGAAGGAAATCAATGTGCTTCTCTCTTTTGTGACAGCATAACACACTGAGAGAAGAGCTAACTGAGAACAGTCATGGTTTGACTGCTATTAACTGTTGCTGAAGATTGTAAGCCTCTTCACAGAATCACAGAATCACACATAATGGCCAGGGTTGGAAGGGACCTCAAGAATCATCAAGCTCCAACCCCTCTGACACATGCAGGGCCACCAACCTCCTCATTTAATACTAGACCAGGCTGTCCAGGGCCCCATCCAATCTGGCCTTGAATACCTCCAGGGATGGGGCATCCACAACCTCTCTGGGCAGCTGTTCCAGCACCTCACCACTCTCTCTGTAAAGAACTTCCCCCTGACATCCAACCTAAATCTTCCCTCCCTCAACTAAAAACCATTTCTCTTCTCATATGATTAATGCCCTGTATCGGTGCAAGAAATTTAATTCTAGGCAGTGCTGGCTACGTTCTATATTTGGACTTAAGAGTGTTAACTCTGAAAAAAAAACAAAATGAAAATTTCCATTATCTGGAAGGTATTTTCATTTTAGCACTTTAAATCCTTTAATATGTCTAAGGGTGGCTCTGAAATATGAACTGGTACTACACCAGTCCCTGCCCTATTTGCAGACCTGAGGTAGCATGGCACATGTTTCAGATTGGTGTGTTCACACCTGCTTTTAGGTCCACAGATAAAAAATAAATTTTCTCTCAATGCATCATGCTTCCTTGGCATTCTGGTATAAATATATATATATCTTAGAGCAGAGGTTTGGATAGGTAACAGCACCAATTTTGACTTTCAACTTTAAAGTTTTAGAGTTGCATTATGATGTCAAATGTTGAAAGCATTTTGCAGTCTAGGTGAGGTGAAGTGTATTTCTACAGGGGTATCTAAATATTCAGTGCAATGACCTTGTCCATCACACATTATTTTAGTTTTGTTAGGCCATTACCTGAATAATAATCTGCTCACACAGACGTGAGAATGGCAGCACAAATGGTTACTTGTGCTTATTTGACTTGACAATTTCTCTTGCTTTCTTTTTGCTGGCATTTTTTTTTTTTTCCAAATTTTAATTTTTTTAACTATTTTTCTTGACACAAATCCAGCTAATTCTCTCAGTTTCTAAGTTGCAAAGCTGCCATCTGGCCTGCATCTTGAAAAAGCTGTTCCCATTGTAGAGACTTCCTAGTTTGACACTCCATCTAAGACTGCTTACTCCCTATCCTCACACTGTCCTAGGCATGCTAATAAAACAACAACTACAACAAATATTTTCAAATGGAACCAAAGTGAAACTTTTATGGCAGGAAAATAATTCGTGCCAAAAATGCTAAGCAAGTTTTAACTCACTTCAAAAAATAAAAATCTGCTTACTTGGAAAAAAAATATCAAACTCTCACATAACTGTACAGCAGATACTATGGGGAGAAGTACCCATTAACTCACAACACAAGAATATTTGAGCAAGCATCCTGCTTTCTGCTGTTAAACTACTAGAAAAAATGACAAAATGTCCATGTCAAGCCACTCTTACAGTTTCTTATATAATACAGTGTAGTTGATGATTTTTTTCTTAAGAACGTTCATTTATTGTAGCATATCTATATATCACCTTGGATTCATTTATTTATTTATTAGTAATCAAAGAACAGTGAATTAACCATAACTTGGAGGGAAATAATGTAATATACTATATTGTGTACCAATTTCTATCAAATCAATACTTTCCAAATCTGGTTTGCAATGCTTGCACCCTGACCTTTGATTTCTTAAGAGCTAGCTGCACTGCAATGCAATACCAGGCAGAAGCAGAGCAGCTAATTACACTAATTCATTTGTAACAGAGACTGGCTGTGATATGCTCACAAGAAAAAAATAAAGATGCATAAGACAATATCTCATGTTGAAAGCAAGTTTCACAGAACTGTGCAAGAAGAAACAACATCTGAGCACTCTTTGTAGTCAGAAAACAAATGAGACCTGGATGCTTTTTACCCCTTAAACATCTAAACACTGTTGATAAAAATCAGAGTTAATTTATACATACCATTTATTTCCTGAACTTTTTTTTTTTTTTGAATAATAATATGAACATTCATAAACAAGGATAATTATTTTTAAAATAGTTCTGCTTGTGATATATGGATTAGAAAATACATGCTTCCAAAGATCAAAGTCTATGGTATAGCCCATTAAATTGTGTGACACAAAGGCAAGAATTTTTTAGAAGATCTTAGTGAATCACTGGCCAGCGTTCTTTTATCCAGAGACTTTTGTAGAACTGACCAATGTCAAATGCCTCAGTAGAATAAATAAACCTCATAATCATGGGTCAAAGAGTTGTGATCACCACCATCAAACTTCTGATTGTTAAGGGCCAATACTGAAGCCATTATGGCTAGAAGCATTACTAACTTGGGCTGTTGGAAAGAGTGCACATCATCAAGGTTATGGATGGAACAAAATTCTACTGTAGCACTCAACTGAAGGTCAAGGCAGCCCCTTCAGAGGAAGCTCAAAGGGCTGGAGATTCAAATTTAAACGAACCTTATGATATTCAGAGAAAAATAACTCCAAAGTCCTGCATCTGAACTGAAACATCCCCCTGCAACCACACAAGTTAGGGTCTGGTTGTGTATGGAGCAACTGGATAAGACTTGAAGAAGCCTGACTTAAACTGGTCACACTTTGAGGTGGAGACTGAACCTAAGAGTCTCCAGAGATCACTCCCAATGGAAGTTAGTGTACTTCTGAATTAAGATTTAAAATATAAAAATGTTCTGTCATTTTATTTTCCTGTAAATTCTCTATCTGCAGTACCTATCATATTTTCTCAGTATCTTTGTTGGGAAAACACAACAATTCATTTCTCTTGCCTCCCATCAGTCTTTAAATTTTGCTGGTTTAATTTGATACTCCATTTCATATTTAGATGGCTATTTAAAATCTACTTGATTTTACTGATCAGTGGTATTTTTTTCATGATAGATGAAATTCTGCATTTTTCAGTCTTTCCATGCCACTCATCTCAGCCAAATTTCTATAATTCTACATAATTTCTATAAATTTCTATAAATTTCTATCTATCTATCTATCTATCTATCTATCTATATCTATCTATCTATCTATCTATCTATCTATCTATCTATCTATCTATATAAATCTACATCTAGTATAAGAGTAACCATCTACTCTACATTTAAGAAGAAACAACACAGGCATAGTCTTTGTTATGCTGTTGCTTACTTGGAAAAAAAAATCAAATTCTCACAATTCTACAGCAGATACTATGGGGAGAAGTACTCATTAAATCCCTTTCTTTATTAAAATATCATTTACTTTCTAACAGCAGCTATGCCTTAAGCAGGAGAAAAGTTTTGCATACATAAAGTGTATTAAGGCTGTGTTTTTAAAAGAAGTTACTTATATTAAGAATAACAGGAAATAAGAAAAAAAATATCTAAGGGGCCTTCCATTACAGGATATTTCCCAGAATTCCAAATTGAAAAACAATGTGCAAAACTATGGCACAGTATTTTCTAGATGAAGGTTTACTCTACTTATGAAGAATAAATATAAACACAATCTAACTTTCACTGCTTAGGGTTTAGCAGTGATCTTGTTTTCAAGCTAAACGGAAAATGTTATTCTATGACTATTCTGTCCCTGTCTCTAGCATGTTATTTTCTCCTAGACTATTATGATCCTTATCTTTCCATTAATGCTATCAGGAATGTGTTGCATGAGGAGAGAATGACAGGACATAATTCTTAATATCTTTTACACTTGTTTGAATTTCCAAGGCCTTTGAGTCCTGATCAGCACCAACAAGTAAAATAGTCACATTCTCTTAGCCACAGGTTTGGTCATTAACACTAATTTTATTTCCTTAAAACCTAGAACTTCTAATTTCCACCTCTGTGAACTCTACAATATATGAGATTCAGCAAAGTAATGGAATGCAGATACCCTGAACATAGAACCACTTAAGATGCTGTGGCCATGTTAAATGATGCAATTTGTAGAGTCTAATCTGAGATCTGAAAGTGGGATTGCCATATTCAGATGACTGCTACATTAGGGAAAAAATATCCATTCAGGAGAGAATGAATATTAAGCCCTACTATCTTGTTCCTTTCTGAGATTTCTCATGGGTTCAAAAATGAAAACAGTAATTCTAAATGGATCTATTATGAAGACTTAATGGAGGCTGCTACTTTGAATTTTGAATGTTTTTGTGTGTTTTTGTGTCTACGTACATACATATGTAAAATATGAATTCCTACGTCAAAATCATTTTTTTTCTACAGATTAAACACAGTTATACCCAATTGTTTTGCAGGAGAGCACAGTATTTCACAAGCTACAATTTAACAGAAAGAGACTCACTATGAAGTTATACTTCTTTGACAAACGTACTTTTGCAGCATATTAAAGTGAGGTCAACTCAAACCTCCCTTTGCTTTTTCTGGAAAATGCCAAGAGGCAAGAAATTGTAGCATAACATCTCCTTTGATTTGGTATCAAGGCTTACATAGAAGAGAAGGGAATTAAGTAATCAGTGCAAAAATTTATCATTGGTATGTATATAAAGTTTCTATTCACTGAGAATGATCTCAGGAAGCCTTGATTCCCAAGGTGGAAATTTCCATTTACTTTTATAATTAGGTGATCAAGTGAAAAATTAACACGCAGTATTTGGATATCTACATACTTGAAATTATATAAGGAAGAAATTACTGCCTTGTTTCTCTGATGTTCTTATCAATTAAAATAATCCAAATCTAAAAAAGAAAAGAAAAAAAATAAAAGAAAAAAAGAGCTCTTCTTTACTCCTCTCTTATTCTGTAATCCTCATGCATGGAAATGATTGACATCAAGAAGTTTATTCCCTCTGACTGGGACGCTGTGGATGACAATGTGCGGCCTTATTGGTAATGAGAAATACACAGTGATATTTTAAATTATCTTCAGCAGTCAAGAAATGGAGTATCAAGGCAGCTTTCAAGGACATACAGAGAACTCTACTGTAGTCGTGTTGATCTTGAGGTGTCCACTGTGGGCCCAACCACAGGAAAACTTGGATAGCTGGGGTGGAATTTTAGTTGGACAAACAAGAAGAATGAGCCTGTCATTTCTCAGCACTATAGGTAGCATTTTTATATGATAATTGTTCTCAGAAGTAAATATGTGAGAAAGAATCCATGGAAAATACAGCTTTGCAGAAAACTAGAGGGAAAAAAAAAAGAAAATTGAGGGAGAAAGAAAGATCAGCAATGTAGTGAAAACATTAGTTAAAGACAAATCAAATTAGTAAGTATTGGGTAAAGGCAGGAGGGATTAAAACTGAACATCAAAAGAAAGAGAAGAAAAAATTAGTAAGTGATGTCAAGTCACAGTAAGGAAGCCGAATACTTTGCAATTAAACATGAGTAGGAAAAGTGGGATGCAGAAGAGAAAGATTTGCCTCTATAGTAACTCACATGTGCATTCACAGAGGAAACAGTTTTTAATGAGAAATTTCTTCATCTTCTCTCATTAGGAAATGACAAGTTTCATTAGAGAAATTTTTGGTGATTTAAGTTCTTCTTTCCCTCCTACTGGCAATTCAGCCCCACTCATGTCACATTCCATTTTTGTCTTTGGTGAATTTTCCCATTTATGAAGAAAGGAACAATAAATGAGGTGCTACCAACAGAAGAAAGTTGGTAAGTTGGAATTGAAGAAAGAGAAGTTTAGTAATGTAGAGGGAAAGAACAAGAAAAAAGGAAAATTTACTTTAAAAAGTAGAGAGCACAAAATGGGAAAAGAAGTCAAGACTGGAAACCTAGCATGTTCAAGGGCTCTTAAGCAATAATTTTACTTAGTTCTCAGTTCATTTTGTGACAGCTTTTTTTGTTTGTTTGCTTGTTTATGTTTTGATTTATGCCGAAGTTCTGTATTTGCTGAGGACAAGAGCATATATGCTGAAGTGTTTATAAAACTCATTGTTTGATATTTTTACAGACAAAATGTAAAAGAAGTGAAAGTATAATTTTTGAGCTAGAAAGGGCCACTGATGTTAGTAATCCGAGAGTGAACATGAACTAATATACCAAATAAACCTGGAATCAGAGTTTGACTTACTTCTTTATTAAAGACTACAATATGTGGCAAATAGAATTTACATTGAAATAGTTTAATTTTACAGTACAGGTTGTTGCACATGATGAACTTCTAGTTTGTTTTATTTCTCTCCATAGATTTTCTCTCACTCCTTTCCAAGTATAAGGGAGAAATACAGAGGACCACAAAAGAAAGCCAGCTGGTGCTAGTACAGTGACTCTGCTCACACCAAAGGTTCCAACTCTGAAACTAACGAAATTATGGAATTAATGAAATTATGGAATTAATGAAATTAGGAGATTATGATGAATAAACTGGTAGCACTATTAAAGAGTGCCTAGGGTAGTATTTGCAAAATAGATAAATGAACTTGTTCATGGCATTCTAAATTAATCTTTATAAATAGAGTACAGAATGATGAATCCATAATTATTACAAGAAAGATCACTAAGAATGATTTTCTGCTATGACTATTTATGTTTTTTTGTTGAAGTATTATTTCTACTATAATATGCCCATTGAACACATTTTTTTCCTGTGGAACCTGCTGAATGGCACAAGACAAAAAAAGTGCCCCTTCTTACTAGCCAGGTGCACTTGGAATAATTTATCTTCTCTTGGACTAATCCAGTTCAACAGAGGCTAATTCCTACAGCACATACACAAGCAAGAACTATGTCTTGAGCAAAAAAACTGGTCCAAGAAACATTTCAGCAGATATTTTTACATTATTTAGTCCTCTATAAATTTTATGTCATATATTTTACAACAGTTTTTTGTTTTTTTTTTTAATAAATTCTCAATACTTAAGTGAATATCCTAGAATATTTAAAAAAAAAATAATTCTAAGAGCAATCTTTCAAACTCCAAATTCCCAAGTCTTCATATATCTACTGGAATTCAGTAGCCATAACCATCTAAGCAGCATAGCATTCATGAAAACTGCATTCAAACAGGATTTCAACAGAAGTTACTTAGATTTTGGGGGGAAACAAGTGAATTATGCATCTTAAATATCAACAAATATTTATTCAACTAAGAATCCGCAGCTTGAGTGGATTTTTTTTAAAGAAAGGGCACATTGTAATACTGCATGATAAGCTCAATATTAATTAGAAGTTCTACCAGTCTGTTAACTAATGCAGACAAATTGAAGAATATTTTTAGCTAAGCTTATTATGTTCTAACAAAATTTAGAGAAACATAGCTGAAGTAGCAGCATCTGGTCTATAACTACTGACCTCAGTCTCATTTCTGTTCTGGGGAAGATCATGGAGCAGAAGCTATGCACATGGAAGACTGGGAGGTGATACAGGAGAAACAGCATGGCTTCACCAAGGGCAAATCCTTCTTGATCAAACTAGTGGACTATTATGATGGTATAAGTGCCAGAGTGGACAAGGGAAGAGCCACTGTTGTCATCTATTTGGACTTCAGTAAGGCGTTTGACACAGTACTCCACAACATGCTTCTCTACAATTTGGAAAGGTATGGATTTGATGGATGGAGTGTTTGATGGACAAAGAACTGTCTGCAGGATCAAGTTCAGAGAGTGCTGGTCAATGGTTCAATGTCTGGATGGAGATCAGTGATGAGTGGTGCCCCCGGGGTCAGTGCTGGAACTGAATCTCTTAAATATCTTAATCAGTGACATTGACAGTGGGGTCAAGTGCACACTCATCAAGTTTGCAGATGGCACCAAGCTGTGGGGTGTGGTTGACACACATAAGTTCAATAAATCTGAGCGCAAGGTCTTGCACCTGGGTTGAGGCAACCTCCACTACTGGTATAAGCTGGGGATGAAGGGACTGAGTGAAACCCTGTCAAAAATGATTTACCGATAAATGGGGAGCTGCATGTGAGACAGCAATATGCCCTTGCAGCCCAGAAAGCCAACCGTATGCTGGGCTGCATCAAAAGGAGCATGGCCAGCAGGATGAGGGAGGTGATCCTGCCCCTCTACTCTGCGATAGTGAGACCTCATCTGGACTATTGCACCCAGATGTGGTGTCCTCAGTGCAGAAGAGGTGTGGATCTGTTAGAGCACTGTCAGAGAAGGGCCACAGAAGTGATCCAAGGGATGTGGCTGTTTAGCCTACAGAAGGCTGAGAGGCAACCTGACTGTGGCCTTTCAGTATCTAAAGGGGAGCTACTATAAAGAAGAGGACAGACTCTTTAGCAGAGTCTGTGATCATAGGACAAGGGAAATGGTTTCATGCTTAAAGAAGATAGATTTATGTTGGATGTAAGGAAAAAATATTTTACACTGCAGATGATGAGGCACTAGAACAATTTGCCCAGTAATGTGATTGATGACCCATCCTTGGAGACTTTCAAGGCAAGGCTCTGAGCATCCTGGTCTAGCTGTGGATGTGCCTGTTCATTGCAGAGAAGTTGGACTAAATGACTTTTAATTGTCTTTTCTAACTCTAAAGATTCTATGATTCTATGATTTCTATTACCAGCTCTACATTGAGCTTTAGATTCTGCCAGTGTGTAAACCTTTGAAATGCTGAAATGAAGCTCTAGGTTGATTGGCTATTATTGTTTTAAAAGTATTAGCTGCATATGCCTCTGCTTCTAAATTCTGTGATACAGTTCTTTTCTGGAGTGATGCAGTACCGAAAGAAGCAGCCTAAATCATGAAACCAGCTCCAGTAATAATGTGACGGTAATGGTAGCCCCTGAGGAGAAGTTTCCATCATGAATATTCCTGAATGTAGCTGTGTCTTTCTCTTTAATTTCCAGGCTCAGTAAAAGCAAAATTATGTGGTGTTATTATTATGAAGTGCTTCATAGGCATTTGGCCTATTTTTGTGAGAATAAAAAAAACAGATCCCAAAATTACAGTAGAAATCTTCCACCAAAATCTGCGTGGCAATTTGTGATATAAGCAGATAGAATGCATCGACCAGGCAAAAGAAACAGAGCGGAGGATCATGTAAAGGAAGGATGAATGAATCACTGTGCCGAACAAATTTCAACCAGGATTTAAATGAGACATCTCCAAAACAAATTTTAGATTCCTGTTAGTTATGAGAATGACTGTCCATTCCAAGCTGTCAGCGCAGGGTCAGGATGAAACTTGGTAAACCCTCTTTCATAGACTTTTCTGAAAGCCTGACCAAGCAGAGCATCCTAATCCAGCATTAATACAAATAAATAACAGTCTAGCAGGAATGTTTTCCATTCTGTAATGCACGTGATAGGTATCTAGGTTATTGAGGACTCTCTGCTCTCCAGAGTAGTCATCTTCAACATCTTTCATTTCTTAGCACCTTGCTAATTTTTCTATTAGGGGTCTAGGTCCCCATGTAGCAAAGTTAAGTCTAGTTCTAATAGGATTGTTTTTTAACTTCTTTTCATGTAGGCTTTAATAGGAATGCAGTGGCACCAGGAGATCACAAGAAAGCAGAATAAAGAGTGTTGAGCTTGTGTTTTCTGCCCAAAGATGACTCTAAGAGAGGAAATATCCTATATAGAAATTCAAGAAGGTTAACACCACATTTATATATTTTTAATATCATTATACTGCTACTCTATATGACAAGGTAATTCCACAACTTAGCTTTTAAGTGAGAGTAACTCACCCAACTCACCTTTCCTTCACTTTTATTCCTCCCAAGTCAATTTTCTCCCGAAGGCCACCACTACCAACTTTCACTATTGCATCCTATCTCATCAGGCACAGCTATAACCTGCATTAAACAAGAAACAAATACTTTTTTTTTTAATGTTTATATACTAATGCAGAAAAATAATTATAATAATTTTTAATTGTCCTTCTGCATTTTAGGGGAAGTCTTGAACCCCTTAATTTTGATGGGTTACGCAAAGTGGCTAGTAAAAATAGGTGTACTAAATTATTTTGCATTTGTCAAAAAATGTTTTTTTTTGGAGATACAGTTTACTTTATGAGCAAGCTTACCACTTACAGTGACTTATACTTCTATCTATTCTAGGTATATACACAATTATGTGTTTCTTTTGCTTTTTCAAAGAGAATTTTACCCAGAGACATAACATCAGAGACTGAAGTACATCATTTTCCCATGAATGCTAATTAGATTGATAACTGATTATTTAAAGCTTATTAAGGTAAATTAACACGCGGCATCATAATACATCTTTCAGATTTCCCAAAAATTGATTACTTGGAAGGTTGTTGTATGTTGGAATGATGGTCCTGTGGGATTTGCAGATTACTGAAGGAATAAATTGTATCTCTGGCTCACTGAATTGTGTTAGAAGAAGGGTGTTAGTTGTGCCATAGCACCTTCCACATGCCCCACAACAGCCACTTCTGCCTCAGCTTGGCTTCTCAAAATGTTCTTAGGCTGTATTTTTCCACAGTTGACTTGCACCACACAACTAGTACTTCTGTTATGAACCAGGAAAATTGGAGCCACAGGTAAAGCAGCCACGAGGCTGGCTTCTGCATCAGCCAAGTAACCATTTTGAAAAGAAGATTCACACAAATCACCAATCAGTAATAAAAAGGCATTTTCATCAGTAATAATGTGAAATTTTTTGCATTCATACAAAAGCCACCTCAATTGGAAATTCATTTGGCTCTGTTCTTCCTTGTTAAAATATTTTTAGAATGATAAAGCTGGACTCAAATTTGTGCTTCCCCAGATTTATGTTTGAGAGAAAAAGGCAAAGGAATATAAGCATCTCTCAAAAAATGTAAGTCTTTATGAGAAGTTACTCTTGAAATGAACTCTGAAATACACTGTGTTTTGCATTATACTCTTTAGCACCCCATCACAGTTTCAACCACAGCCTAGTCTTCCCATAATTAGGTATATTGAATCAAGGTTGTATTTCAGAAGAGCTTAACCTCACATCTTGTTTTTTAAGGAGAGCACTCTAATAGGTGCAATATGGATGAAAATACTATTGGTTTTGGTAAAGAACTCTCTATAAATTTGAAAGATCGTTTTTCAGTTCCTTATTACACGGTAATTAACACAAAATTGGAACAGTTCCTGTGTAATACACCTTCTGACTTTCTAGTTGGTTAGATGATACTGAGTTAAAATGAGGACACCGCAAAGGGGCTTATAAATCATTTTGCAGAGGAAAAATATATGTATTACTAAAGGAATGCTGAGTAAGAGCTAAATTCTCAGTCACTAGGATAAGGCAGAGATTAATAAACCAAGCAGATCCAAGGTGAAGCAGGCAGTACAATTCTTTTAGTTACCTATAAATTCAGCAGTTCAGTGTTATTTTTTTTCATAATTTATATGAAAAGCACATAGACAGTTTGAATTGTATGGAATCATGGAATCATTTAGGTTGGAAAAGACCTCTAAATTCATCTTGTCCAACCTATCATCAATATTGAGCACTAAACCATGTTTCTCACTGTCATATTCACATGTTTCTTGAACACCTCCAGGAGTTGTGACTCCACCACCTCTTTGGGCAGCCTGTGCCAGTGCCTGACCACATACTCTGAGATGTCCAACCTGAACATCTCCTGGCATGTTATACTTGGTATAATCTGGTATATGTTACTCAAAAGAATGTGTCCAAAATATTATTTTTAAATCTTTGTCTATTCATCCAGTAAAGAAGGCAACGTGGCTATCCTTCAGCCCTGAATATATACCCATGAACCTACAGTGAAATAAAATGGAACAGCAAAGACCTGTTCTACTACAAACTGTGGACCATCTAAGCTTGGAGAGTGGTTCCTTCTACATGCCTCTGAAGCTGTGACAGGAGTAGCAATGACTCACATTTCAATTTTATTTTTTTTTTAAAGCGACTGTTACTGCATTTCTTTTTTATATATTTCACTATCACACTTTTGTCCCTTAGCTGGTATTACCCATCAGTTATCACCCACCAGAGAGCACTCTGTCAAATCTCCCAGCACACAAACACAATAGCTTTTCTGCATGGCTTCTCCCATGCCAGAACTAAAAGCAATTAATCTGCTAAAAAGTACAGTCAATTGAAAAGGAGGTTGGTTATTTTGAGTTCAGGATTTTTTTTTTTTTTTTTGCCCCTTTGGTAATGCTATGCAAATAAGAGCAGTAGTCATGGTTTAATTCTTTTGGTTTGCAGTTCAATCAGGACTTCTTTAAATTGCTGCCGTGTGGAACAATAATCCATAAACAAAGAAAAAAGAGGAGTCAAGCCTACATTTCAAGGACACCCACCTCCACTACTTTGATAACCAAGCTAAATATATATGTATATGTATATTTACACGTGTATCCTCAGGAAAGCTTGTAACACATATTAGCAAAGCACAACTTACCAAAAGTTGGTTCAAACAGTATTATTAATATTGGACAGGATCAAAGAAAACATTTTTCGTTTAGGTATAGTTTCTTTTTTTTTTTTTCACTCTGTAAGGGCTTGCAATCTGTGATGCAATAAGGAAGTTATAAAAATTCTATCTGAATGATATTATGAATGCTGCACTAATAGAGAGTCCTCTTTATATGTTTGCACAGAACTAAACCAGCTGCCTTCACTAGAAACGGTTGGAACTTATTGTTATTCTATCTTGATTCAGAAACTACTGACATTTCCCTTATGGTAGAATTTTAAATATATATATGAAAAAAAAAAAAAAAAAGATAAACTCTTCATTTCTCAGAAACACTTAGAGAAAGTAGATTTTCTTTTGCTTTTTTTCCAAAACCTGTTCTTCACAGACATATATATAACTGATTATTCAGTGCAGCTCTGCACACCTGATGATATTGAATATAACAGAAAACATTTGTGTTCTGCTCAAAAAGAGAAATAGCCTCCATGTGGGTTTGAAGACAAATACCAATCAACATGACAGGCAGAAACAAGCACAAACTATGCTGTATGCTAATGTGTCCTAATTTACTCTTCTTATAAAATGATGGATATTCAAAAAGTCAAAGGAAACTGTACTGTTTTTCAATTATAAAGGTAACTTTACAAAGGCACTCCAGTGATTGGGGCATCCAGTAAAAGAATAGAAATTTAAAAGATGAATATAAATTTCCTCGGAATTTATGTACCTTGAGGACACACCTTGAGTACTGTGTTCAGTTTTGGGTCCCTCACTACCAGAAAGACACTGACATCCTGGAATGTGTCCAGAGAAGGGAGACAAAGCTTTAAATGTCTGGAGGTATGGGGAACAGCTGAGGGAACTGAGGTGGTTCAGTCTGGAGAAAAGGAGGATCAGAGGAGACCTTATCACACTCTACAGCTGTCTGAAAGGAGATTGTGGAGGGGTGAAGTTTGGCATCTTTTCCCAGGTAACAGTGATAGGATTAGAGGGGACAGCTTCAAGTTGCACCAGGAGAGGCTCAGGTTGGATATTAGGGAAAATTTATTCTCTGAAAGAGTGGTGAGGCATTGGCACAAGCTGTCCAGGTAGATGGTGGAGGCATTGTCCCTCAGGGTGTTCAAGAACTTTGGAGATGTGGCACTGAGAAAGATGAGCATGGTGGGGATGGGTTGATGGTTGGACTAGCTGACCTTACTGGTCTTTTCCAACCTTAATGATTCTATAATTCCATGATTAACTCTGTTCAATTTAAAGTAATTATGGAAATTTACAGAATGTAAGAAGCAATAAATAATGCACCTATTTTTCCATTCAACAGAATATTAACTCTATCTCTAGGACTATCTCTAAGTATCGCTGCACAAAATTAGCACAGAAATAAAAAGTTAATTCATTTACAAATGATCCACACCCTGGAAAAATTCATAGAGGCTGATAGTATGAGGTATTTATGTACTCAATATCATGGAGATTAACTGCATTTCTATTCTTACTAAACACTAAAGGAGTACTGTCAATGACTTCTGTAAGAATAGGACTTTGAATGGAAAATGATCCTATTGAATGGTCACCAAACATAATGTACATAAAAATGCCACATAAATCAATTTATTAAAATCCTTATAGTGTCTTATTATTATACTGGAATGTATCTTCTAATCAAATTTTAGCATAACATTGTTAGAATAGTAAACTCAATTTCATGTTATATAACATTTTCTGTTGTTGTTTGTTTATTATTCTGTGTGTGTTTCTATTTTATATTTGTGTACTTTCAACTTCCAGGCACTGAATCCACTCTCAATACTCTTTTGCCTTCCACAATCTTACATCCCTATTACTGTCTTTTAATCTTCTCTAATATATATTAACTGAAGGGAAATGGCTTAGCTGCCTGCATAGATGTAAATCAGCTCATCTCCTATCTCTAATGGTGACTGTTAATTTCTTTATATTTCCCTTTCAGCAGTGGCCAAAGAAGAATTTTTATGGAGAATAAGCATCTTTTTGATCTTCACCTCCAAGAATATGCTCATTATCTATGTAGATTATCTAGTCAAAATTAAGAAGAAATATTAGTTTTTCTCATGTAAAGTGAGATACATGCAGTGGATATAGCCGCTTCTGAGTCAGTAACCCCAGACTCCCTTTCCCATCAGTGAGAAAAGCAGACTCTGCTAAAGTGCAGTTCTTCACTCCTAAAATAGACATCTTCACTCAGTCAGATGAATTGTGCCCTAAGAGCACCTCCATCAACTATAAATGGAAGTTAGGGCAAGAATCTGATATGGAGATATCTACAGAGGAGATGCATACAGTTATGGGAAATTAATTCCAACCAGATTTTGAATAGAAAGATTGGTTCAGAAAAAAATACTGAATATCCTAAAAGTATTTCAAAAATGGAGATGCTTAATCAAGAGTCTTTATTCCTTGATGAAATAAATGAAATTCCTGAATTCTCAACAGCTCGTTCTTTTGGAGAGAATAGGGCAGCTCAGCAAGGGAATTCATTATTGCATGAAAGATTAAGATGTTAATGCAACTGTATGTTCTAAAAATATTTTTTTCAGGGTGGAAACATACAAAATTATCAGAATTATTACAAATGTGATCAACTCACAACTAGGTTTTTTTAAATTTTCTCTCTATGAGATCCCTCCAACTTTAGCAGTAATTAGATTCAATTAACTGGGAATGAATATAAATGAAATACCTGGATATTTAGGCTTCCAAGAGTAATTTACTTTAATTTCTGTTTTGTTGAATAAAATATTGTTTCTGAAAGTGCAGACATTCTTTCTTAGAAATAAACATCTCGTATCAGAATCTTCTAAAACTTTTGTTATTTTACAATTATTGTTTCTTTTCTTCTCTTTTCTTTTCCTCTCTTTTGATATATATTTTTATTTTATTTTATTTTTTCACATGGAGTATCAGTGGAATATCTGAATTAAGTACATTCAGAGTTACTGTAAGAATTTATATATATTTTATATATATATAAATATATATATAATGAAATATATAATGAAATTAGCAATTTTATGTACCCATATTGGTATAGATGCCAATCAGAAAAGAAACAAAATATCACATGGAATGGAATAGATTTTTTAAATTAAAACTTTCCTTACAAAAAGCAAAGATGTAAATCAGAAAAAAAAAAGCAAAAAAATATATTGCAGTCAATCTATAAAAAGTAATTGGATGACATATATGGAACTGAGCTATTGAATTTAAAACAATAATATTAATTGCCATGTAGTTCAGAAAATTGGATTCTGACATTTTAACTAAATGTAGCTTTTGATAAGCTTGACTGGAAGATAAATATTGTTAATGTCACATATTTCTGCTTCTGCAAGTCAGTCATGATATTATGAGACTTTTAGTTTCATAACTACAGATGACAAAAGCTCTGAAAACAATAAAAAAATAAAATGAAATCCCACAACTTAAAACTTATATTTAAAACACACATTATATTTAAAACTGCTTAAAATATCTCAAAATATACATTGTTAATATTATGGAATCATATCTGAGTACTTGTGCCTCCCTTGAGTCCATCAGAGAATTTCCTTCCCCCAAGGTATCCAGATTTTTTTAAGAATGACTGGGCAAAGATATTATCACTGTGAATATCATCCATTGGTGACAGGTGAGGAAGGAGAGCCGTTAATGAGAAATGCTATAGAGGCTTTGGTTTCAGTAAAGCAATATCTATTCCAATATGGCCAAAGGCCATGTGTATTGAAATAGAGAATGTAAACTACACTAATGGTATGGGTTTGCTAACCTGGGATATAGTAACTCTGAAAAAGACTTAGGGCCATTGTGGATAATCAACTAATAATGAGATCCCAGGTGACACTGCAGTCAAAAGGAATAATGGATATAAACATGGAATAGTGAGTAGGAGTTAGGAAATTAGAATAACTCTGCTTTTGACAGTAATGAAACCATTCCTGGAATAATTTGTCCATTTCTGTTATCAGTGGTTTAAGAGAGAAGCTAAAAACCTGGAAAGGATTAACATGGGAATAAAGGGAATGACTAAAGGGATGAATAGCAGTGGGGAACATGAGGCAGTCCATCTTTTCAGTTCACCAAGGAGAAGTACACAGTGATTCACTGGTGTCTCTAAATATCCATACAGTGCACAGAAAGTCATGGAATCATTAAGGTTGGAAAGGGCCAATAAGATCAGCCAGTATATCAACCAAGGACAACAGAAATCCTCTCAATCTGGAATATTAAAGCAGAATACAACCAATATTGGAAAGCAAAAATAAATTCATCAAAACCAAAGGCAAAATAAACACAGAACTAAATTAGTCAGTGGAATCACAAATACTGGTGAAGAACTTTTCATCATGAAGTACTGTAAAGCAGGACTGGATATTTCTTTCATAAAACACCATATGCTATGCTTCAATTCTGACCGTTGAACTTCAGGCAGAGATTAGTGTGTATTTTCCTATGGTTTGAACTTTTCATAAAACAAATATTCCCTTAAGTCCAGCAAAATCTATGAACAGCATTTATTAATAGTTGTATGTTGCAGAGAAAATTAGTTGGCACTTGCAACTTTCCTTTTGGAAGTGTGCCTCTCGTAGTGAACAAAAACATCCTTTGAACTTTTATGAAAGACTCCAGGATCTCAATTTCTTACAGCTTGTATATGCTTAACTTAGAGAAGTCATGACTACTTGGCGGTCAAGTTCTCAGCTTCAGGCAGTGGATCCTGTGCTTGATCATAGGTATTGTAGACTTGATCATACAGGTGCTCCACACATGGAATCACACAGCAGGCTGAGAACTCGACAGATCTGCATGTACTGTCAGCTTGCAGGGTGCACAGTTGGAATAGCTCTGGTCCTGGTGTCCTATACACACATGTGGGGGGACAGGTGCATAAGCTCAGGACGTGTTAAACAAGAGCACTGATGTGAAAACAATGGTGTTGCAGATCCAATTAGCAGGTCTGGACACAGATCTCAACAGTCTAGGAAGACATTGATACTGATGACTCCTTACTAAGCTGAGACAGTACCCTTGCCTTAAACTACGACTGACTCAAATATCTCCTTCTCCTGGCTGTAAGGGTACAGGGAATGGCCTTGATGAAAGTCTGCAATAAAGAAAATAACAGCAGATACAGCTTTGAAGGCTACCTTAAGCCACTGCCATTTAGAATGCTATTTAGAGAGACTAGTCTGAACTCAAAAGATATCGTTCTACAATTTCCTTGTGATTCTAGTGCTTCCTTTCCAGTGTTTTTCCCCAGGAGGCTGTGCCTGAATTGCATTCCAGGGGCAATTCAATAACTAGAATGCAAGCTGGGTCTTATTTTTGAAAATTAACATTTAACTTTAATTGCTCCTTCCCACACTACTTTAGAAATTATTCCTCTGTGCAAACTGAATCTGAATGGAAAAGGTCATATACAATTGTAGATTTTGAAAAAAGAAAAAAAAAAAAAGAAATAAGAACTCTAGCTCTAGTTTACCACCTTGTCTTCATCTTAAAAATAGCAGTAAAAACAAAACAAACGTTGTCTGCTTGCCTGCTTTACATTTGAACTATACAAGGAAAGCTATATTGTTGTCTGTTGCTTTGCTGAAACAAAAAATAACCAATTTACTCCTGTGTGGTTCAGAGGAAAATAGCCTTGAGAAAATGTTATTGATGTAGTATATTTATGTAGGGTTGCAAGACAAATTATGCCATCAGCAAATAAGGTCAGAGTAGCAGAGTGAATTACTGGTAAAAATAGGTTGCTTGCAAAGGACAAAGGTTGTTTTAACTGCATATAAACCTTGAAGCCAGATGAGAAAAAATAATAATAGACTCAGTACGGAATGTAGTATTTTAAACCTTCCCAAAACTCTAACTGATTTTTCTATATGAATATTACCTTTTAAGGAAGGATGAATAATGTTGCATGAGTGAGTATCTGCCTATGATTTTTTGGAGTCTGTTTAAGTGTCTTTTGTGAAATACAGAACAACATCTTCAGCTGCCAGACTTTGAACCTTGACTTAAAAAAGGAAAAGATTTCACTTTCTTATTCTTTCTCACACTGTCCTAAAGAATTTAAAGTAGCTTTCAACAGTGAGAGACAAGGAACCCATCAGTTGATGCTGGACAACCCGTTTGACCACAGGTATTTGTACTCTGTACATAAGAGCACAGTATTTAGCTTCTAACAGCAGAATTCAATTTCTGGATACTTGCCTTATGTAACTCTTCATCTATCTGAAACATGTTTAACACAGGTTTTACTTTACCCAGGGCTGACAACGCCTGCCAGAAAATGCTTACTTATTCTTACTACACTTGAAGTTTTTCAGTTGTTCATAAAAATGAACTTTGAAGGTCTATTCCTATGCTGGTTCTGGGCTAGCCATAATTATAGCATCAGCTCTTAAGAAAAAAAAAGTCATATTAATTTGATAAATAATATTTAAATAAAGCAGTATTGATTCATTACTTGCATTTTTTTAAAGGGTCACCACATGGCTAGATATATCCCAGGCTTTTTTTGCTCTCATACTGTGTTTCAGTCATTGGCAATGATGAAATTATTGGAAAAGGGTTCAGAGTGGACGTCTTTCCATTTGGAAGTTAGGGCATTCCATGGAATTGCCCTAACTTCTGAGGCAGCACAACAGGCTGCCATTCACCCACACATTTTCCATTCTGCTGACTCTGACGCCTGTTATAGCAAAGTACCTAAATTTCAATAGGATGAAGGGAGGAAGTCCTCTTGAGCACTGGCATAAACAAAGCCATGGCTATGTTTACAGCACTAATGATACCTCAGGTCCATCTGCCCACAATGAGCACCACCTCAACAGGATTTGTCCTGGAGACAGCTAACTTGAATGTCCCAGAACAGGGCCTGGGAATGAGCTATCACTACACATGCAATTAGTGTAAGTCCCTCATTTAGCTCAAACCTCATCTCTAGCACTCAGGTTACACCTGGACAGTTATTCAGCCATATTGATACTAAATGGTGAGACTCTGCCCTACCAGCCTTGAGCCTGGCAGCTCTTGTGGATGTCAATAGCCTCAGTGAACAGTTTTGAAACATAAGCAATCAACAACTATTCTTTTGAAATGAGAAATTTCTCTTTTTAAACCTTTAAATATCACTGCAGAGCTAAACTTTCCTGACAGTAAATTTCTGCAATATGGTCACTGATGTTAAACTGACAGTTACAGCTGCTTTCTCATATTTTACACTGCTCATTTTTAGCTTTCCAAAACTTTACTATGTAACTTCACCTCTTACTTCCTGAGGATGTACAAAACTTTACCATTCTGCTTCTGCTTTCACAAATGTTACCTCCTGAATAATACAAATGAACATTTGTGTCATTTGAGTCTTAAGAAAAGAAATCTGTGAAACAGGTCTCTGCCTGGAGGAAGGAGATATTTGAGTGTGATTGAAGAGGAGTTGTCCTCCTTTCATAGGAGGCAGATATATACTTCATAATTATCATAAAAGATGTAGACCCAGAAAGTTCTGCTGGGAATCAGTAGTTAAAGCAATAGCTTGCAAGACAAGATTCCTCGATGACAAACATTGTCTATCTGTAGCTCTTATGTTAAAGGAAAATCAGCTCTTTTTTGGGCCCAGTTTCAGCATCTTTTAAAGATAATTTATGGTAACGTAAATCAATTGATTTTGATGCAGGCCACTTTCATGTTACATCAATGAAAGTGAAATCAGGATATAATTGCAGCTTCAGTTAACCAAGTAGATTCAATCTATTGATTACGGCTATAGGAGAAGTTACAGATGGAGTTTTTAATGTATTTTGCTAAAAAAAAAAAAAAAAAAGTTTTTTGACAAGAAAAAATAAATAGGAATTGTGTCACTGCTGTTAGATGACAGGGCTTGACTTAAAGAGGAATGTGTTGGACTCCTGGACTGATAGTATGCCTCATTTGAATTCAGTTGTGCATTCACAATGCATCATTTTGAGACATTGTGTCTTCAAGCTGCATGCCATTCTATCCTCTGAAGGCAACTTAATTTGAATCTACCTCCTTGATTGTGGACCTCAGATGCTCCTGTGAAGCAGTGCTAAAAGACCTGAGACCACACAGCACTGTCCTCCATCACACTGCACACAGGGGGAACTGGAAGATATTGAGGAGCTGCTCTGTTAATGTTGCATGAAAGACCGTCAGGAAGCAACCCAAATTAAAACTAAACTATGGCTGAAATGACAATTTTGAATCAGTTAATCAAAAATTATACATTTTAATTCAATAATACCAAATTATTCCCTTTCAGCATGAATTCAATCTTGCAAATTTTAAAGTACAATGGAAGACAAACTGTTCGTGGGATGTGGAACTAACAAAGCCCATTTTCTAGAAGTTTGTTTCTTAAATCCTCTGCCTAAAAAAATCCTAAACACCTTCATCACTCCATAAGGATCTAGATGATCTTTGGGGTGCCTTCCAATTCAAGCCATTCTGTGGTTCCATGCTTCCACAAATATATGCACTCTCTCCTTCCACCTGTTACTATGAATTTAATATCTATGTACTCAATTGCCTGTGTTGCCACCTCTTCTTGAAGCAGGACTGTTTTGCTCGGCAGGGAGAACTTGTGTGTGATTAACCATGGGATGACACGGACAGATGAGTGCTGAATTCATACTGTAGTTCTTTTTCTCACTTGGACATACACTTAAATTATTTCTACAAATCTAAATTAAATGTGTAGGATTTAATGTCTCTGAAGCCTTTTACAGCAGTAACCAAAGAATTCAGGTGTATTGAGGTGAGGAAAAAAAATTGGATGAAAGCACAGAGTGACTTTCTGTCTGCACAAGGCTTTCCTTCCCAAAACAGGCTGAGAGATATTACAGGAAATCACACATTTGCAAACATTGATTTTTTGGACCTTTCTGTTCCTTGAGTATTTTTTTTTTTTTTTCTCAATATAGAAGTGTTAGGATGTTCAGTTTGTTTTTAAAAACTAAAATAGAACTTTCAAGGGGTCAAACTTTTATTTTTACTTCAGCTTCCACTAATTACCACCTAGCTAGGGTCTCATTTCTAACTGTCTTGACAGTAATGAGACTGATTTCTATCATGCTACTGGTCTTTTCAGGCTGCATATTTTCTGGGAAAGTGTTGTATATATCACAATGGAGGAATCTAGTCATTTCTGGAAAAAAAAGAAGCCCAGGTAGCAGGTGGCCAACTGTGATGTGAAAGTTGCTGTCTTATTTGCTTTATTAGCTACAATAAGTTGTCACTGTGGAATATAAAAGTACTGTTTAATATATTTACTTTCAGGTAAGGAGGTAAGTGCATTACATATTTTACATGTGGCAAAGTAACAGCAGACAGACTGTCAGATAGATATTTAAACTTTTGAATGACTAATTTTCTAAATGCCAGGCTCAGGTGTCTGTTAAAATTAGCCTTGTTTTATTATCATTAGTATTATCATTAGCATTATTATGATGATAATGATCAGACACCTGCTCAAGCAGCAGCTAAATTGTTTTTGTCAGTCTTTAAATAAACACATAAAAGAAAATGATTTTATGCCTATGCTGCTCATCACCTCAGAAAGAAACAATAATCCAAACTGAGATATGAACAGGGTGACAAGCTGCAAAGGAACAGGACCAAAACTCTGTAATGTTTCCAGTCCAGCATCCTTAGCTGCCAACACAGAAAGCAAACATGAAGGACATGAGTTAGTGAGCATGGTGGTGATGGGTTGATGTTTGGACTAGATGTTCTTAGAAATCTTTTCCAGTCTTAATGCTTCTATGATTCTATGAAATATTTTATGAGCTATTTGTGTACACAGTCTGGGCTTGCTGTTATATTCAGTATATGTATATTTTTATAGATGGCTGTATATATATATATATGAAGTATGTATTATACAACTTCACATTGGGTTATTAAAGTTCTGATAAAACATCAGATAAAAACTACAGAGGTGCTCTTATGAAAGGATGATATTACTGTTGTAGGTGAACGTTTATAGCTGGTAAATAAGGAACAGTGAGTTGGTGGTAAACCATGAAGCACCTAGAATCTGAAGACCGAAAGCTTTATTTTAATGCTATGAAATAGCAAATGAAGGATTATCAATAAAGGAATTATGATTGTAAAAAGAAAAAATCTTTTCAGAAGAAGGCTAAGAGAAGCAATGTCTTTCATGAAAGCTAAAGAAAGGTTGTACTTCACAACACAAAAAAGGTATCTGTAATTTAAGTAATTGAGTTCTGAAGGATTCAATAGCAGCCTACAGATTTTTGAAGTGGAAGGGGTGAAAAATATTACTCAGGGTGGATATGGAATATCAGTTCCTGGGGAGTTACCAGACTGACCTCATCTAGTCGGATGATAGTTCCACTTTGAGTAGAAGTTTGAACCAATGACCTTCAACAGTGTTTCTATTGCTCAAAGAAGGTAGAGCAGTAGCTATTCTGCAACCCATTATGCATATTTTTGAGGGAGCCAGAGAGGACTGTCTGATGTGGACAACCACAGTTCTGATGGGAGAGTAAGGATTAAAAATAATGAAAAACATAGGAACAGTAATCATTATACTAGAACATTTTAAAACATGATTAGACCTCATTTTTGGGGATACTAATAAAACACACCTGTTGTGACATATTTACAAGGTAAAATGAAGAGAAAAGTAAAGCAGGAGGGTATCTGATAGGGTGTGTTTAAATGTTCAGGGCTTGTGTGCGTGCAAAACTATTAGGAAAATGTCTAACACAATATAAAATATGTTAGCTTTGTGACCACATTCAAGACTTGAAAACTAACTTAGAAGTCACTCCCATTCAACTTCAAGCAATATTCTGAGAGAGTGAAAAGGTGGAGAAGGAAACTTGAAAATGAAACCTCAAAAATGTGAGAACAATACCCTGACATATAGAAAGCTGAAATTCGGCTTTCTGCACTACCCAAGGAGCACGATGGCCTCTCGGAGATTTCTTTCCCCAGAGGCAAGGATTTCAATTTACACCAAGCTTCCACAAGTGATTCAGTAAAATATCACAAAGCTTCCAAACCCCCTGGGGCTGAACCAGGCCCCAGATTAACTCCCATTGGGCTCAGGAAGAAAGAAGGTGATAATTAAAAGAGAAATTTGGGAAGCAATGTACATTTATTGCAAATGTCTGATGTTGGGAAAAGAGCAGCACTAGTGTCTGAAAAGTATATGAAATAATACCAATGGTATTAATCACCAATGGTAATAATCACCTTATCTTTACCAGAAGATATACGGAATGAACAGAATGATTTACCTCCTGCGTCATTTGCCAACATTAATAAGCACAATACTTTAAAATCTACTTGTTGAAGAAACCCTTTGGGTGATGTCATGTGATGACGCGATTCGAAGACCTTAAAGCATCTACTCCTTTCAGTTCTGGTATTGACAGAAAATTGGAATTCCTCATCAGAGAGGTACAATCTATCTGTAGAAATTAAGCTAATTAGTGTCGAGGAATAGCCATTTCAAATGGTTGAAATCCTCTTCCTCCTGCTGCAGCAGCTGCTGCTGCTAAACAGTAACCATAACCATGGTGGTGATGACAGAGATAGTGAGGAGAGATGTGCTAAACTACAGACAAAAAAAGTTCAACTAATGAAATTTGCTAAAGCAGCAGCACAGAAAGTGAAAAAAAACTATAAGAGCTTTCTACATAAAGTTATTTTTGCCAGCTGAGGTGGCAAAAATATTTAAAGAACAAACTATTTTTCCCATTTTAGACTTTAGGAGAGTCTTCTTAATCTTGAAGTATTTGGACATGCAGACAATTGCTGACTTCAGGGGAAAGCTTTTGTATCTGTGTGAATATGTTCTGAGTGGGTATCAATACGTCCTATATTTGTGTTATGGGCACTAGAAATGAGACAGATATTTTTCAGTTCAGGGTGATACAGAAATCACAGAAATCACAGAAACACCAAGGTTGGAAAAGACCTACGAGATCATCCAGTCCAACCATCCACTTATCACCCATACAATAGCTCTCCAACAAAAAAAAAGTAAGAAAGGAAGCAGAGAATATCAAGGCGACTACGTTCTCCAGGAATGAGAGTGCTACAAGATCCAAAGTTGTTTTAGGGTGGAGCTTGATCACTGTGGCAGGACATCCATTTCTGCATTCTATTGCTAAATCCTGAGATCTCCAAAGAATTCCGTTGTCCTGAGTGGTGCTAGACAAGGGAGAGAATAGAGTCTGAAATATAAAACCAGAGAGAAGCAAGTAGACTACAGGGACTTACAAAACCTGAGTGGAGTTTGTTCCTACTGACATCCAAAGGTCTTTTGCCTCTTAGATGATCTCTTTAGTCTTTTTCCAAGCCAGTGCCACTCCAAGGCGACTTCATAGCTCTTCACAAGCTTTCCCAGTTCATTCAGTAAATATCCTTTCTTGGTGGCAGCATTCATTGTTAATGAACTTTTCAAATGCTCCCCCCAGCTCTCTTTCTTTTGCTATCTCTGTCTCATTTTAACACACCAAGAACCTCACACTTTCAGGTCTTATTTCTCAGATAAGCTCCATTTTCTGCACCACTATAGCAGTGCTTAAAGCCTGGAAAATCTTCAGATTTCATGAACTGAGATTTCTCCTGGCATTATAACATCCCTAGCTGGCACACAGTCAATGAACCCTGCTAATATACCATCAATCTTCACTGGCCCTGGAGAAAGAAGAGTGCCGGGACTTGGCCAGAATACTACTGTGCTTGGCTTATGCTCAGCTGGAGTTGTTTAAAACAGTCCCCAGGCTGCTCTAATGTGTGCCAAAGACATCTTGAAAGTCAGTGAGATGACTCCCTGAGCCACCCCATTTCCTACACCTTCTGTGCTTGATGGGCCCTGGGTGCATCAGGCACTGGGGGCCAGGCAGTGCCTCTGATCCGCTGCCACCAGCAAATTTCAGCACCATCAAAGCTTCCCTATATACCTCTTGCTGTCACATAGTTCACCTTTTTTATGCATGGGCAGACTGAGTTCAACAGGAGCTAGAAGGACCTGAATTTCAACTTTCAGATATGCACAACTTTCTTTGTACCGATATGCACTAGACCATTTTAGAAATAAAGACTTGAACTTCACACATGACTGATGCATGTGTGTATACAAGCCACAAACTCCCATTCTGTTTAGTTACATTAATTGCCACATGGTAATTTCTCTCTTGTTGTTATAAAACAGAGAAGTGTTCCTCTGTAGTAACTTAGCATTTATCTTCTGTAAATCCCCTGGCTACTTTTCAAAGATGAGCTACTGAAGAATAGGTGGTCAAATTGAGTTTGTGGAGTTTGAACCGTGTTTTTCGTTACCTTGTCTTAGGAAAGGTGTTTAATAAAGGGTGTAAAACAAGAGTGAAAATCCATTGTTATGGTCTGTGAGGGTTTCTATATTCTCTGTGTTCTCCATGTATGGATCTAAGCAGTGACGTAAAACAACCTAGGAAATATTCAAAAGTCTTTCATTCTCCTTCACTACACTCACCTGATTTATTCCTCAGATCTGCCGAGATCAATATGAAAAGGTTAACTCTAAATGGAAAAAAGTTCAAACACTGAGCCATCACCATGACAGTGTCCATTTCCCATGCTGACTTGATTCTGCACATGCCTGCCTGGCAGCTTTACTGACTTAGCATGGGCAGAAAACGTGCACTGAGCATTGATGGAAATGTTTATTCTGAACAGCACTGCAGTTTTTGTTGTTGTTGTTTTTGTTTTTTTTTTTTTGCTAAGGAACAAGGACAGCTCATTTTTCCTGAAATTCAACCTGCTCCTCTTTGAACTCAAGGATTGACCTTATTTTACCAGTGGACTTTGGCAACTGTAATTGTGTAGATTTTGTGGTTTGGATTTTTTTCTTTGTCCTGTTTTGATTTTAATAAACCCACAAGTGTTTCTTTTTTAACACTAATTCAGGCTCTGCTCTATGAATAAATGTATTTAAAGGTAGCACTATGGTCTGACAGCTAATAGTACTAGAGAAATTAAGAGCTGTCTAATGCTGTGAGTCATTCTCTTGCTCCGCAGACCTTCTTCAGGTCATGGACTGTAAATTTTTTCTGAGCATGGATCTTATCTTCTCCTATTTGTTTTTGAAATGTTCTATGTATATATAACATTGGGAAAAATGATGGCTTTTGACAAATAATATCTAATATTCAACAAGGTGCTAAACTCCAACATCCATTATTTCATCCAAATAGGCTTTTCCCAGAAAATACCTGTTCCTTTTAATAAGATATTTGCATTATTCACTGAAGCAGGTTTTTCTGTTTGTTTTTTTTTTTTTGGGGGGGGGGGTGGAGGAGGGGTAGAGGGGGAAGACTCTATGATCTCTGAGGTCCCTTCCAAGCCCTGCAATTCTGTGATTCTATGAAGCTAGCTTTAAAAATTATCAGGTTTTTTTTAAATTATGTTTATACCTTTTTTCCTACCTGCATGCTCTCATTCTCCTTATTTAATTTCTCCACCCACAAGAAACACCCTGAGCTCTCACTCTGGTTTACCTTTGAATCCTTTGTTAATACATTTGCCCTGCACTCACCTTCAACGCAAATATACACTTAATTCTCCTACATAATAGCACTTTCAAGAAGGACAAATAAACTGATGAACAAAAATTTAACGAGGGTTAACCAAACACATCGGCATTTACCTCCTAAAGACCTAAATCTCAATTCAGTGCTGGCGTATCCTTGTGTGTTTACACACCACAGTCTGCACAAAAAGATTCAAAATGATTTTACAACAAACAGAGTGTTGGCATTCGGGGGGCATCGTATTATTTTAAAAGCAATTACCAAATAAAATATTGAAAAGAAATGTTGACAGAAGACTCTTTCATTGGTTTTCTGAACAGAATAAACTTTTAAGCCAGAACAGAACAGGTCTGCTGGGACTTGACAAGGCCCCCGAGATCTGTGGTCCTGCAAAGTTTAAAGCAGGCAGTGGAGGACTTGTCAGATGCCATCTACTTTCTGTGACAGGCAGAAGCTTAACTTAGATTGCAAAAGGAACAAATAAGGATGGGAGAATAGTTTGAAAGGAGCCTTGAATTGGCTGTACATCTGCATATATATTACTCTCCTTTTGTTATCAGTTGGGTCCTGAAATTCCTCGTGTTGTTATCTGGTGAGAGGAGTTACAAGTCAGGATAAGCCTGGCTGCATGCATACCTTAGCAGACACAGTCAAAACAAAGGAAGGATCTGCTGGAAAGTGAGGGGAATAATTATGAGATCCTACATAAATACATTCCTTTTGGTATGAAGAAGTTTGTGCCCTGGGTCAGAGCAGTGATTCATTACGTCTAGAAACTGGTCTCTGGCAAGCAGACACACTCTTCCTTTGAGGAAAATATAAGAAGTCCCTGACAGTGTAACTCTGTTGTAATAGGTAATTCTTAAGATTCTGTTCTAAAGCAGAAAGTTTGTACCCAAGCAGAAGAAGGATGCTCACACAGCTTGGTCTTGCCCCCACACACCTTCAGAAGGCACACAAGGTATGCCCTCGGCAGGGAGCTGTGCACGTACCTAGTCCCAGATCTGATTTTCAGCTACAAAAGCTCCAATTGTCTTTACATCACACTCTATTTGCTTCTCCTTTTCACAGTTTGCTCCCTTAATTTTCTTTTCATACAATTATAGAACAATCAAGGTTGGAAAAGACCTCTAAAAGCATCTAGTCCAACTGTCAGCCCAACCCCACTATTCCTAATAATCATGTCCCTCAGTATCACATCTGCATGGTTCTTGGACATCTCCAGGAATGGTTACTCATCACCTCCCTGGGCAGTCTGTTCCAATGCATTACCATTCTTTCTGAGAAGAAATTAATCCTACTTTCCAACCTGAACCTCCCCTGGCAAAACTTAAGGCCATTTCCTCTGGTCCCCTTGCTGTTGCTTGTGGGAAGAAACCATTTTATAAGTTACAATGCTTTAAAATGTGTTTTACCTTTCCTGTGCTATTTGTTGCTTTATGTTTCTAGCCTGTATTAAACACGTTTGAATGCACATTCTACTAAGGATTGACATTTTGTGAGTCCTGTTGTTTTCACATCCAAGGGAAAAATGTAACATTTGCTCATACCATAGTTTTAAATAACGAGACAGATGAGGCGGTTGAAAGCTTCCATCCAACATGAGAAATAATAAGAAATTGCTTCTTGTAAGTAATTAAATATAGTCATGCAGTGTGGCTGTGCTTCATTTCAAAGAAAAAGACCATAGAGAAACGTGAGATTATGGGAGTCAGTCACACAATACATATCTGACAATCACCAGCATGCCTTTTATGCTTATTGGAGAAATAATAGTAAGCTGCACTCAAGAAATCCTCCAAAAACCCCTTCTACTTGAACTTAAAAATGGGTAGAGAGAGAAACAAAATTCTGAAGCAACTCTGTTTGTGCAGCAGTGATGCAAGAAGAATATGAACAGAAAGCACAAAAACGGGGAAAGAGAACGATCACCTTACATAGCTGCTGTTGTAAGAAATAACACTTTGCATGGACAACCCTGAACTGGACAAGCAGCACTCCTCTAAGTGCTGGGGGACATGTATTTTGGCAAGATACATTCAGTTCCTTGGAAAAAATTTCCCCTATGAGGACAGGCTGAGGGAGCGGGGCTTGTTCAGCCTGGGGAAAAGAAGGCTGCAGGGTGACCTCATTGCAGCCTTTCAATACCTAAAGGGAGCCTACAGAGGGGAGGGGAATCAACTCTTTGAAAGGGTTGATATGTGTAGGATGAGGGGAAATGGTTTTAGTTGAGGGAGGGGAGATTTAGGTCGGATATCAGGGGGAAATTCTTTACCCCGAGAGTGGTGAGGTGCTGGAACAGGCTGCCCAGAGAGGTTGTGGATGCCCCGTCTTTGGAGGTGTTCAAGGCCAGGTTGGATGGGGCCCTGGGCAGCCTGGTTTAGCATTAAACATGGAGGTTGGTGGCCCTGCATGTGGCAGGGGGGTTGGAGATTCATGATCCTTGAGGTCCCTTCCAACCCTGGCCATTCTGTGATTCTGTGATTCTGTGGAATAATAGAAGAGATTAGAATCATAGAATATCCTCAGTTGGAAGGGATCACTGAGTCCAATATCTTGCTCAACACAAGACCACAGAAAAATCAAACAGTATTTCTGAGAGTGTTGTCCAAACACTTTTTGAACTCCATCAGGCTTGGTGCTGGGATCGTGTACCTAGGGATCCCGTTCCAGAGCCTGACAACCCTCTCAGTGAAGAGTCTCTTCCTAACACCCACTGACCCTCCTCTGATGCAGCTGCAGATCATTCCCTTGAGTTCTGTCACTGTCACTAGAGAACATAGGCCAGTGCTTCTCCTCTGTTGCCCTGTAAGGATATGCAGGTCACCGTGAGGAGCTGCAGGTTACTATGAGGAACTGTAGAGCACCATGGAAAGCCATAGGCTGCTGGGAGGCCTCCCCTCAACCTCCTCTTCTCTGGGCTAAACAAATCAATTCAGCTCAGCTTTGCCTTCTATGCTCTAGATCCTGCCCTCTAGTCCTTCCATTATCGTTGTAGTCCTCCTTTAGAAGCTCTCTAATACCTTCATGTTCTCACATTGTGATTCCCAAGACTGCACCCAGTGCTCAAAATGAGACTGCAGCAGCAAAGCAGAGTGGAACTGCAGATCTGATGCATGCCTAGATACAGTTGGCACTTTTGTCTGTCAGGGCACACTGTTCACTCATATTCAACACACCATCGAGGAGAACCCCCAGAATGAGTGCACAGGGATAAAATAAATGCAGGCTTCAGAGGGAGTCTTGTAAGGGAGATAAAGCAGAAAGTGTGATTCAGCAGAAAATCCAAATGCCTAAGGTCTTAAAAAAAATAAAATAAAAAAAAATTCATATAGAAGGAAGAAAACTGGACAAGATGAAGCAGGCTAGGTACTTCAGCCTTCTGTTTTATCAGACACAACCTGTGTGTAAGTGAGGAACTGAAACCCGGGCACACATATGGATTGTTTTACAAGAACCCTTGTAAAAAGAAGTTACAAGGAATTTATTCTGGGATGAACACAGAAAATCTGACATGTTATCTGATGCTGGTTCTTGGTGTTTAAGTATGGCTCCAAAGTTGCCATGGGCAGCTGGAACCTTCCAAAGCTTTTTGTCTTTTGGCAGAATCCTTCAGCCTCCTTTCTGAGATCTCTACTGAGAATTCTTACATGAAGCCACATTTTCCATTCTCCAATCAATCACAGAATCATTTAAGTTGGAAAAGACCTCTAAGATCATCAAGTCCAACCATCAACCCATCACAGCCATGATGTTTCAGAATTTGTTTCTTTAGGACCTTCAGCTTTCCTCTTGCATTTTAACCTCCGTAACCAAAATGTTTTTTGGTCATCAATATTGTAAAAAAATGGTGCAGCAAGAAGGTTTTATATGCATTTTAAGGAGAGAAATTTAAGGGCTGTAACAATGTAAGGACAATCAGGTGCTTCAGAGCCAGAGTTTGTTAGCTAAGCTGTGAAGATGAGGAAGGGTCTAAGAGGGCAGGATGTATGAGGAGGGTCTGGAGTCCCTTGGATTGTTCAGCCCAAATAAGATGAGGATTAGGGGAGGCCTCATGGAGGCCTGCAGCTCCTCATGGCAGACTGAAGCTCTTTACAGGGGAACAGATGGGCAGCACTGATCTCTGCTCTCTGTGACAGTGACAGGATCTGAGGGAATGTCATGGAACTGTGTCAGTGAAGGGTCAGGTGGGGGCTAGGAAAAGGTTCTGCCCCAAAGGGCAGTGGGCATGGAACAGGTTGCTCAGGGCTGTGGGCATGGCCCCAAGCTGCGGGAGCTCAAGGAACACTGGGACATTGCTCTCAGACATTGGATTTGAATTCGGGTGTTGCTGTGTAGAGACAGCCAAGTTCAGATATTCTGTGATTCTATTATATACAAGCATGTTTTAGAGCAGAAGGATTGATTCTGTCAACCAGCGAACAACCCATGCAGGCAGTACAGTTGTAATACCAGTAAGACTTGTGTTAGATGAGATATATCTTCTATAATGACTAAGACTAATAACAACATGAGACCAACAAGAGATCAGATATCAGGCTGCTCTGAGAAACTATGAATGCCCCATCCCTGGAAGTGCTTAAGGATGGGTTGGATGTGACCCTGGGCAGCCTGAGCTGGTGGGTGGCAACCAGCCTATGGCAGGGGGGTTGGGGTTCAATGATGTTTGATGTACCTTCCAACTTATTTTCGTGTGACAGATTGCAACTTCCAAGTTTCTCAATTTTAATGTCCTTCCCGTGTTGCACTTTTCTTATGACTGAGACTTAAATTCCTACCTGAGCCTATATGCTTTTGTTGTTCACTTCTATAGATTTTCTGCCAGCTTTCTGTTTCATTTTTATGGAATATTCATTTGATGAGTTTTCCCGTGTTTTAGCTGCTGTCTGCCAGCCAGAAACATCAAAAACCACCTCTATTCTCTGCAATATAAGAGAATTTCAAACAGAGAGTGATGAGATATCTCCAAGTAAAAGACAGAGAGAAGGAAAAAAAAAAAAGAAAAATAATCCCTTATTTCTTCAGAAGCATCTCAGCCATCTCAGACAATCCTTCACTGCCCTAGCAGTTTTAGAAATGCAACTCTGCATCACTAGAAAGGAAAGGTGTCTCAAAGCAAATATTAAGTACATGCTTTGAGCCTTGAAATGTTGAAATTATACTCAAACACTATCCTGCAGGTGCTCAGAGGACGGTTAAAAATCTCATTCCTGTGGTCAGAATGCTCAGCCCAGGTTTTATGAGCAAGTGGTAGGCAGAGTGAGGGGTCTTCTTGGTGGAAGGCTTGCTTCGTCCATCTCCTGTGGATTTCCTTTTCTTCAAAAAGAAAAGTCAGAACGAGTAGTAGAGAGCCCTAGCATCAAGATGTTTTCCGGATTATCCCTCACTGGGGTGTACAAGTGAGCACCATGTCTGCTCCTGTTCAGGCTACAGGCAAAGACACCCATACTCATATCTTTTTCATAGCAGTATGTATTCATATAGAGCGCTGTAGCTAAAGATTTTTCTGTGCCAAATGGACATGGAAGAATGCATTAGCACTCAGGGGTAGTGGACAGCTTCCAGAGATTTACTGTCACTTGTTTTTCTCTGCTCAATGAAATTCTTGTACCGCTGGTCTGCCTGCAGCCTCAGATTTTGCATGTTTTTTCCAGGAATGAGGCATTTTTTCATCCAGAATTTTCCCTTATCACCACTGCTCATTCAGCTGCATAATCCTCTTCTTTTTTTTCCTTGTACTCAGAACCAGCAAATGGCAATCTGCAGCTGGTCTCAGACTAAGCCTTTTCTTTCAGAGAGGGGTCAGACACTGGAATGGCTGCCCAGGGAGGTAGTGGAGTAGCCGTCCCTGGAAGTGTTCAATAGGCATCTGGATGAGGAGCTACAAGATGTGGTTTAGTGCTTGTGGTAGCAGTGGTAACAGGAGGACAGTTGGATTAGACGATCTGGCAGGTCATTTCCAACTTTGCGATTCTATGATTCTATGATCACAGAATCACACAGAATCACAGAATTGTAGGGGTTGGAAGGGACCTCCAGAGATCATCGAGTCCAACCCCCCTGCCAAAGCAGGTTCCCTACAGCAGATCGCACAGGTAGGCATCCAGGCAGGTCTTGAACATCTCCAGAGAAGGAGACTCCACCACCTCCCTGGGCAGCCTGTTCCAGTGCTCCATCACCCTCACTGTAAAGAAGTTCTTGTGCATATTTGTGCAGAACTTCCTATGCTGCAGTTTCAGGCCATTTCCCCTTGTCCTGTCGAGTGATCGAGTGTCAATGATTTGTGTATTATCAGGATATTTCTTCTGGCAGCTCCCAGGTGTGGGGAAGGGATGGCACATAGCTTAGTAAAGACTGCATAACACTGCATCTCAGATCCAAACTTTACCCCAGAGCTGTAGCAGTCCTTGCCTTGCTTGACAGAAGCAGGAAGAGTCGAGAAATTCTTTGTAGCCACAAAAATCAGATATATATATATATTTTTTTAAAGACAGATTCACAGGTGTGTAGCAAAGTGAAGAAATTAATTTAGGGAAAAGTGGTTGAATAGGCAGCTGATAATGGGAGAAAATCCAAATGGTCTGAGCACTTGTGTATCTGGAAGGGCAACTCATATGGAGAGAAGCTGGAGTCTTCTGGGATCAAAAGGTGCTAGCAGTGCATCCCACCTTGCCCTTAATGAAACGACTCTCAGGGCACTGGCATAGCAACCCTTTCATATATTTTTTTCTCATCTTTCTTTCACCTACTGAAATAACTCATAAGGAACCACAATGGATTGTTACACTGATATTGGCTGAGCAGTGGTCAGCTGCTGCCTCTGTCTGTCACACTGCAATTTGGTGTCATAGGGATATTTTTACCTGTTTTTATGATTTTTTTAATTATATTATTAATAAAATAGAATATTGCTACTCTATAAATGTTGATACATAATCAATGGATGTCTGTAGATGTCTCTAGAAAGAGAAATTATATTTAGCTTAATCAAAAAAGATTCTCTGCTGCTTAGACAACACATCCCACATACGTGTTGCCAAAATTAATTTCTAAATAGGCCCAAATATATCTTGATAAATAAATCTCTGAAACATTCTTCCTCTCTTAGCACAGAAAAACACTAAGTTAGGGAAAGAAAGCACATTTTCCTCCTGCCTCCTCGGTCAGCCAGACATGATACCTAGGTTGGATATACCTCAGGTTGGATATTAGGAAAATTTATTCTCAAAAGAGTGGTGAGGTACCAGAACAGGCTGCCCAGGGAAGTGGTGGGGTCACCATCCCCAGAGTTTTCAAGAACCACGTAGATACTGCACTGAGAGACATGGTGTAGTGGGTATGGTGGTGATGTGCTAATGGTTGGACTAAATGATCTCAGTGATCTTTTCCAACCTTAATGATTCTATAATTCTATGATTCTTTGATATTCCTTACCTCTGAAAGAACGCAGAAGTAAACACCTGGGGACAGAATTCAAGAAGATGGTGTGAGGGTTGAGTATCTCAGGGGGGGTTAGCTCTTCCAAGCATTTCTAGCTGTGTACTAACCACTGAGGCATAGTGAGGATGTCCATTAGATATCACAGAAAAAAGCCTCCAGACTTGTAAAAGCAGATATTTTACATTGCTAACCACTGTATTGCAAAAATTAAAAGCAAAAGAATAACAAAATCCAGCAACAAGACAACAAAGGAGACATTTGAGACATTTTATCTCCCTGTGCTGAATAAATGCAAATAAAATAGATGCAAATAAAAGAAGAGGAAAGTTGATTTTTTTTTTATTTTTATTTTTTAAATATGTGAATGCCAATAACAGGCCTAGTAATGGCAACATCTGTGCGTAGGATCATCCACTACTATTCACAGAGCATTTTTTGAGATGGACACAAACATTTACTTGTAAATTAGCCAGCTGTGGGTGCCCACACATCTTCACAGATTTAATGAAATTTAACAGAAGCATATTAGAGATGTGGAAAACAGCACAAACCAAGTTTTAAATGTACTCAAAACTTTATGAAAAAAAAAAATTCTAAAGGTTTTATAAAAAAAAAAAAAGTTGAAATGTTCAATTCTTATGCAGCTTGCTTATAGGCAATAAAGATAATAGTGTGGTGTGAATGTAGTCATCTGTATTACAGTGAAAGGAAAATAGGAGCACAAAAAATTTAAGGAAAATCCTTTAAGGTTTCAGCTTACAGCCTCTGAAATGAAAGGCAGACAAATTCTGCTTAAACTCTATGGGGAGTTAGAAGTAAGTAATGCAATTGTTAAATTAGCTGAAAGCAGGAAGTAACTTTTTTTTTTCTCTGTGTATAAAGACATGTGGGTCACCAGAACATACTAAGAGCAGTAAGGACTCTTATGAAGGTATTTGAGTGACTTAAACTAATAATTTCATTTCTTCATCAATAGCTCAATGACAATACTATCATTATTTTCATCCTTCAATGTCCTTTTTAAATTCTAAATACATTATCAGAAAAGCAAGTGGTTATGTATGCTGCATTTTGTCATGCTGAAGTTAGATGTTCTAATAAATATCTGTGCCGTGCTATGGTCAATTACATACGTAACAGGGCAAGAGAAACTGACAGCTCTTGTTTCTATCATGAGTAAAAGTCATTAAACCAGGAGGTTTGGTACTTATTTTCCCCAAATTTAGCTTGATTTGCTGTGGTGACTCTATTCTGTTGTTTTTTTTGTTTTTTTTTTTAAATGGGATATTAATTAAGTAACTCTGATTTTTAATATGGTAAGATGTAATTCTCCATATTGGACTTTTGAAGCACTCAGAGTTTTGAAGCATGACTTTTTAAGTAACTGTGGGACTAGGAAACATCATGAGCTCTGAGACATATAGGCTGTTTGTGAAGTGTTATTGTACTGTGCACCTTATGGTTTCTACAGTACTCTCTATACGTGAGAGTATAAAAGAGGAAAACTACTAGCTATTATACACACACCCTGAAAGCATTCTGTTTGAAATCACCTTGTTAACTCACTAAATGGAGACAAATTAAACCTATTATAGAAACTTCTATGGAGATTTGCTTCTTTCTGCTTTCTTCTAGGAACATACAGTGGAACTTAAAAAATTATGAAAATACATAAAAATAGAACAATCCAATCCATATTTCCTGAAAGCTTTCCAGGTAGGTATTTCAGATTTTAAAGGTTTTTGCAAGCTAAAAGAAACTATTTTGATTGTTGTATGTTTTCTGGCAACAAATGCTTTGTTGTTTTATAGAATATGAATGTTAGAGTTTTATTGGCTTCATTTTATATCAGCAGAGAGAAAACAAACAGGCAACATTTTTTGCTTAGGAATGTCCCTGAAAAGGAGTTGTCTTAGCACTGTATTTTTGATATATAAACTCAATGGTTATATTTGTACCTATTATTTACCCAAGGATTTTAAGAAGGCTTAAAGAATCTCTTTTAACTGAACTTCTCTGCGAATGCCCTGTGAGCATGAGCATGTGAGTGCCCTGTGAGTATCAGATGAGTTCTGTGTATGAGGAATCTGAATCACAAGGAAGACAAATCAGAGTAGTTCTCCACGGCTCCAACAATGTTGCATCAGGTTTTGTGACCAATCTTCCTATGGCTCCAAGCCACAGCAATCTTTCCTAAGTATTTCATTTAGAGAGGATTTTTTCCTGACATAGCAAGGCTAGAGAAACCACTAGAGTTCCCAGGCCACTTCTTGCAAAGCCTGTGTTTTAATTAACATTTAGCTAAGGGAACTTGTGCAAGTATTTTTATGGGCATAGCTAAAATCCTCCTGCCTGATGAGTGACAATATTACATCTCTCTTCAGCAGATGGATTAAATGGGAGGTATGTTGGGATTCAGATGATGAACTTGGCTTCAGAATGTTAACTATTTGATACCTAATACAAAGATTACACTGCTTCACTTTCCCACTATCTTTATTACAAGAAATAATAGCTGGATATGCCCTTTTTGAGAAGGTGAAGGGGAAGGACTTCGAAGACTAAAGGTAAGAAGGGCTGAAAACAAAAACATTGATCCTGCTGGTTCCATTTTCTTCAGTTTATATTTCTGAATATAGTAACAACAATAGTGCCAAAGGGACTGGTTCATGTTCAAAATTTAATACCATTTCCATTAAGATTGCTGTACTAAAAACTACCTACAAAAGAGGCAGACATTTTCATCTTATGCATGCAGATTCAGGACAGACAGAACATTTCTGCTAAGAACTAAACTTACCCAGCCTAAAAATCTCTAAAAGAAATAGAAGGAACTTGTTCTTTTTCAACGTTTAAACAATGTGTTTTGACTTTTCAGTCCAAAAGGATGTTGCTTGCTAAATTTCACTTCAGTGTATTAAAGAGAGTTTTAAGGAATTGAGTTTTAAGGAAATGAACTTGCAATCCTGAAATGAAATGTGATATGACAGGACAAGCTAAGGATCTTTTTCTCTACCTAAGATAATTTTTTTCCAAGTTTCTATAGCCACCAATTAATCAAATATGCATTCTCTATGCCCTCATCTTCTTTACAAAATACACAGTCTGTAAATATCAAATGGTTTATTTTAGCAAGTTACACAGGGCCCTTAAGAGTCCACTGGCTTCAGTGGTATTTGGCAGCCTTCAGTATCTCACTGGAGAATCGAAAGAGTGAGAAACTCTTTGGGGAGGAGTTCACACATGAAGAAGGATTATTTTTAAAGTGACTTGAGAGATAACTTCATATTCTGAGAAATCTCACACACTGTGACCTTTCATCATGGTATTTAAAACTAAAATGTACAGTGGACTTGGAAAACATAATATAGGAATGGATCCTGAAGTAGACTTTTGTAGCTTTAGTTTCTAAAGTACTATATGCCATACACAAAATAAATACAGCATTTATTTGCATCCTATCTCTTTCCTTTCACCACAAATTCCAGCTCTATCCAGGAAAGCAACAACAATAAAATTGGCATCTTATTTTTGTCAGGGCATTAAATAACAATTCTGAGACTCATCTCATCTTGGAATCAATGAAACAATGATGTTAAACAGTGTTTTTCCTAATATTGACCTCTGAATAACACCTCTTGTCACTGATCTCCATCTGGATAAGGAACCTTTGGCTCCAACACTTTGAATGAGACCATCTAACCAATCTTTTTTTCCACAAACTGGTCTATCTATCAAAAGCACGTCTCTCCACTTTAGAGACAAGAATACTGTGTAGATAATGCTGCAGTAAAGTATAATGGAGGAAGGATATTTGTGCCAACAAAACCTATGTCTGATGCTGGAACTTCATCACTGCAGGCACTGAACACCTATATAACATTGCTGGATACAGTTGTTCTGACAGAAACCTTCATGTGACTTGCAAAATAGTAATATCTGCTTTAGACATACGGCTGGCCAATACAGAAGCCATTTTTGCTTTGACTGATTCTCACTGCTATCCAATTTGGCCTGCTCGTCCCAGGCATTTATGATTCTGGAGAACTGCCCTGGTTTCTCTGCTCTAAACCCATCTCTATAACATGGCATTAATAAATACAGACCATTCCTCTACAAAGATAGTCACAGTAGTCCTTTTAAATCTACTCAGCTGTAAAATTCTTGTACCTGTGCCAAACTCTACTGTTTAAGGAGACATAAAGAGACACAATTAGAACAATGTAATTGAATTAGATACAGAAAAGCATTAGACTGAATACATGAGTAACCTTCCTAGTGGCAAGAAACTGATTTCAGAGGGGCTGCATATGGGTATAGAGTCAGAGGTACTGGAGAACTGGGTCCTCAGGTAGAGAAAAACGGAAGAGGGCAAAATAAAGTCAACTCTAATTAGCTGACGGAGTTGCATAGGAAGCAGCCATATGGGTCTGTGCAGCAACAGCTCTTTGAAGTGAATTAATTGCTTTGACCTGGTGCTGATTACAGCTTGCAGAGAAGGTGGGGTAAGTTTGTCTTGTGGGGAAGCAACTTAAGAGAGGAAGATGCTGAACCTTAGAAAACAGTGACCACATAATTCCTGGGGCAGAGAGAACTTGAAAAGTGACATCTTTAAATCCTAGGTACAATACATCTTTAATACTTCAGTAGCTAGACTGGATGGCTACATGTCATAACAGATTCTCCTACTTCAGCTACTTTACCTACCTTCCACCATATCAACCCAATGCAGAATGAAAATGCTGTGTTATTGATAACAAAACTATGTGCTCTCCTAAGTCTTCCAAAACTTCTCAGTCAGCTGTTTACTTTACACACCTCTGCATCTTCTATTTGCTTGAAGAGAAAGCAGACACTGCCTTAGTCATGAGATCTGCCTAGGTTTGACATAGTGAAGTATGGTACTTTTTTATTAATCTCACTTCTGCCCAAGATCAGTTTGGCCAAACTGATATAACTTCTAAATGAGATGCATATCTTGTTTTCCCTAATGGCAAAATAAATAGACTTCTCTCAAGTGAAGTTTGGAACAAAATGTCTAGACTGTTTTTGTGAAGTGGGGGTGAACCCTGGTGAGCTGGGGGTACTGTACATGCTCTGCTACATAGCAAAGTGTGTTAGCTTCACCAAAAGAAACCCAGTGCTCCCCAGAGCTAAATGGTTTGATCACCTGGGGAAATGTAAACACACTTTTCCCCCTCTCGTTATATCTCTCTTGTTCTTCAAGCAAAATGGAAATGTCCATTGGTTTGATGGTGTTATGCTGCCATGAGTTCGTTCTCCACTTTGCCAACCAGACTGAGACTTAGAAGAGTTGGAAAGGAAGAAAAATGTAACATATGAAGACAGCCTCCTCACCAAATTAAATAATTTTTCTCAGTTCCTGGATTAGTTTCGTTGTTGTGCCTAAAAAAATTAGTATCATACATTATTTTGAACAATAGTATTCCTTAAAATCCACTTGAATCAAAACTTTGGAAATTGCATTACTTCATGAGGGTATCTGAAAGTATCTTAGTGATTTCCTTTACAAACTATAGTGAATGCAATGATTACTATTAGAGCAGATTGAGATGAAAAATAATTTATTTGGGCTTCCATAGACATTTTTAGCAAGTGCATAGCTTATATTTCCAGTGAATGAGCCCCACTGTAAATAGATGGATTCATACCTTCTGTGAAAACACATCTCATGTGGAAAATGTCTACATTTAAAGAGCTTTACACATATACTTTCATGCATACTTAAGGCTAAAACAAATCCAGAGTATAGCCTACTGTAGGTATTCGGTGAATCACAGTACAATTTCTTGAAGGGGTTGTTTGTGTAGCCCCAGTGATAACACTCAGTCTTCCTGTTGTGTGACAGATTGCAAACTGTTTCTCAGATCCAATTGCACCTGGAGTTCAGCTAATTTGGAAATCATAGCCTATGACATTCAGCTCCGCTGAATCTAGCTGTCAGCTCCAGCTAATGTAGAGTTTAATAAATATTTAATTAATAGGTGGTTCTTTAAAGATGCTGCTGCAAACATGGTGCACTTCCCAGTTTACTCTTTCTGGGAAATTAAATACTCAGAGTAACATACAAGTTAAAATAAAATGAAGTAAAATAAAAGAATTACTTTAAACTTCCTTCTTAGCCATATTTTGTCTCTTATCTATTTGTGCTAGAAGCTCCATAGGACCAAAGGTTAGTCTTCCCTTCTTAAGTTTCCCAGCATGGAAAGCTCTCAGAATAATAGAATCTTAAATTAGGATTAAAAATATTTAATAGCTCTTGGAGTTTCTTTTATTAATTTTTACCATCAATATTCTATCAAAAACTTCATAGCTGTTAAAGTGTAAACGAGATATATATTTTGAGGAGGTAATTTTTTTTTGGCACTTCCAAAGAAAATATCTGTTTAAACTTTTATGTGAGGTCAGGTAAAACAGAAAACTGACCTGCCCATGAGCTACAAGCAGGACAGGTGGCTTCATGCCTCAGGATGCAAGAAACTTCAAATCCTACCCCCTGCCATGGGCTGGATGCCATCTTCCAGGTCAGGCTGCCCAGGGCCTCATCCAACATGGCCTTGGTCACCTCCAGAGAAGGTACATACCCAGCTTCTCCAGACAACCTTTTGCCAATGCTTTGTCCTGTTGAGACTACACTGCCTTGTGACATTTTTGAGCTAATTCCCACAGTGTATAATTCTATCACATGCTCTAGATATTAAAAAAATCCTGTTTTTGTTTTGTTTTTTTTTTTGTTTTCCCCCATGCTACGTCGTTCTAAGATTTGAGTTCTAGTTCTAAAATTTCCATAACTGCTCTTATTTCATCCCCGACAGCAAATCAGCCAGAGACCTTTCTGCAGACCTCCTAAGATATATGGAGGAAATATTTGAAAGTGTTGTAAACTTCACAGAAAGAATATTAAACATAGTGAAAGCTGTATTTATGTTTCAGTTAAGAATGACCAGCACCTGAGCAAAGCAAGGGCTTCTTGGATTGTGGATGCATAATTATGGGCTCAGCTGCATCCAACCTTCAGTGGGGTGAGGCTTGCTGTGATCAAGAAAGGTGCAGGGGGGCAAAGGGTTGTATAGGATGGAAACTTTCTGGCTTTGGAAGTTGGAAACTCATCTGAAGTAAAGTGGAAACTGGTAGAAGGGAGCTGACTTCTTCAGTGTCTACATTTGCATGGTTGCCATTACCAAATTGTAAAAGGGTTATTAATGCAATTCCGTGAGTTTATTTCTCCCTTAGGGTACTCACTAGCACCAGACTTTATAGCCTATGCTGGTAAAACGTTGCAGTTACTGATCTACTTATACTAATGCATATTCACATTCTCATCCTTCTGTTCAGTTACATTTCAATTGAAGAAACGTGTGAGTGAGCTTGGAAGATATTTACAATGAGATATACAGCATGACTGTACATGATAGAGATAACTGCATAATGCAAAGCAGCTGCACTGAACACATGAAAATATACAGTGAAAGAAGGGCATCTTCTCTTAACTTCCTACCTTATTAAAGGTAGTTATTTGTTCAAGCTTAGCAGTACCAGAAAAGTTACAATGACAAAACAGAAAGAAGCAAAACAACTTGATTAAACATAGCATAAATGGAGGGGGGGGGAATGTGTCTGACTAAAACACACCACCTAGACACAAAATACATCTGATACATCTGTCTTCTCCCTAGGGAAGAAAGGCAATACTCCAACACTTAAGCTTAACATTCTTCCAGTAATTTAATGGATAAGCATTAAAAAAAAGAAAGAAGGAAAAATCCTTTGTGCAATTTAGAGCAAAAAGCCAAGTCTTTATTGAAAAGGAAATAAAGGAAATATATAGCAATTGTACTTCACAACAGGCTGTTTTTTATATACTTGTTCAACATGATGCCTAAAGCAGCACTCACAATAAATAAATAAATAAATAAATAAATAAATAAATAAATAAAATCTTTAATGCATTTCAAGCTTGTTTGTTTGTTCGTTTATTTATTTATTTATTCTTTTTCTATGAAAAAAAGAAATTCCTGATTCCACAGAATGGACTGTATACAGACATATTTGATGAGCTGGAGCCTTTACACTAACTCTCACTAAGTATAGAGTGGTAAATCAGCAGTATTCACCTCTAGCAGCCATCACAAAATGAATCCTGTTCTATCAGAGTAGAACTTGCATTTGCTCTTCAAGTGATTCATAATTAACAGGAAATTCATCATTAATCCTCTTTTGGCCCCCAAACTCACTGATGATACAGATATTTGACTCAACAGCTTTAACAGCCAGTCTGGGTTTAGAAATGTGCATCCTACTTCATTTGGAAGAGCTCATCCAGCCCTTCCATGAGGAAATAATACAAAGGTTGAAATCATCAATACCTCGTCTGTTTTTACTTCGTATAGACAAGGTACTTGATGACCCAAATCTTCAAACCTTTCAAATTACCCTGAACAAAGGAATGTGTGTACTCTTTTCAAAAGCTGCAAAAAGCAGTAAAAATAGTGCTGATTTCAAAGACACTCTGTGCTGAAGCCACGTTCTTTAACCATGTAATTTAAACACATCTGTAAGTTAAGATGCAGTTGTTTTGGCTAGCAGGAGTGTAAGCAGACACCTTGGGCAGCACTGTCTCACTTGTAGGGGTGAGATCCGACCTCATTATATTGGTATCAAATAAAAAGGATGACATTCGGGTAATTAAAATTTTTCTCATTGATAGTAAAGTGTTAAAAAATGGAAATATTCCTAGAATAAAGAAAGAAAAAAAAGTTGGTGTTGATGGATGAGGAAGAATAAAAGGTAAAGAGTTAGTTTGCTAGTGAGATTTGGTTGTGATTTTGCTGTTTATTATTGCTACACACGACTTCTTCCTTTACAAAAGACACTATCAGCCTGTACAAATGTTTTAAGCTGTATACTTAACGGATGACTGGAGTTTTTTATTTATTGACTTTGTAGTAATTAATAAAACAACTATTAGCTAATGAGCTTTAGCAGTTGCAGAGTTAACACTACATGTCCAACGTTATTAAATTTGGAAGTGTACGTTAAGCCTTGAGTTTTGCAGTGAGACAAAAGTGGCTGTAGTTACTACATTGTAATCACTTCAGTTATCATGCTGGCTCTGAGATTTTTGGGAGTTTCGAAAAGGCTTATTAACTGTTTATGAAAAAAAAAAAAAAAAGCAAAAGAAAAAACAAGAACAAGAACAAGAACAACAACAACAACAAAAAAATTCATCTCTGTCCAGATTTAGACTCACAGAAACCTTAGAGTTGGAAGGGACCTTTAAAGGTCATTTATACCAATTCCCCTGCAAAACAGGGACATCCACAGCTAGATCATGATGTTTAGAGCCTCATCCAGCTTAACCTTGAATGTGTCCAGGGACAGAGCATCCACCACACCTTTGGACAACCTATACTAGCTCTTCATGTCCCTTACTGTAAAAAACTTCTTCCTTATATCTAATCTAAAGTGTCTCCCCTCTTTATTCAGAAGCTATTTCCCCTTGTTCTGTCACAAGTGACCCTGCTAAAGGGTCTGTCCCCTTCAATATAGTCCCCCTTTAGATACTGAAAGGCTGATATCAGGTCTCCTCAGATTCTTCTCCAGGCTGAAGAGCCCCAGATCTCAGCCTGTATTTGAAGGGAAGATGTTCCACTCCTTGGATCACTTCTGTGGTTATTCTCTTGATGCACTCCAACAGGTCCACACGTGTTTTGTACTGGACTGGAGAACTCTTCATCTGGACACACTGGTCCAGTTGAGGTCTCACAGTACAAAGCAGAGAGGCAGATCCCCTCCCTCAACTTGATGACCATGATTCTTTTGATGCAGCCCTGGATATGGTTGGCTTTCTGGGCTGTGAGGACGCACTGATGGCTCATGTCCAGCTTACCATCCACCAGTACTCCCAGGTCCTTTTTGACAGGACTGTACACTATCCTTACATCCCCTACGGGATTCTCTATCCCTACATCCCATCAGGGTGGCAGAGTTTCCATGACCCAGGTGCAAAATCTTGCACTTGGTTTTCTTGAACCTAACAAAGTTCAAATGTGTCCACTGCTCAAGTCTGTGTAGATATCTCTGGATGGCATCCTGTCTCTAGGATATGTTGACTGCACTACACAGCTTGGTGTGTGCTCCACCTATGTTAAGCTCCTATGAGAAAGGCTGAGTGACCTGGGTCTGCTCAGACTTGAGAAAAGAAGCCTTAGAGGGGATAGTATTAATGTTTATAAATACAATAAGTGTGGGAGTCAAAGGGACATGACCAACATCTTTTCAGCAGTCTGTGGGGACAGGACAATGGGAAATGGCCATAAACTCGAGCATAGTTCTGCATCACTATATGAAAAAACTTCTTCATGGTGAGGGTGACAGAGCACTGGAACAGGCTGCCCAGGGAGGTTGTGGATTCTCCTTCTCTGGAGATATTCAAGATCTGCCTGAACACCTACTTGTGCAGCTTGCTGTAGGGAGCCTGTTTTGCAGGGGGATTGGGCTTAATGATCTCTAGAGATTCCTTCCAACCCCTACAATTCTGTGATTCTGTATCATCCACAATGTTGCTGAGGATACACTTGATCCCACAGCTGTCATTGATAAAGATGTTAAAGAGCACTGGTCTCCGTACTGAGCCCTGAGGTCCACCACTTGTCACTGACCATCATCTGAACATTGAGCCATTGACTACTACTCTTTGGCAGCAGTCTCACAGGCAATTCTTCACTCATCAAACTGTCCACCCATCAAATCCATATCTTTATGATTTGTAAAGAAGTATGCTATGGGGGTTCACTTTCCAAACCATTTGATTTGCAGATTTCAGATTGATTTTCACTTCAAGCTCACAGATATGCTATAGGATCTTTCCATCCTTTCCATATATTGTCCTAGTAAGGCACTCAGAAGGGATTTATGGGTCCAAGCTCTAGTCTCCCTTTATCAGACTAAAAGTGAAAATGTGCACCAAAATATTCAATAGTAGCCTTTATGTAGCTGGGCAATCAGAGGAATGAAAGATAAGGTTGAATCTGAATAAATGAATAAATGAATGTGTATATAAATATATATACAGATATATAGTTTTCCTTTCCAGATTAGTGCCAAGGTAGAGAATTGTGCCAGAACAGAAAAAGTGGAAGATACAAGGGGTATGAAAAGGATGAAATATCTTCTTGCAATACCAACGTTGGTTCCTGCCATTGTAAATTGATTATGAATCCATGGCATCCCACTGGAATGAGGTAGTTGAATGAGTACAGCACCAAATCACATACGCAGGACATCTAGAAAAATATATCATTCTTTCAACAAAGGCAGTATCTTCAAAATGGGCATTTCTTCAGCAGGCTCAAGATGTCATCAAGCAGTTCTTGCTGGTTTTGTAAAATCTGATCAGAATCTCTTTTCTGTGCTTCTTTTTACTGCCATTCCTTTGTGTTTCCATCCAGAGTATTCATCTTGATTATTTTTTTTTATCATTTTGTATCATCAGACCAGCTCCTTTATTTTCTCTTTCATTACTCATATGAATATCTCTGTGAGTTGCTGTGACTGCCTCATAGTACATATTATTTTCTGTTGCAAGGACAGAAAATAACCCTGAAATTTGAACAAATGTCTGAAAGATTCTGACTATTTTTGTTGGTAGCTTGAAGCAATACTATTGGCCTGAGTGTTTTTTCTTTCCTATTATATGTGAATCTACTAAAATAAGCAATACAGTGTTCAGGTTATATGGAAAACAGAATGAACTCTTCAATTAAAAAGTGCAAAGTGCATTAAGTCAAATTTTAAAGTTTATTGGTTTTTTTTTGCTGTGCTGCTTGAAAGCTGTTTTTCAATTCAGTTCAGCCACAACACAGGACTTGGTTATATACTGCATTGCATTCTCTATAAGTTGTAGGAAACATTAAGCCTCAGATGGTTCACATATGTCTTTGACTGCATTTTATGAGTTTTGAGGTTGTCACTGTTGCATTCCCTAGAGTTGCAGCAATAATTCTACTCTGTTGGATTAGGCATCTCCTCAAACCTATAGTTATGTTTTAAATTTAGAGCACTGGGCAACTGTAAGTTGAGTGCTGTATTAGGTGAAGTTCTGAAGGATTGTTTCCATTGCTTTCTGCAGTCTGCTGTTTTTCTTTTATATTAAAAATGGCCAAATAATTTGACTTTCATCATTTTGAACCACGAGTTACTGCAGCCCAGGACATATAGAGTTAAACAGCCATCCATGAAGATGATTTCTGGGTATACTAATTTCACCTGCAAATCACAAGAGGCTGTTCCTCTGTACTTAATACCAATAAATTTTGAGGAAAACAAACAAAGCTTTATTTGCACACCGTGTAAGTAATTATTATGGAATGGAAGATGCATCATTTGACTTATTTAAGACTGTTTCAGAGAAAAAACTGCATACATACTGTTGGAAAAAAAGGCTTTTGTCAGATGTAAACACTGTTTATCAATGCATGTTAACTTTTAAGCCTTTATATACGGGCACAATGTGATTCAGAAGTTACTATTATTATTATTAATATTATTATTATTATTTATTTAGAGCTTCTAGATACCTTTGTAACGAATGATGATAATAACAGTTTTGGTCATGCACTATTGAAACTAATGGTACTGATCCCACTACTTTTTAACAGCAAAAAATCAGACTATCTACTATTTCTTTTGTAAAAAGTATAAAGAACTGAATAATTACACAACAGAGTATAAATATATAAAGTTACTTTTAGGGGAAAGTTCATATGTGATATTTCAAACTCAACATTTGCCTTTCCATAATATCTATACTATTTAATATCTAATTTACTAATTTCAAATGAGTTCACATTTTACATGTGCTTCTGTCCCTAAATAGAAATATATGTTTTCTGCTTTGATTATAGGTCCAGTGTGAACATACTTGTTCCAAATAAAATAATTTATGTACAGTCTTAGAAGTCAGGCTTTTCTTCTAGCCTCAAAACGTGATCATCAACATTCATTTTATTTGCTCTAAATAAATTATTCAGATCTTATTTACCATATTATTAAATTTTAATTGTTCCATTGCATTTTCTCAAATGTAAACAAACCTGTGCAAGAACAAAACACTGCTTAATTATGGCAGCTTCAATTGCTTAACAAAAGAGACATTGCAGAGAGGAATTTTTAGGTTGTCTAATTCTTCCCCAAAGGCAAATACAGCTTTCTCAAAGATATTGCCTACTTATTTTGTTACATATCCACAGTAGTAAGTTTTCTAAAGATCTTGCAAAAGGGAGCATTTAAAGTCTTGATTTTTTTTTTCAAGATAATTACATATTAGTAGAATTTTCCTTTGTTTAGCACTGCCCAGAAACATATATTAAAAGTGATAAGGACTGCATATGAGTATAAACCAAAAAGAAAGAACAAAAAAAAACACCAAAAAACTATTACAGAAGATACCTGTGTTCTGCCTCTTACAGCTATTGAACAAATGCTGACTTTGTGTGTTGCCTTCTACAGAAATAGAGATCACAGCACAGTAAGGGCGTGTTACAACTGACACCATATTGAACATACTAGAATAAAATCATAGGATTATTAAGGTTGGAAAGACCAATAAGACCATCTAGTCCAAGCATCACCCCGTGCCTGTGATTGCTCTAGACCATGTTCCTCAGTATAATGTCTACCTTTTTTCTTGAAAACCTCCAGACAGTGATTCCAACACTCCCTGGGCAGCCTGTGCATTATACCACTCTTTCCAAGAAGAACCTTTTCATAGTATCCAATCTGAATCCATTCCTATGCTGGAAAAAAGCACTTGCCTCACTGAACGTTCCACTCACAGGTCTTACTGGAAGGCAAAGCCATACAGAGGTGACCTGCAATCAGCAAACCAAGTCTGCATTTTGCCGTAACTCACATATCACACAGCGGTGTGATTCTCCAGGAGCTTCAAGCAGTCAAGATAGTGCATGCAAGTGAACATGCAGCCCCATGAGATGAAGCAATGACCATTTCTTTCTTTTTACATTACTTCCAGTAGCAAAACTCTAATGAATGAGGTGTGAAATCTGGTCCTAGATACACATGTGTGAAAGAAGCCTCTGCCTGCCCACGTGGATTCAATCACTTCAGAGCAGGACTCTGAGATGGTGGAATGTGAGCCAGCAGAAGTCTGGTTTGGACTTTGGTATATAATTACTGACTTGTACTTCAACAAGTAAGTCCTCTGAAACCATTAAAAGCAACAGTGAGACCACAGTGGGACTCATTAGTGAGTCACAGACCTAAGTCCACGTGCTTGAATGGTTCCTGAGCTGTCTTGGAGCAGAGGAAGAACTGTCACATTGTTGTCAGTCTTCAGCTTTTTCTGACATGCCTGTAGAAACCCTACCAAGGACTTAAGACCCTGGAGTGTTAACAGGTCAGCTGGAATTTTTTGATATAAATGTTGAAAAATGTGTGGAAAACAGTTGGATAGTTGGTAGACAGAACAGGAGGGCTGTTTTGTATGAAAGGAATGAACAGCATAATACTGCCACAGGGACTCCAACAAATACAGCATTGTTTTTCAGTTAGTGTACTATACTCTCATTTCATATGCCTCAAATTATGGTCAAAGAAGCACATTTTTGTTCATATTTAGCCATGATTATAGAAGGAAAAAAAAAGTCAATGTTGCTGTCGGCAAAATCCAGCTGTAATCTAGCAATCACAGCTTCTCAGAAATAGTCTCTTGCCCTATCAGAAAATACATGTGTGGTCTGATCATAGCCAGAATGTTTGTCTGGCATTTCTCCACTATTCTCATCTATGGCTAATGTTTATGACTACTTTTGCACAGCCCTGGGGGCCCTCTGTCCTTCCAAATATGTCTTTTTCTTGATGATAGATTAAAGGACTCTATCTGTGACCAAGTGTTCTGCTTTACTACTGCTGTGCAGGACTATACTATTGCTGATCCAGAAAATAGGCCTGAAATTCAGAGAAAATTTATGGTCCCTACATTTGTTAAAGAAATAGCAAAAGGCTAACAGAGCTGTAGATAGCTGTTTGCTGAACATCTAAACTTCAGGGAGTAGGTGTCTGCAAATTGGTGTTATTCTTATCTCCTGTAACTCACCTCCTTGTACTAGAACCAGATAGTAGACACTGTGCTTCAGAGTTGGATCCTCAGCCACAAGCCAGGAGACAAGAAGTGGGAAGCTCTGAGAGCTGAATGCTGCAAGTTATTTAGCTGAAATTATCTAACAAGGAAGTTAGAGTTATCAGGAGTCAACATCAAGTAGAGCCTCTGGAGCACTAGGTTAGACCAGAAAGTAATTACTGCCAGTTTGTGATCTGCCCAGTCCATGTGTGCAAAATTTAAAGAATTGGGATTGCCTGGGACCAATCTCTCATCATGCAATAGCAGTTGATATTCTTTTTTTTTTTTTTTTTTTTTTTTTTGTATTGCCAAGAAGACACAAGACATGAGGTTGAACAGCAGAATCAAGATTTCTTACAGTACTTTTTATGGGGTTGCTTCAGGATTTTGTTTAGGCCATGAAAGGCCCACAGGAAGTAGAATGAGGAACTTAGAAATTGTGATTGCAGGGTGATCTATGACCATCAGTAGTGTCACTCCTAAAAGAATTCAGGAACCACCTTGCTACCCCATGAACACTGCATGATGCTCCACTGATGCGCCAAGTCCCAGCTCCGTAAAGTATCCATATAGCCACATGAAAGATTTGTTCAAACACTCCCTACAAAATCTCCTATTACTAGGTAGTACAGCAGGGCTAAACAAAAGATCTGTCCTGTCAGTTGAACTCTGAAGTTTCAATATGGTCTTGGGCAATACAAAGTTTTAATGGCAGTGTCAAAGCTAATAAATGGCTAACAAGTAGAGCTGCAGTATCAGTTGGATGAAATAAAGACCTCCATGTTCTTTACAGCTCTAATTATAACATATGCAGTATGTTCAAACCTAGATAAGAAATATTCATTTCAGCTCTGCTGCCTGCCTGAAATAACCTAAATAACTCTTCTCTGTCTGTTGTATTTGCAAATCTAAATATACCACACAAACCCATTTGGTTTGAATTACATCTGGAGAGGAACCCAAACCTGACCTCAGTCCTTAGCTCCCACTGCAGTTTTATTTTGCAGTTGGGAATCTGTATATGGACAGTTTCAAATACAAATGATCATTTATTGAAAGTCTGTTCTGGGTCATCTAAGAAAGAGTGACTCTAAAATTGAGCATAATTAAAAAACTGTGTGACTTTTTCATTCTTTTTTTAATGTTTGATCCTTAAAAGAAACAAAATATATGGGAATGGAATCATAGAATCATTAAGACTGGAAAAGGCCACGAAGATCATAGACTCCAACCATCAAGATCTTCAGTGTTATTTCCATCTTAATTTTTGTTCAAAAGTATTCTGTTTTCTTTTGATTACACCTTATGCATCTCATTTTTAGACCAAGTGAAATGTTTCATTTTATTATAAGAATTACTATCATAATAAATTTGCATGTACCTTTCTTTTCCAAAACAGATTTTTTTGAAAGAAACAGGAATCTTTCTAACAACTTTTGTAATCAAACTGGAACCAAATTTGCAGATGTTTCTCCCTTCCAAATTTATATTTGCAATAAATAAATAAATAAATAAAAATTGTCAAAAACATTCCCCAGAGCTAGTCACATGTACCTGCCAGACTGACATTTTCATTTGAAAGAATGGAATTTTCATCCCACGTTATCCATAACACTGACCTCAAGCCATAATTTATGTTGCTAATAATGTGTTCTTGGAAGAAAAAAAAAATAATACAAGGTGAGGCTGAAGGAAAGGTTTGCCTGTCAGATGCCATGGCAGCGAGCAGAGTTTGACAGCAGGGAGCATGGGGTGAAGAGGAAAGAGACAGCTGTTATTATGTGCTATGTTCCTCCATGAACCGAGGAAGACGGACCCACTCCTGCAGATTCAGCTGTTCCCCCTTCAGCCCAGGATGCTTATCCTTGAACTGTGACACTGAGCTGAGAAGTAATGGCATTATTTTGCAGACTGGAAACTCGACAGGGCAGGGACTATCTCTCTGTTTGCACTCCTTCAGCACTTAGCATAACGCAGCCTTGGTGGAGACTCAGCCTCAGGACAGTGCAAGCAATCATAAAAATAACTCCTCATGCAGAAGAAAGTCTCAATGGAAGGTTTAATTGCTGTGACAATACCAACATCTGCTCCGGTAAGAGCCTGCTTGTATTCCTACATCACATTAGCAATTTGGGATGATTCTCCTTGTGTGTTAGCATCTAAAGTATATTTTACTTTGCCTACAAAGCTCCCCTGCTGTCAAGTGCTTCAGCTTTCCTCCTATGCAGCATTTTTATTCTAAACACACATTTTTAAGTGCAGCTGGGGCTAAGTGACCAGCAAATCTGATTACTGTGAGTGTACAATGCCTGACATCCTTTATGCACTTGATTCTTGACTCAACACAGTGGGGGCTAATGGGAGCTGTGAGGATAATGCCCTGTGTGGCAGGCTGAGAGCACAGCTCTGAAAATTAACATGGGAGGCTTTCCATCTTCATAAGGCTGTTTTGCCGTCAATGACAGTGATGGGTGGTGTGTAATATCAGCAAAGATCACGCCATGGCACAAACAGAAATCTTATGACACCAATGAAGGGGCTCTTGAAGACCTTGGATGCTGTGGAGAGGACCTGAAGTCTGACTATTACAAATTAAATAACATCTCAAAAAATCAAACTGATTAAAGAAGAGGTGGCAGAGCGTTACCGTATTAAAGTTTTTTCTTTTATCCATTAGAAAAAGACTGTGTGTGTGTAAAACAGAAAGTTGGAAGAGTTATTTGCTGGGATTTCATACAGATATTCTGAAAACTCTTTGAGACAGCAACATTTCTTCCCTGTAACTCTATGCACAATAAAGTTAAATTAGTAATTGTTTCAAGGAGGGGTGATCCCTTGTTATGTGTCTGGTACAGTGGCACCCTGGCTTGTGAACATATGCTGGTGTTTTTAATAGCTCCGTGATGAGATTTGTTGTAAGAATGGCTCAGTTAAAATGCCTGCATTGTGTGGGAGGTCAGACTAGATAATTTTAATAGGCCCTCCTGAACATGAAATATATTATCAAACAGCAACAGAGTAATACAGGCAGCAATTATTTTTGTAATGAGAATGGTGATTGTATGGACAGCATTGAGCAAAAATAAATGAGAGCCAGAGAATAATAGCAGGCTTCTGTAACATGAAAAGGAACAAACATTCCTGCAAACAGAATTAGCACTGTTCACGCTTCATATTCACGCATAATTTTGCTGAGCTGTCACCTCTATTTTGCAGAAGGAACAAACAGGGAAGAGGGTTGAAGTGGATGCCCAAGAGCACACAGTGGTGTGCTGGGTGAGAGCTGCATTTCCTGGCACTCAAACCACTTCTGCCAGCTCCTTTTTTCCCTGAGACTTCTCACTCACCTGGAAGTTCTGAAGTACATTGCGCTGCTGAGTTGTCCCTCTCTTGACCTACCTACTCCCACCCTGTTGAACACAAGTGACATCATGGGGACCTCTGACAATCGTTGTCCCTCACATCAGATCAATGTGGTGTCTCAGGACAGCTTGGACAGAGGGAGCCCTCTGCATTTATACTGTCTTCTTTTTCTTGGAAGTTGTGCTGTGTTCAGGGATTATTATTCTTTCCTTTCATTGCTAGACACACATTTTCACACTGGATAGTTTTCCCTGCCCTCACTAGCTACTTGAGACCAATTTGCAGATGCTATGCACAGTGGCTATAAGGCCAGAAGCCAAGTTACCAGCAGATGTAAATTAAGAGCTGCAGCAATTTGCATCAGCTGATTATCTGATATGACACCAAATGTGTCCTTCCTTCTGTCCCCAACACAGGTTGCTCTGTCTACAGGATGCAATAATAGTAAAATGCTAGTAAAATTAAAGATCCTCTCTAGTAACCTTTTGCAATCTGGTTTATTAATTGGACCATGGGACTCACAAACCAGTGTGCTTCTACCTCAACTACTAATTATCTGGCACTCAAATCCTAAATTTAAAACCTTTCACAGATGATTGGAATCTTAGGGGTACATGATTCTCTCCTGTAATTTTAAGGAGACAGAGTCTTTCTTATTCTGTATATACAAAATTGGAAAGAAGATGACAGGAACAATTTTACTGCATTGCTGTAAACACTCATGACACCCATGGAATCCAGGAGAAAAAAAGAAAAAGAAAAGAAAAAGAAAAAGAAAAAGAAAAAGAAAAAGAAAAAGAAAAAGAAAAAGAAAAAGAAAAAGAAAAAGAAAAAGAGAAAGAGAAAGAGAAAGAAAAAGAAAAAGAAAAAGAAAAAGAAAAAGAGAAAGAGAAAGAGAAAGAGAAAGAAAAGTAGAAAAAAAAGAAAAAGAAAAAATTAAACTACAATAGTGATGTTTTGGCAGTCTGTGAACAAGTGCACTTATACAGGGCTATTAATAGATTAAGATCATGTCTACTGTACTCCCAACAGCTATCTAAGGATCCTGAAGTGTACTCATAATAATAGCAATGTTCAGTTATAGAGTTTTATATCTCCGAAGTACTATACAAACATTAACTAATTGATCATCAGCACCACAGTGATCTGTCAACATTAATCAAAAATACCTTTTGAAGAAAGACCAACCCTGTATTTAACTTGTTCAGGTGGCAGAGCTATTCCTTGGAGGGCCTTGCACTCTGGAGGCTGAGTGCCTTCCTACTGTAAAATTAAATGTTGTAAGAAACACCTGTTGTGGATGCTCTATTTTCTCATTTGACCTGTTGGAAATAAATATTAGAAAGTGAAACGCTTCCATGCTATGAGGTTTTTGCATTACATCCGTACGTCTTACTTATGATTTCTAAATACATGCATTTGTATAAATCTGTACTAAAGAAACTACTGACAAGAATTTAGTGTGTTTTGGGGGAGTTCCTACTTGGTAGATAAACATCTTCTGTGTCTTTAAATGGTTGCACTGTACAAACAGAACAAAGTTCTTCATAATTTAGCACCTTTACAGTAGCAAGATTTGTTTCCTTTGACTGTGAAAATTAAGTAGATCCAGAAATAGGAAATACGTTTTTCTTGCTTTTCTGTTGTTATGTGTCATGATGCTCTTTCAATGATGTTGACATACCAGGAAATGACTCTGAGTTTGCCTTGTGTGGTTTCTATTATTTAAGTTGTAGTGGCAGTGGCTTTTTAGCACATGACCAAATTGTAGAAAATCATAGAATCATAGAATAACCCAAGTGAGAAGGGACCCATAAGGATCCTGGAGTCCAGTTCCTGGCTGCACACAAGACCACTCAAAAATCAGACCATATGTCTCAGAGCGTTGTCCAGACTCTTGAACTCTGGCAAGACCAGTGCTGCAACCACTTCTCCAGTGAGGCTGTTCTACTGCCTGACCACCATCTAGGTGAAGAACCTTTTCCAGATATCACAGAATCACAGAATCACAGAATCACAGAATTGTATTCCATCTGTCTCACCATACCAACTCGGATGGAAAGGACTACCACAGGATTCCATCACAGTTGTAGAAGTAGGTAATAATATTTCCTTCCTTGGAGAAGGAAGCCTTCTGGACATGGTCCTGAGAACCTGCTTTAGGTGTCCCTGTTTGAGTTGGAGGGTTGTACCTAATGACTTTCCTCCCAAAATCAATAGTTCTGTGATATCCTAAATAAAATAGGAAAAAAAAAAAAAACAAACCTATGATGTCTTCAGCGCTATCTAATATGCAGAATCTATTTTAATACAGCAGTACGTGCAATAACACAGAGATAACTATCCATCCCCTGAATACAGTGAAAAAAAAGTAATATTAAAAAGCAGAAAATCAAGTTCTTCAGAGAATTTTAGTTGCTTGTGCCACCTTAAATCAACATATTTGCACAGGATGTTAATTATCTGACCATATAGTGCTCTTCTGAACAGCCTGCTTTCCCTGAGTACCCTGAAATGCAAAGAGGCAGTATGTTCTTTGCACATTCCTACTCAGTGTGTGGCCATTTAAATTAAAAAAATATATTTTTTTTCTAATTTTATTTTTTTTTATTTCACTACACACTATCTAGCCAAACTTTTCTGTTCTTTTCCATGTGGGATTATCTGTCATTCTAAGTGCTTCAGAAATATTAATGAACTCCAGCTGTATTCCAGTACAGGGTGGAGGACAAGAGAAGAATAAAATGATTTAAAGCTTCTCGTTTATTTAACTATTGCATGTCAGATTTTTGTAATTCTGTTAAAACTATAATAAGATTAGGCAGAGTTTTTGAATACAGTGTGCTAGATCTTCAAAAAGAAAAGTAATAAGGAACAAAATCGCATTCATTGTCATAATATTAAAATGCACATAATTCATTGATAGGTTTGGGAACTATAGATTCCTGCCACTAAAATAAGAGAGTTATCTACTGTACCATAAGGGTTCCTCAGACGGAGTGGTTAGCATATATTTTGTAAGCCCCATGAGGCTCTGTGTTGCAAATGTGGTTTGCAACATTTCTGCAGAATGTGAGATGGAAGAAGCAAAACATTAGTAAACGAACTGCTCATGGGTGTGCAGACTTCCAGTGTGGGCTGATAGTACCAAGCACTGACTGATCCAGACAACATCAATAATGCTGGTGGGTTGGCTGGATGACCAAAAATGCAAGCCTTTCGGAATTGTTCATTTTTCCCTATCTTACTCCACCAACACAAGAATCTTTTTTTTTTTTTTTTTTTTTTGCTACTCCCAGGCTTCTTCTCTATAAAGCCTCTTTCCTCCCTCTTATTCTTCACCTTCTGCTTCCTTTCTTTCTTTTTTTTTTTTTTTTTTTTTTTTTTTTTTTTTTTTTTTCCAATTCGATTTCAGCATCACCACTTGAATTCTCTTTTTTCCCCAGTAACTCAATTTTCTTCCCACACTTCTCATCAGTCGTAATCCTATCCAAGCAATTTTGTTCTCTCCTTCTATCTTGTTCCCTCTTGCTTGTTACTGACCTCAATTTCCTCACCAACTCATGGTCTCATAGTGTTCTTATGTCCTTCATCCTGGTCCCAAGCATCTGTGATGCTCATGGAGATGTACCTCAACAACCCGTATCCATTCTCAGTCCAGTCTTTGTGTATCTTAGTTCCAGGCCTACAGTTCTGACTTTGTGTTTTAATTACCTAAATAATCTTCTTTCTAATTTGTTTTTAAATCAAATGGATACACATTCCAGCTTGGCTATCAACAGAAAAAGTGCAAAATAAGTTTTTAGCTTTTAACAGAGGATCCTGAATCACATGAGGCTAGGAAAACAGAGTTGTCCTTGAAGGATTAATTGGTCTACCCCACAAGAGCAGAGAAAGATTAGAGTATGCTTACCCGGTGTTTTGGCCATAACAAACAGCTTCCCAGGGCAACTCTAGAACTAAAAGCAGTATGATAGCATCAGCAATGTGCTGATATGTAGGGTTACCACCCTAAACTGTCTGAATATAGCAGTGCTCTTTACAACACGTTTTATCTCTTGGAGAGAGAAAGAAAGAAATTTCATTTGGGAATTTAACTCAGGAATTTCATTAAGGTTTGTCTTGTTCATCATTTAGGCAAATAGTCAGATAGGCTTCCAAAAGATGAGTCCCTCAGCTTCTGTGGAGCACATCCAAACCTCCCAAGCCTGCAGAAATCTCAGGAGAATGTGAAATTCCTCTCTGTTCTGTGAATCTCAGCTTCCAGTATACAATATGATTTTTTTTTTCTAATCCCAGATGGAGTGTGAAAGGGAAATTGAAATGAAAAGCTTTCTGTCATAGACTTGGGGTACCTCTAAGTCTTAAACACCCTTGGAGAGGATATTTTTTGATTTAATACATATTATTCCAGTCTACTGGGAACAGTCTCTGTACCACTTGCAAATTCTGCTTTGCTTCTGTGAGCTCTCTGTGTATTTCTACCTTTGTACTATCTTTTGGTGAATTTGATAGATGAAATCACAGCAAGTCTGTTGCTGAAGGGAAAAATGAACAACAGATCTTCTGAAACCCAGGTCAGACCTCCTTCCCGTAGACAGCTTCTCCTTACACTACCAGTAAAAGTGGAATCTTTTTTGCTTGATGTTATATCAAAAAACAGGTCACTTCAATGAAGCAATACCAAAATTTTATGCATTTAGCTTTGAAATGTCTCAGCATTCATAAATGAAATGTATAATGTGAAACTGTTTTGTTTAAAATAGTCTACCACGGGATAAAAAAAAAATAAGCTTGGTGAATTTTCTCAAAAAAATGCAATCCTTTTCTTCTTTGTTTTGACTGAGTGCAAAAGGCAACAGAAATATCTTTTTTTTTTTTTTTTTTTTAAATGTACTGTAATGATTTGCTAACCTCAGAGTCTGGGATCAAAAAAAAACCCCCAACACACACACACACACAAAAATAAATACAAACACCTGTGAAGAAACAAGTATTATACTAGGAAATTGGCTTCATACCATACAGATCATTCTGCATGGATAAATTCTCTTTTACTGGAAAGAAACTTTAGGACATAAAGAAAAACCTCCAAACCTGCAAACATACACAAAAGCACTATGTGTATGCTTGCTTGCTTGCTTGCTTGCTTGCTTGCTTGCTTGCTTGCTTGCTTCCTTCCTTCCTTCCTTCCTTCCTTCCTTCCTTCCTTCCTTCCTTCCTTCCTTCCTTCCTTCCATTTTTATTTCCAATTGATGGGTGACCATAAGCAACAAATTAACATAAGTTTGCAGTGGCAGCACAAAATGTATGACTTATATAGAAAAGTTTACCTTTAACCTCAGAAGTAGAAGCTTTGTAATGCAGAGAAATACCATTCATAAATTCCTCTTTGATCTCTATAGCCAAGACATACACAGAAGCAAATGCATTTTAAATGAGGCTACTTCCAAGCTGCTATAATGGATATTTTATCATGGTTTACACTGCAGAAAGTGCTGAGAAAGGAGCAAGAGTATGGGAATAGCAGTGTAGAAGCACTGTATGCTTTTATACCCTTTTAAGGATGTACAGCACAGGGAGTAAGAAACTACAAGATTGCTTTTATGCTCATTTTCTTGAGTCTCTAGGCAGAAAAAAACTTTTCTACCTTATTTATCCTTATTTGTAAAATGAATATGAAAATATTTTTCTAATTTAGAGTGTGGGGTTTAAAGTCAATGACAGAAAATCTGAGCTGAAGATATGTAAAAAATAAATATCATTACCTATGCTCAAACGTCCTGTTCCCCTCTGTACATTTGCAAATTACCTTCGATCCTTCCCAAGTGTGTACCTCAACACCAGTTGTATTTCCTTTGATGCAATCCTTAGAAACACTGTGATTCAAAGTTGTGATTCATGGCTGGACTTTCAGATGGAGGAAGTCCCTGATCTCAGAATCCCACCAGTATTTTTGCCAGTGAATCCAACCCCAAGCTCTGTTTCTAGTGTGAGTTTGAAGTACACCACACCTGTGAATACCAGCTTTGTTAATCTTCTATCAGGTACTCGGCTGACTCCAATGTAAAAATGCACTGTGAATCCTGGTAGAACATTTGTTGCATTTCAGCTGTTATGATAAGTAAACCAAACCTCTGTTCTTGGATGCATTCCCTTTTTCTATCCCAAATTACTCTTTCAACTCACTATCCCTCAAGGATGTTATTTCATTGTTAATATTTTATGCATTTAACTATGATAAATAAAGAATGTAAACATGGAACATGAATGCATTCCAGAAAGATAAAATACCACTGTAAAAACTCAGTTTTGCTTTGATTTTCAGAAATTATTTCTTAAGAGAATTAGAGGTGTAGAGAAGAACAGACTTGCCAGGCAAAAGTAATAATGAAAAACAGAACAAGAAAATAAACAATGTTTTAAAGATCTAACTATATTTTTAAAAAAATACCTTGGGGAAGTGAAAGTAAGAGTGGTATGCATTGATTAAAAGATGTACATGTAACCTTTGATTTTTTTTTTCCTTCTTTTTCTTTTTTCTTTTTTTTTTCTTTAATGGAGAACTTCAGACTGATATGAAAAACATGGCAAGAAAATGAGATTTCTTCAGCCAAATGGGGGCTGGGGGAGATGTTTCCAGGACTGTCAAGTTTTTGTCCATGACATTTCTGGTGCTCTGAATCTAGTAAACCTGATGCATTAAAAACTCTCATAATAGATAACACTAATATATTTGAAGATTTTTCTGGATACAAGAGAAAATTCAAGCAATGTCACATTTTTTTGATAGAGAAATTCTGCAAATATTAAAAAAAAGAAAAAAAAGAAAAAAAAAGAATAAAAAAAAGTAGAAAATATTCAAACCATTGGCTTCAAGGGAAAAAGCAGGGAAATGAAGTAGAAAGGTTTTTGTAACATGGTCTCTGAGTATTCTGGGATCTCATAAAAGTATACAGAAAAACTTGGGATAAATGAAAGAACATGGGGAATGTGAACTGAGAAAACATGTAATTTCTCCTTCAGTACTGGGGAGCTGATATTTTTGCTGTTACCACAGCATCAGACCAGAGATTTTGCCTGAATAATGCTTGAAACTATGAGAGTGGATGGTATGGATTCAATGAGTGATATAGACTGACTATAAGTAGGTTGTGGTGGGGTGGAGTTTTACTTCCATCTTTTCTTGGGTTCGGTTAACCGACTTTAAAGGAAAAAGGACATCTGCTGAAAATTTACAATGTTTTGAAGGCGCGATAGAGGCAGAATTTCAGTTGAGATCTAGTGCCAGCGTGAGATGTTCATGCCATCTATTTCTTTATTCTGCCTTTGAACATCTTTCCTCCATCATTTTCTAGATGTTGAAGTCTGCTATTTGTGCTTCTCCAGAAGATAAGGACACAGAAATAATGCGCAAGCCAATACTTTACACAGTACAACATCATTTCTGACTTGTTTATCCTGAGATATTACTAATTTTGAATTAAGAATCCCACCTACTACTCTGTAACTAATTGTAGAGCTGGATGGAGGCCTTGCATTTTCCATTGTAAATTGACACAAATGATGCCACTTAGAACATTATGGCAGACTTCAGCAGGAGACTTACAAATGCTAATTGTAATTAATAAAAACTCCAATCTCAAATACATTTCACAGTTTGTTCCTGGGGAGAAGTACTTCACATTTTCTGAACTTTCAGGCTGATGGGTTGAATGCACAATTGGTGCAGTTTCTTTTGAAGTGGATAATCCAGTACACGGCTGAGCAAATGACAAACCAGATGTGGAATGAAAGGTACCCCTCAGGGCTCAGAGAACCTGAGAAACAATGGAATCTGTGGGACATTTTTAGTGAGTCAGATCCTTGTTCTCCTCCACAAAAGTGAAGTAGAAAAAAACAAAAACATGGTGACACATAAAACATGCAGCAACAAATTGATGGTAACTTCTGCAAATGGGAACATGAACAACATGGCATGTGGATAAAAGAGAAAGCATCTGGAAAACATGTGAGGAAAACTGTGAATATAATTCTAGCAATTATGATTATAGTGTTGTATACGCTACTGCACTTAATTACAATTTTCTGTTCTTTTCATGCTATGGAAATGGACTAAATGGACTACAAAATATATCTGAAAAGACAAGCAATCTGTGGCATGAATAGGATCCTTCTTTATCTTAATACAATGAGGACTACAATTCATAAACATGGCAGCATCTCCCTGATAATTCCTCAGAACACGATTTTGATTAAAAAATGAACATTGTGAAAAAAATTAGCAGCTATTATTATTTCATCTGTGAACATGAATAGGATTATTAGGAGAGTTAAGAAGAGTGTATTAAAAAAAAAAACACAACAAAAAGTAGTTTACTTTGAGAGTTACATTAAAATGGCAATGTTTCCTTTTCTAAAAAATAATCCATTGTTATTTTATGAAAGTGAAAAGGCAGAGTTTTTAAAAATCTTCATTTGCATGCTTAGAGTTTTCCTCATTTTTCTTTATTGGAGTGAGAATGTGTGCAACTTTCGTAGTACTCACATACTCAGTTAAAGTTAAAACAACAGTCATAATCATTAATCTTAAATTGTGAACAAGAGCAGTTTTTCTGGGTAGATCTGTAAAATATTTTGCAAATAATGAATTCTGTTTAGGAACATTGGTCAAGAAGGGACCCCTGAGGGAACTGAATTAATTTGCAAGGGTTTTGTTTTTTTTCTTTTCATTCTGTGTGCATTTAAAAACGCACACTCATGTTTCAAGTGTAGATTTCAGGCAGTTCAGATGTTCCAGTGAATTAAATGAGCTGGTGCAGTTTTACAGGACCTGAAGAAGTAAGACATTATACCTACTGATAGGGGGAGTTATATGAAAGCATAGTGTTGTACAACATAAGGTTTTCAGTGGCATGAATTTGGGACAGTGACATACTTGGGAATAGTAAACCTGCGAGTTACAGGATTCTCTGTAAAGACACACTGATAAAACTTGACAGTTCATTGCCCCATCATGTATACTGCAAGCCTCATCCATTTTATAGATTTTTTTGAGTGTTTAAGAGTGCAATGAGTTGGATAACTTGTCTCTAAATAACTTAGAAACTCTGGTTATGTGTTTGGAGAGAAAGGATTAGATGCATGGGAAAGCTGCTGGAGGCAAATAGCAAATAAAAAGCTGAAAATCTATGTGTATGTTTGAAGAGGGGCAAGAAGATCTAGATGCAGGACTATGAAATGAGAAGGAAGACAGCGTGTGCTGTATTCTGGACACATCTGAGGTGGAAAGCAAAGAAGAGATTGGCTGTGAAGATGGGAGAGTGAGGTGTGAGCAAGGCAGAGAGAAGAGTTTAGATTTATTAGAGGTGGAGGAGTAGATGGATTTAATGCAGGTGCATATCATCCTCCTGGATCACACTGTCCATACTGGACATTCCAAACATACCAACTGAGAATGCTTGAGGGAGTGAAGAAACTGAGTGAAATAAATGCTTATAAATGTGCAAGTTATCCATGTTTATACACTTTTTTTTTTTTTTTTTTCCTTTTTTTTTCCCTCGAAAACATTTCTGAAAGTAGTAGGGAGAATTACTTTCAAGGGAATTTTTCTTCAGTATGCACTGTGAAGACACATAGATTGTGCTCTTTGAAATGCAGTAATGTAAGGGTACTAAATACATCAAGGAATGAATCCTGCTAGGCTCATGGGCACAAAAGTCCAGCTCTCCACTGTTCAGTCATACTTGATCAACTACACAGTCTCTACTGAGTAGTTTGTCTTTGAGTTCATAAAAAATGGTCTGAAGTTAAATTCTTAAATGCTCTTAATTACAAATTCATCTTCCAGATTTTCTGCAGACTTCTACTAGATTTCTCCTGATTGATATCATCTATCAACATAGAATCGCAGTCTGGCTTGGGTTTGAAGGGATCTCAGAGATCATCTGGTTCCAAATCCCTGCCATGGTCAGGTTTGACAACCACTAAATCTGACATTAGATCTGGCTGCTCAGGACCTCATCCAATCTACCCTTAAACACCTCTAGGGATTATTACGCCATCAATAATGCTGGTACACATTTTAGGATAAAATCAATCAATTTCCTGTCTGAATCTCTATTAAATTAGAATATTGCAAATCTCCAATATTTAACATGTTAACATGTTAAGAGTTAACATGCATTCAGATATTCTGTGTGACATATTCTGTAAATTTATTAGTAGTTTCTTCAGTTTTTCTTCTGCAACCATCTAATTTAGGAGCAAACTAGCCTTTATTGCTACAGCTTTTACAAAATCTAACCTCCTTGCTTGAGGTCATGTTGCTGAACATTTCCTTCACTACCTACTGCCTTCCACAGAGGCTTTGTCTAGACTTAGCAACTCAGTTAAGTAAAATTGATTTATCCCAGTCTGGACAAGCTGTACAGCTCTCAATCTCAAATTTGATCTTCTCCTCTCTGTATTTTCATGGATTTATACAGCTCAGAGTAGTCCTAACACTCCCTCTGTAATTGAGACAGCCATGTTTCATTAGTGGGTAGCAGGATTCTATAACTACCACACCACTATTTTGTTGGTTTAAACTTGTGTTTCACCAAGAGTATGAAAATTACTCTCTACAAAGGCTTTTTCTTGTCATGCATTCTCTAAATATGTAATTTCTGTTTGAAGGAAAATTCTTGTTGTGGTTTTTCATAAGTAGAAGATTGTGTCTTTTTTTTGTTAGGGACAGCTCTATCTAGGAATGCTGACTACTAAAAACTTAATTTGAACATGTATAATGAGATTACAGTAATTTAATTAAAGCCTATTTAAAAATTTAATGTTTATTATTAGCTTGTGTACTTTCTAATTATTTTATAGGGCTTTACTATTTATGGCAAGAATCCAATCATTACAAAGCTGTGAAACTTGATGCATATACGAGCAAAGAAATGCATTTGCAAACTTTGTTTAAAGAGGGAAATGTCAGAAATGTCACAGTACAACATTTCACAAAAATGAGAAACTTTGCTTTTAATGGCATAATCCTTCTCTTCCTTGTTAATATACTAAAGACTGTATTAATAGTTTTGGAGGGCAAGAGGGGAAAGAGGACCACATTTACAAAGCACAGAGCTGTGTAATATCATCACCACCAAAAGATTAAGAAGTAAAATCAATATCTCAGTGTTCACCCAATGCATTGTCTTTTCCAATTTTTCATGTGGACACCAGAAATAGATTCTGATGTCAGCTTGAGTCCTGATCTTGGAAACATTATCCTTGCCCACAAAGAAATATAATTTAATTGATTTTAAATGAATAGCTGTTTAGAAAATGAGATCTCTGAATAGAAATATTTTTCTAAAGACCTTCATAGACTACTCTGTGTACTTAATTAAGTACATCTACAGATACAGTAGTGTCAGATGAGATGGAATCAAAGATGTTAATAGAAAATTCTAAATCTATTAGTCTTGTTTTCTGAAGATTTTCTGGTGTCTTCTCACCATCCTTGTTCCCTCAGAAAATCCATTAAAGTCCTGTAATTATTTTAAAATATTTTAATCAAGATTGTTCCACCATATTTGACTAGGAGAGCATAACACATAAATAGCTTATTCATCTTTAAATCAGGGTTTCCTGAAAGACAAAGAAAATAATACTATAGTTACCCAGAGAATTAAACCCAGGGGGAGCTATGTCATAAAGATCATGTTTTTAATCCACCTCTATGTGAGTGACAGATGGTCAAACCAAAGAAACAACACATTAGGCAGATGCACTTGGTATCTGATTCCCAATTACAAGAGTTGCCCCAGGTGAAAGATTACTTCTACTGATGAAGGAAAGTGATTTGTCCCAAGTTTTCCAAAAAAATTGTTCACTCTACTCACCTTTCAAAGTTAGGTTATAGCATTAAAGATCTGATAAAAAAGCTCATGGAAGATGGCTGTTAAGCTAAGTAGTTTATGGATCAAACTATAAATGTGAATGATAAAAAGTTAGGGACAAGAAGTTGTTAAGATATGCAATCCAGGTGACTGGGCTCTGCCCTAAGGTCGACTGTGAGAAAATATTAGATACAACACAAGAAAGTATGAGACATACACAGCAAACTACAGTTTGGGGAGTGAATAACCAGCTATGTTTACACCTAGTTTGTGCACTGAGAATACGTATTCTATCTTGCCAGTGCTGGACTCCAAAATGGGAAGAGCAGCAGCTTCATATCTAGTAGAGCAGAAGAGAAATCCCTTGCCCTCAAAGACCACCAGATGTATTTTTCCTTCAACAAAAAATGCCAGAAGTATTTAAAATAATCTTTTTATGTAATGTAGAACAGTAGAGCTGAAAACAATAGAACTCTATGAAAGGCAATAAAGCTCCATTAAACTTTGTTCAGGCTTCTGCAGACAATCATACATTAGTTACCAGCTGTACATAACTATTTAGTCAAAGTATTTCAGTGATAATTCCCCATCAAGTGGATAAATGGAAGTATTGTTGTGATGAATTCAACAAGTTAGTTCTGTAGATTTCCAGGGGTTAGAAACATGTTCTGCTCTGAATATAGATCATCCCTTCTCAATCCAACACAATCAAACCAGTTTCTCAGATCTCATGTGCTCATGGCACTTGCATTAAGTTACAGCTTAGCAAATGAAAGGATGTTTGCCTTTCAAAATTAATTAAAAGTATATAAGCATATATTCTTTTGGGGTCAAACCAAAATACAATTTCTGATTGATTAATATAGGCTTCCATCGATGATACCGTTCATGACAATAGAAAGCAGTGAAAAAACAGAATTGCATTGTCATTTTAAATTGTTCACCCGTTTCAAACACTGACACTCAAAACTGTTTCTGAAACAGAATTCTGTTTGCAAAGCAAAGAATTATAAAAGTCATTACGAACATAAAATGCTGGAATATTTCAAGATTTTTCTCTTCTTTCTTTTGATCATGGTTAATCTCTCAAGCAGTGAATTCAGTGAGTAGGTTAAGTATGTTGCAATTCCTCTCTTCCTATTTCCAAATATCTCTCTGTGCTAAAAAAAATCCCAAATCCAAAGTTAGAACTCAATGTCCCACCTGATTATCTTAACTATCTGCTTAGAGACAAAGATGAAAACTTCAACAGGCATTGGAGAGAAGTGTTCATTTGACATCAGGTGACTTAATGTCACATTGTGCAACATACTTCACTTCTTTTCCTTTAATATAAATAGTACTGAAATTGCATTTTGATCCAGTTGTAATTAAATCCAAACTTTTTGTTGTTTAAGCAGATCAGGTTTCTAAACTACAACATATTCTTGGATCAATGTTTCTGTTCCACGACCAGGTTGAGAGAGACAGGGACTGCTGCTCTTCTCTTTGTTCCTAGGAACTGCTTTATTTTCCACACAAATATAACTTGCAAAAGTAAAGGATGAAATAACCTTTTTGTCAATAAAGGCTGGACTAAGCCAACTCACCTCTGTAAACAGAAAGTAAAGATTGGCTTATATAGTTTTTTGAGCAAGGCTTTGCATCTGTTTCAGATGCATCTGGCAGTAGAGATAAATTTAAATACAAGCATTCTGCAGCATTGACAGTGATATTAGTTACAAAACAATGGAAGACACACGTAGCTATAGATTGGAACATTTGAAAGGAAATTGCACTAATCAAGAATGGAAGAAAAATGTTTCTTTCTTGCAGATGTGCATTTTCTTTGGCTAGCTATCCTGCTGAAACTGTCTTAGCTCAGTAGCCAATGCCTTTTGATTTGTTCCAAAAGTGAGGCAATAATTTTAATAGTAAAGATAACGTAATTCTTCTCTAATTGTAAACTACTTTGGAATAGAAATAATGAAGGTCTCTCATACAGAAAATAGTTCTAGTGAGGACACAGGGAAATGCTACAGCTGTGCAATGGAGGCAGCATCACCTTACAGATTTACTGCATTGCATCATAAAGAGATACAGGAGAAAAGCAAATAGCCTTTTAGGTGAGGGGGCGAGACTTGACATTGACCAGACACTTTAAAGATGGTTTACAAAAAGAGAGAAGTTTGGTATGACCTTCTCCTGACTCTTGTGTTATTTATTTTATAACAGCAGGTTAGTGATTCTCTATGGCAACCACCCCAAGTTGGTTCAGGAGCATCCGTGGTTCCCAAGAGACTCACT